>NW_024609880.1:12322289-12670877 GCF_016920785.2 Ixodes scapularis | reverse complement strand
CTCTATTCAGTGCTCGTTTTCGCGATGCACCATGTCGATATCTCGTATACAGGCATCCTGAAACATCTTCAGTCAGAATGCAAGTAATGAATCAGAGTTTACTGGGAGAAATGAACCTCATGCGCTGTCACCTTTAAAAAAAAAGTAGTCATTCTTGTTTTTTTTTTTAAATCAAAGAGGGAAGAGCCTTCGAATAACAGCAGCAATGAGCAGACGTCAGTGCCGCTACCGCTTGGAACGAACACGGCAGCGATGGTGCTCCGCTTGAGATTTCTCACGTTCGCCGAAGACCGCTTTCATCCGATCCCGAACGTCCATCCACTGACGAGATAATCGCCGCTCGTTGTTCCCGTAGCAGAGTGGACGTTGCTGGCGGGAGACGCCTTCCCCGCTGCCGCTCTTCCTCGTTAAACGTGTGTTCGGTTCGTGCCCTTGCACGTCCGTGTGCCTGTGTGTGCTCGCGTGCGAAGCGCTGGACTGCATCGCTCGCTCGCGTTTCATCTCGTCACACGAGGGCCGGTGTCATGTCGAGGCGTGTAATAACAGATGCGCCGTAATAAGGTTGACACCCCCCGTTGCCCGGCGCCCCGTGAAACAAAGGCCAGCAGCGGCGCAAAAAAACCAGTCTCTCCCTCTCTCTCTTCCACACGCGTCTGCTCGGAACAAACAAAGCTAGAGCAGAACGAGCAGAGCGTATTCGTCGTGTTTGATACGCTCCGTTGTGTCTCGCGATGGACCGCAGACGACGAACCATTCGGCCCAATGCGGCGCTCTGAGGGACAGGCCTACGCCGGTGAGACACCTCCCGCAGGTCACGTGGCCCTCACTCGGCACAGGGATTGGCTGAGATTGGCTCATAGCGTCCTCTAGGGTCCATCTTAAGGTGAAACGTGCTATAGTTGTTTTCAGGCCGCGTACAATGGCTGGGAGCGCTCCAGTTCGGCTAATGTTTGCGTCCCTCACGGCCGGCCTGCAGCTTCCCGAAGGTTTCGGTTCGGTTGTCAGAGCTGCCTCTTTTTCCGGTGCCTGCTCGCTCGCTGCTGCTGCGGGAGGGCCTCAGGCAACGCAAACAAAACTCGGCATTGTTGCTTGCCACGAGGCTGCCTGCTCAACAATGCTTGTTTGTAAGCGGTAGAACAAACCCGCAGCTTCACGCCTGTCTTGCGAAGAAAACGGAACACAAGGAAATTAATAAGCTAAATGGCGACGTCCGTTTTACGCCCCCCCCCCCCCCCCCCGCCCCCCTCCTCTGTTCTATCGGTGTGCGCAGCCCAAGGGCTTGTGACGCTTATTTTACGTTTCTTTGGTGTTCCTTAGTTTTTACGTTTGATTTACTTCTTTTTATATATGCTACTGGGTACATTAAATGGACCAGGAAAAACGGTACTGGAGAAGCAGTAAACGGAGACGCTTCGGGTCTTATTTACTTTAATAGGGATACGAGAACCTATAACGAAATGTGCGGAATTTTCCGATTAAGGCGGAGAAAAGGGAGTCGTGTTTTTTTGTGTTTCGTGACAGGGTGTTCCTCTCGGTGACTCTAACAGCCGAATATTGGTACAGTTCGAAAACAATAAAACAGGAGTGATCATTAGTGACTGATTACTTGTCGTCTCACATTTTTAATGTGCTTCCCGCAGCGATGATCGCACGAACGCAGGCTGATACGATGCTCATCTAGGACCGTCGACACCAGCGTTCTTTTTACACTTTTCAATTGGCTACGGTGAACTGTCATACTGGGAAATCGATCCTCTTTAGACGTGCAATCCGCATTCTGCGCTTTTGCATCGTTGGGCACCAACGTGTTTCAAGCGACCACGTTGATAAACGCCACTATGTTATGGTCAAAAGGACACCCTAAACCGGAGTTACATTTAAGTATGGTGAGCAGTTACTGCCAACTAATCCGTAGATACACGAGCATCTTTAAACGCAGTTAACACTTCACTGCGGTAAAGGGTTCTCTTGTAGCTAGAGTACTATCACTCTGCTAAAGTGAACACCGTTTGGCGAGATTTTTCCGATAGCACAAGCATTGTTCGGTTTCCAGTTGCAAAGCTGAGGGCGTCAATTACCCACTTATTAGCGAACCAGCATAGTCTACGAACAATTATAGGCTCGTATGCGGTTAGGATTTCGATTCGTGGGGGGGGGGGGGGGGGGGCGCCCAAAATACTGTATGAGGGGGAGGGGGAGATGAGGCCCCAGCAAAATGGAACATTTCGGGGGGGGGGGGGGGGGGGGGGGTCCCAGGTCCCTGGATACGGGCCTTCGCTATGGATTTCCACCTATGGAACTGGCGACTCTGTACTTCTAGAACTGTCAGTGGTCGGGACCTCATTAAACAGGGTCGAATGTGATGTTGCGTGATGATCGAACGTAAAAATAGCGGTTAGAGTGTTTTTTCTTTGTTAGCTTCCCCGGGAAGTAATCCACCAGCGATTTATGCGACCGACAGAGGGTGACGGGGCGACGAACAGCCTCTTGCTGTGGTTCCCAGTCCGGTTACTTCATTTAGGTCCCGCGGCCCAAAGAGGGAACACCTGCCGCCCGCTAGAGCCGCTACAGCAAGATACAGACGTCAGCTGGACGAAGTAAGAAACAAAAAATAAACCGGAGGGGGGGGGGGGGGGGGCTTTGGAAGGAAAGAGAACGAAACTCGCGAAACAAACAGACAGAGGAGACGGGGCATGCGTCGAGCCGCGCCCACGGAGTCGCTTCATCAGACGCCCGTTGTGCGTCGTCTGTAGCGCGCCGCCATCGCGAATTACGGGAGTGTTCGCCACGGGGGAACACACGCAAACGAAGCGGCTCCGGAGGGGGGAAACACAATCATCCCAAGTCCAAAGGGTTGCGGAGAGTCGCACCGGGGGCCATCTGGCCGGCGGAGTCCAGTGCCCGCCCAAACGGACATCACGTGGGCGGCCGCTTTTAATGAACGGCCAGGGTCGTCCAGGGTCAAACCAGGGATGAGGCAGCGCGAGTTTGGGGACTTTTCTGCACAGAGGTGGCTCCGGCTGCTGCGTGACCATTGAGCGGGGGCTCTGCATGAGTACGTCCATTCGTGTCCGGAGGACTGAGCGGTCGTGCATGATGGCGGCAGTGGTTACCAACTGTTATGGCAACTTTATTGTTACAATAGGCTAGGTTACGGCGCGGGACGACAGGTATGATCATTTCGGTTAGTCTTAATGAGGTTCCAATAGCGGCTAACCGGATTAAATTGTTACGTTCGAGAGATGACTGTAAGCGAGTTAAGCACGTGTACTTTTTATGTGTTGTCTAAAGAGAGGCGAATGATCGCAAAGAGAGCTCTTTAAGACAAGGTTTAATGAAAGGACAAAATTTATATTCGCCATGCTAGATGTTTCAAGTGTTCTATTTCGTGTACCTATAAAAATTAATTCAGCATTGCGGTACATTCTGTCGATGATACTCGCGTAGCCGTGCCAATCAGTTTGTTGAACGACGTTTCATCGACAGATTGTTTTGTCGACACTACGATGTTTCGTCGACAGTATTCATTTCATTGAAAGATTTCTGTGATCGTTTTATCGACACACCCTGAGACGTTTCGCCGAAAGCGTCCTTCCGCACACATCGCCTCGGTCGCCGCCATCCGGATGGTGTCCTACCTTTCCAACCGCTTGATGGTTCTGATGAGGCTTGGCGCAATCTGGGGACTGGGATTACATTAAATTTTCCTCAAGCGAAGCGAAGCAAAGCGTGTGGTGATGCACCTAGCGCTTTCTCTGTGCAAGCCTAGAGGCCTAAGATAGGACTCGCCAATTTGTTTCTGTACCACCGGAGCTAGTTCCGGTAAGCTTCCAATGAACAAAATGAAGCCAGAAATTAAACTCAATCCACCTAGCAAAATAATACATTGTCGACGAAACGTTCCAATAGCATGTTTCCACGAAACTAGTTTCCATGAAGTGTCATAGCATCTAAGAAACATGTGTTGATTAAAAGTATTCAACGAAACATACTTCCACGGAATGTGTGTCGACGAAACGATAAGGACCCCGGAGTGGAGCCTCAAGCATTTCGTTCTCGTTACCGCAGGTCTGGTTCCAGAACCGGCGGGCCAAGTGGCGCAAGCAAGAGAAGGCTGCGGGCAACGCCCTCCAGTCCCAGGGCTACAACCCGTACTCCACGGCCCAGTCCCTTAGCTCGTCCACCCCAACCATGGCCGGTGCCCACCCGCCACCCTCGGTGGCGGCAGCAGCCGCAGCGGCCGCCTTCGGCTCCCTGTATGGCCGAAAGCCTCCGTCGGCTGAGGCATCCCTGCTCAACCATGCCCGCCTCTCGCCGTACCTCGGCGCCACTGGCATGCCGCTGCTGACGCCCGGCCACGCGTTCTTCCCCATGAGCCCGTTCGGGCCTTTTCTGCCGCCGTCGCTGCCACTCTACCAGACGCCGGCGCCTTTCCAGAACTGGCTGGCCACCCTGTCGGCCCACAACCGACAGCGGACGGACATCGTGCCGCCGTCTGAGGTGCCGGTGCCACCAACGCCGGTGCTGCCACCCTCTCCACCGTCCCTGGTGCATCACCAGAGAGTGCCTCCTCCTCTACCGATAGTGCCACCGCCACCCGCGCCAGCCATGGTGTCCGTCCCCCCGCCGCTGCCGGCCACGGCCGCCCAGAGACCGGTCTTGAGCAGCAGTCCGGCGAGGTCGTCGTCAAGCGTCTCGCCCGGTATGAACACGACCGGAAGCTTGTCGCCGTCGGCATCGCCTCCCAGCGGAGATCGGAGGAGCTCGAGCATCGCTGCGCTTCGACTGAAGGCGAGGGAACATGAAATTCAGTTGGAGATCATGCGCAAGGCCAATGGCGAGATTGCCAGCTAGCCCCTGCAGGAAGGGAATCTCGTGGCACTGCCGTGTCTTTGGGACCATTCCTAGTTTTCGTTAAGCACGCATCGTGGATTGTTCTAATTTTGTCTCCTTCATGGAAGAGACCTGTGAAAAAGATCCGAGTTCTCCAAAGACGTTTGCAGAGTTTCTGTGTCAACGACAGTTTCCAGCGTTTGAACGTCAGGAACGAAAAAAAAAACTATTTTGCTGAACTTTTACTGTGGTCCAACAATGGTGTTTTTTTTTGTTTTTTTTTCTTAAGCATGTCTTACTTGGTGACAGCTTTCGGACTTGAACTTCATTTCTGCGAAGAATTGTCGTGCTTTTTTCCCTCATATACCAGGATGCTTCGGAGTGCTCATGTACTATCTATGTGGATGTGGTGCCTTTCTTGCAAAGTGAGGAATGTCGTTATTTATTATGTCTTCTCTATTTTATTACGCACGTGCCTTAAAATTGGGACAGACTTCGGGAGTTGTGCCTATGTACGTTACGCCGGGGGTTGAGCCAAAAATGTTAACCTCCAACTATCGAGTTTCCTTCATTTGAAGGAAACCTTCCACCACGCACCATAAATACAAGCCCGGTCACGGAAGCTTATATGCAGCAACCCAAAAGAAAAATTTCTCAGCATGTCGAGATGTCAGTGTGGTAAATACTTGAAAGGAAGCCTGGTTTCTAAAACACGGCAAGACCACAAACTGCACCATGACAAATGATCACGACAGCAATCTTTGTTGGTAAACCTAACACAAGGCCAAGTACACATTGAACACCGGTGGACTACTGTGTGGACAGTGTACCAGACATGACTCCTCGCCCTCCTTTCATCTTGACGTGGACCATCCATAAAGGCTACAAGCGGGAGCTTCTTGCGCTTTATCGCAACTCAACCGCACGAGTGCTCGTGCAGCATGATCACCAGTTATATCTACCCGCTCGCCATTGGTGCCTTTGCGGTCATTCTTTATTCAGGCAATACGAAATATACAAGCTTTCATTAAAAGGATTGTCCGGTGAAATGTTGTCTGTCAGAAAACAATTACATTATATTGTCATTGCTTTTAGACATATCATCCACACAACATTCGAATTTTTTGTTCTCCCCGTTACAAGAACTTCAATTTTAAACAGAACCCAACTGCTCAGGTTGCACCATCAAAACACACAGCATTTTCTTTGGCAACAGCGGAAGCTTTGACATAGCTCAGCTTTTGACTGCTGTCTCGGAAAAATAACTTCGTTCTAAGAAAGACAAGATTTACGGTTTTGAGTGAAGCTAAATTCTTCAACAATTATCTTTCTACGCACCATCAACTATGTTGACAAAAAAAAAAAAAAAAAGAAAACGGGAATAAATCAACGCCCACGACCCGACGTTACAATGCCTGATGTGACGTCACGGCACGACCGGCCATGCATACTTGCCAAATTCGGCGTGAAGTTTTGCATTGATGTTCATCATTGATCTAATGAATATTGGGTCGTCCTTTTAATGAAGTAAATACCACATCTGACTGTATTTAGTTCCTTTCTACGCGACCATGCGCAAAAACTTAGTAACTTCCGGATGACACCGGACAATCTCTTTAAAAAACAAAACGAACGAGTAAATAACGCCTTTTTATTAGAGAGATAACTCCACGTAGCACGTGATTCTACAAAACAAACCCTTGCATCGGTACTTTTTTTTTTGTCCTTACGTTTATAGCTGGAAAGAATAAGATGCTGCCATGTTTAGAGGAGAAGTCGAGTCACCCTGGCGGTGTCCATGACAGACAGTTTTCTAAAGGGTGCGCCATCTAGTAACTGCTGCGCCAATCATTCGCGTCCGCCATTGTTTGGGCACGCGCCCTGTGCACGTATTGGACACGAGAGTGGCGTCTGCGTTCGGCGGGGTCTCGGATTCAATCGCATGTTTTGTGCCCAAGAAATGGCCGCCGCCAGTGTTGCTGATGACGACTAAAATCTTCAGGGACGTCTCAAGACAGAGCCATCCACACATGCGTCTGTAAGTCTGTGATGAAGCATAGGTCGAGTACAAAGTAGTCCTTAACTGCTCGCGTGTCTTACTCAGATATTTTTGCATACAAGCTTCTCTTTACAAAAGTGAAAACGCTCCCGTCCATTATAAAAAAAGAAAGAACGCCAGTGCCTCATAGCCTGTCAGGCGAATACCGAAAAAAGAAAACGGAATCACTTTGTTGCCTTTTTGTCTCGATGTAAAGACGTTCTTTGTCACATCAAGGGCTGACGGCTCATTATGAAGCAAAGCAATAAAGAATTTCGGGCGTCACAATGGCTTCATAGTATTGGTCAACGCGGCTTGTTCAAGCTACGCCACCCAAGCATAAAGGAACTTAAGATGGTAAAAAGGCTGAGGTATCGTAACTCAGAAATAACGCGTGTTTTTTAATGCATTATTATAAAATCGCTCTAAATTAATTACTTCCGTATTGGTCTTTAATAAAATAAATCAACGCTGAACCCAACAGAATCCTCAAGTGTTTGCTAACGGCCGGAGCGCTCAGTATCAGGCTAAGTTGTAGTTTACATGTAGTGTCAAGACAACGCGCGCAGTGAAATTAATTGAGCAGGCTTTGTTTTTGAGCTTCCTACGACATATGAACGAGTACAAATTCGTTTTCAAGCTTGGACTCGGTATGCAATCTTACACGAAGTCCGAAAAAACATTAAAACGATAGTAACTCGATTAGTTTGTTTCAAGATTGCAGTTAAGATAGGAAGACGCGGATAAGGCGATTAAACAGGACGAAAAGACGTTCACGAGAAAAAGCAAGTCGCACAAGGGATCCGGAAGAGGCGCCTCGCCACCAAGAGTCTGGATGTTTTTGTCATGGCGTGGCAGTCGCAGGTAGCCTTTATATTCCGTGTAAGTACATTTATGGAGTAAAGCTTAATTAGAGACGTCATTGAATCACAAAAATCTTGATTTATACTCCCTAACTTCTGTAGTTCCCGTCTCTTTTTAGGAATGGATTTGCACGAGCGTCCTAACTAAATTTGGAATATAACATTTTGTACAGTGTAGAGAGCTGTGTACCTCCTCACATTTTTGTTTTGTTTTGTTATGTTTTGACCCATCCGTAACTACCTAAACATCTCCACTTAACCGCAAGAGGCAACCTCACGGAGTGTGTTATTGGGATTATGGGATCCCCGAATCGAGCCCATCGGTGCCAGGTTCAAGCGAGAAGAACGTGAAATTTGCCTAATTTCAAAGCAGTATTTCAACGAACCTATCAGCAAGCGTGCATGCTTTGGGATCTAGTTCTATCTGGGGCTGCTCTCTTCTGCGGAAAATGCAGTTCTTGGTCCATCTACTGTGGTAGTGTTTACTTTAGCTGAATTTTGAGGCACTAACGAGTGGGCAAAGTGTACCGGCTGGCGGCCTCTTGTACTATTGAATTACGATGCATTTCGTTTTTCTATGTGTCAGTACTTGGAAAGAGACATCCCTAACGAAGGCCGTCAAGTTAGTGTCGCTAAGGCCTTCTAACAACTTCCGGGTACCTTCACAAGATATACGTTTACGCACAGATGTCCATATTTGTTTTGTTTCGTATTGTAGTAACCAGACCATTGTTCAGCGAAAGTCTGTCGATATTGGGACAAAGCGACATTTTCTCAACGTAATTCATTAACCCGTTACCCGGGCCTTTCATAGGTGCTCAAGCAATGAGCGAATCAACATGTAATCCGGCTCCTTTCAAGTAGGGGGGCGACATGGCTTTCCAATTCTCAGAAAATATTGGATCGAAAGGTAATAAAAATATTTTGGTGACGTCCGCACTCTATTACCTAAAATAGCAGAATTTATGTTTTCCTAGAAATAATATAAATACATTTATAAAACAAGGATGACACGTTTTCAGGGCAGGCATTTCTAGAGGCCACGTTAAAACGAGCCTAAAACGTTCAAACTTACCTGACGTCATCAGTTCAGCACGTAGTACGTTGTTTTGAACTGGTCTTGTGATGGAGTTATCGGGTTAAACCTAAATATCGAATGTAAAGTAAAAAGAAATAGATATATATATATTATTCAAAATTTGCTGCATCTAGCGAAAATTACGGTAAACGCGATATTGTGACATATATTGAGGCACTTAAAGCTTGACCAATCTTAGCCTGTTCATTCCTTTCTACCATATATGCAACGTGATTATAGGATGTCAAGGAAACGCAACGATCAAAAGCATATGCATCTCGTGTCCTCGAACGTGGCGTACTTTCGCGTTTTTTAACCAGAGGGGCCTGTTTTGGCACGTGTCTGCCCTACAATGGAGTGTCGTTTGACCCCAGAACTGTGCTTGCGCCTGTGAACCCCCCCCCCCCCCCTCCCCATTGTCGTGATGAACGAACGGGCGACCTCGTACGAATGTTCAACAACTTCCATTAAATAGCGACCGACGCATTGTTACGTCCTACACATGTTCTCGGATAATAAGGCGTGGTTTGTTGGAACAATAAAAGTGATAAGATTTATTTTATAAAGACAAAAAAATGTGTTGTTTGAATGTTTCGTCGACCACATTTTTCTTAGCTGTGAATATGCATGTGCTCTAAATGTGGTACTTGGAGCGTTTTCGAACTCCATTGCTTTTGTCGAATTGATATTGCTAAGATATTTACAACAAATAGTGCTCGTGCTTCTACTCTCCCGCAGAACACTCAGAAAAAGAATCAATGGGATCTACAGATTGCAGTGACTCCAATGACTCGTTAACTCCACTGCACGGTGAATGTCCAGGCCGCAATAATGTTTTCATTTTCATAAAGAAAGACTCTGACGTGAATCCGAGCACGACGTTTGATGTGATCTAATCATGGAATTGATATAGCAGGCCTCGATTATAGGGCAAGAAGTTTTTTCTTGGTCAAGTCATTCTCTAGCTCCATCATGTAGGGCAAAAATTGGTTTTCCGATCGGATTTAGGGAAACGTGACGCACAAACAATTTGTAGCCTTTAGAAATAAAACAACGAAATGTATTAGAAAGAGCGAAAAGTGCTTATTAAATTGTTTAATTATAATAATAATAAAAAAACAATAATCTAGGAAAAAAAGTTTGGCAGACGAATGTTTTGACAAATTGAACAAAACATACGAAATTGTGTTTCCGAGGAACTGGACTTAAAAGCGCAAATGTTATTACATTTGTAATTCCGCGGCCCGGACGAGCCATTTGACTTTTTGTTTTTAATTTGTAACTTAAAAGCACGGCCCTAATGTTTTTTTCTTTTTTTTATTGCGACCACATAAGAAGCAGGATAAGCCGCACTGCCATGCTGAGATAATTTTACGAGACAAAATTACTGGAAAAACGTGATATGGAAAGAGGCGACCGAGTTTATTTGTAGCCTTTCCAAAGATCAAATGTTCATTGATCGTCCAGATGAATTGGATAAAATTCCCACTGAAACTGAGTGCAGACAGCTTGCTGCATGCACTGGCTAAAGCCCTAGGTCTTCGACTACAGTTACTACTAGCCGATGCTCTTCCTAGTGTATAGTGATTTTGCGGACGAGGGTGATAGCAACGAAGAAATCGTATGTTCCTTTTCACCCCCTGAAATCACTCTTCGAGGTCTTCCAGATAAACATAAGTGATCGCTTCTTAAATAATGTGTTCGATGCACTACGCGACCTTTTACAAGTTTGATTACCGTTTCGTTTACGCGACAGGTTTCCTAGTTAACTCGAAGCTTTGCTTTAGGAAAATGAATTCACCAACTTTGTAGAGACTTCATTTAAATTGTTTCGATCAACATCTAAAAGACGTGAACTGGATATGACCAACTTGTGCAGGATTAACCGATATCAACACTACGCGGGTAGGTCGAAGGTTAATCGAAAATTCGCCGGAAAGATGATGACAGAGATTATAGTCATTACCCGAGTCTGGACACGATTACACGTTAATATAATACTTTTCTCCTGTAATAAGGACAAAGGCGGCAGTGCATAATTGGATTTCATCATGCGTGAAAATAAGTTTTTTTTTATGTGGTTTCCATCGAGCTTGAGCGCCGCTTCACAGTTTTTACTTACAAAACACAGAAAAAAAAACACACACACAAAGAACGTACTCGAGGTAAAGCGGACTCAAATATAAATAACGCTTCCCCCCGCAATTTCGCAGACTCGCTCGACTGCCCCCTCCCTACACCCTCTTTCTTTCTCCGTAAAAAAAAAACAAAAAAAACTAAAAAAAAACTGAGCAGTATATAAGTGACACTGGCTGAGCCGGCTCACGTGGATAAATGGATGGTTGGCTTTCATATTTTTGCTCTATCAAACCCGCCTGAGCATAAGCGGACAGTTTGCCCGCTGAAAGGTCGTGTTCATCCTTCAAGTGCGCAGGCTCGCAAAACTCGGTACATGACATCGTAGGTAATCAGTGCGCGTAGCGCGTAAAAACTGCACGTTGGAAGTTTACCCGTTTTCGAAATCAGGATAACCTTGTTTTTTGTTTTTTCTTGGTGAAAGTCAATTCACTTTATTCAAATTTTAGACAAAAAGCAGTTTTCAGTCATTAAAGGCAATCGTCAGAAACCAGCCAACATTTGAGCTGAGTCATAAAACAGAATTGAATTTAAGAAAATATACTTTATTCTGACAAACGTCTCGGAGGATAAAGCAAAATGCGACTAGAGTCGCCTGACAAGGGCCCGTCCCCTGTACAGCCCAGCAGCAAAATGTAGTCAAAAAACGAATAAAAAACAACTGCGACATTACACAAAGGAGCAGTGACACCTGAAAAATGTGATATAAAAAACAGAAAGATAAAAAAAAACACCAACATAGATTATGTTACATCTAGAAGGAAACCTTTTAAGGTGGTTTTAAATGTGTGAGTTGTATTAGAGCTATTAATCAAGGACAGTATTTCAGGCAGATTCGTCATGAGAACACCAATTATTGCTGGTATGGAGAGATTTTCCGGAGGTCAAAAATCAGACTTGTATATAACGCGTTACAAGTAATGGATTACTCGTAATCGATTACATTTCTCTGTAATATTGTAACTCTTCATTTACTTCCTTTACGGAGTAACGATCCTTGTAATTGAGTTACTTTTTTTTTGCTGTAATCGATTACATAACTGCCCATTAGAATTCTTCTATTTTTTTTTTCGTTTCTTCTTTTTTTTTGGGGGGGGGGGATTAGGTGGGTTGGAGTCAATCAAATCTGGGCAACGGTCAATTCTTTTTTTTTTTCTTTCTTTTTTTGAAACGACTAAGCAGTAAGCACGGATTTCGAGGATTAGTAGGCCACTTCACTATGCTTCGTTTCCTGGGTACATTTTTTTGGTACACCCGAGACTACGTCCGGGTATCAAAAATGGAATTTTCCAGCCTCTTGTGAGTAATGTATTTAAACAGCAGTATTTGTATTTAATTTTTCTCACGAGAGGGATTGAGTGTGTTGGCGTCACTAACTGAGCTGTAATAAAAAACGGTCAAGGTTTTTTTTTTCTTTTTGTTTTTGGAACAACTGATTTGAACAACATGCTTATGTAATAAAAAAGTGGAATGAAAAGTAACGCGGAAAGTAATCGATTACTTTAGAGCAATTTTTCATTACTTTTTTCAGGCTGTAATTGTAATTGTATCGGTTACTTTTTATAGTGAAGTAATTGTAATTGTAATCGGTTACTTTTCTTCAGTAACGTGTACACGTCAAAATGGCACCTCCCCCGGGCACCGCCATCTTGCCCGTTTGAAACGGGAGCTGCTATCTGCACAGCATCAACCCGAGTTCACGTGATGTTCCAGTGACGACGTTTCTCTGCGTAACGTATTTCTGTTAATGGGGGTCGCGTTACTTTTGTTTTTCTTTGCGTTTTGTCGGTTAGGGGTTAGGGGTACGTGTTAACCCCCCTAACTCCCCCCCCCCCCCCCCCCCCCCCGGCTGCCGAAGCTTCGCGGCGGTAGTTTGCGGCGGCTCATTATAAAAATGTGCACCCACTTGGCCCACCCGAGCCTACCCGCTCGCGGAGCGATCAGCTTGACGATCGAAGAATACAAATAACCAGGGTGTCGAACCGGAACCGAACCGAACCGAAAACCGGAACAGAACCGTTATTTTTAGCCGAACCGGAACTGAACCGAACCGAAATCTTCGCCGCCATCTTGGAACTGAACCGGAACTGAACCGGAAAAAAATATAACGGTAACCGGTTCAAAACGGTTCGCGGAATTTTTTTTCTTAATATTACAAATTTATTATTTGGGAATAAAAAAACTGGCAACTGTATTTCTATATTGATCAAATCGTCATATACAGAATTGCAATGTATAATAAATCCTGGTTTTCTGCGGCGCTTTCTTATTGGCACTATGATTAGCCATGTGTCACATCGTCACGTGACGTCATGATGTCAAGACATGCCGTCAAGTAATGTCACATCACGTGACCCCGTGACGTCATGTCACTCACCGCGTAGATTCAAATTAAGGACGTCGCTAGATCTATTAACGCTGTTGATACCGTGACGTCACACGACATCACAACTTCGCACTGAGAGTCACGTGACACCATGATGTACCCGATTGTCATGATCCCGAGTTGAATGCACTGGTTCACGACAACCAGCATCGCCAAACATTCGGGTGACGGCTCGTGTTCAACTCCAAGATTATGATGGGCCCGAGTCCCACTAGAACTAGAAACAGAAACAAACGACAGCGACAAGCCTCAGACACATGCAGCATGTTCGCGATGGTACCTTTATACGCCTTTGAGTTGTTCGGTGCTCGCGAAGTTAGCACGAGCGTTTACAAGCCTGCAAATGGTGCCATCGTGTGCATGATAATCGTGTTTGAGCATAGCCTTCTTTATTCTACAAAGCCTGTCAAATCGCGAAATAATCTGGTTTAAGGCTAGCCGCTGTCGTTTGTTTCTGTTTGTCGCTTTAGTGGGGCTCGTGCATTGTAGTCCAACTAAAACTATATCTGAAGATCAGCCCATGCTCTCTGCTTTGCCAACCCTGCGTATGACTATGATAAACACTGACGGTGTGTATATTAGGATCAGATCACGTGGCTGATAGTTCTAATTGCGAGTTGAGGAGGGGAATGCTGTTTCATTTCTTTCTTTCGACTGTCTGCCATTTCGCGGAGGGGCAAACTAATGGATGCTTTTGTAAGTTATCAACGTCAGGGATTACATCTTAGCGGTATTTATTGAACTTAAGGTAAAAAAAAAATGCTGCACGACCGATTTTACATGTATGCACACCATTGAGGCTCCCAAACATGTTTTCGTTATTGCTGAACTGCCTCAAAAAGTTGTCCCGAGAATAGAAGTGTTAAAGGGTCTAAATGTGACGTATTAGTCCGACGTTACATGGAACTATTAATCTGTACGGGAGGGATACCTGAAAAGAAAGATCCTAGTGGCCTCAGGGGGATAGCAGCCGCTCTAAGTCTCACAGGAGTGTCGTTCTCAAGTTCTCCAAGTTTCGACCGCCCTGTATCTTGTTTAAACTTCACAGTGTGGTGCAAAGTAAAAGCAAGGAGGAATTACTGTTAACAAGTGACACAAATATAATTGTCGAGTGAACACCACTCAACACGGAGCAGGCAATCCCTGAGGAATAAAAAGTATCTTGAGGAGCAACTAAAAAAAAAAAAAAAGGGAGTGGGGAGGGGGGTAGTTTTAAAGCATACTGTGTCGTAAAGATTCCTCTGCCCCGCATTTTCGGCGCAGACTAGAAAGCGCGGCCTGGAAACGGTAGTGACAGATGGGTAGTTGGTAAAACTTTTATTTGTAAAAACACTCTTGCCAGAAAGCACGTTTTCGTCGTGCGAGTTACTCGCGCCGTGCCTAACGACGATGCACCAACAAGAAAAATGTGTGTGTCTCAAATACACAGCTTGCACTGAGCGCGAAACGTTTGCAGCGTGCATTTTGCCCCACCGGATTTGATATTCTCAGCAAGGACAACTCGCAATGACAACCACTATCTAGTGCGATTACGTCACGTGCAAACCATGTTAAATACTTCAGCTTTCTGGTGAAGTGTGACGTTCGCAACACCAGCAGTAGACGTCCAAGGTGTAAAGTTGTGTAGTTTTTATAGCAGTCTCGCGATGATATACGGCAGCCTAATGAGATGTTGGAGCACATGACTGATAAAGAACAGAGTCGTGAAGTGAGGTCCCAAAACAAGTGCACGTAAAACCTAAGATAACATTAGCCTCCCGAGGTAGTATCTCGCGACGTTTCGAGCTGAGGCAAGCTGATGCCCAAAAGTGATTTATATTGGGATTCTAAAAATCTTCGTTTGCCCTGCGCGGAATCTATGTTTAATTAGGAACATCATTTTCTGCAATTCTATGCATCTCTTTTTGCAGTAAAGCGTTGTGTAAGGGATTATTTAGAAAAAATTCCGTGCCATCTCCTTATTTCTGCCCATTTCGTGTATTTGCCCTCCGATATATCATGTGACCACAGTGTTTTTTGGCATACCCTGCAACCCAGTATTTTGCACTGCAAAACAGCTAACAAAAGCACGTTGCCGAAGACTCAACAGCAGGCGTATTTCCGAGTATCGTCCTTCCGTGTCGGTCTCAGGCGGTTATGTGAACTTCATAAAGTCAAATTTATCGATGATAATAAAAATATACTTAATTCCTGTCTGAATATTTGGCAGCATAAATAGAAGATCCTCACCTCAAAGATATATAAGTAAATGCCCTTTAAATTATCTGAAAGATGTTCTGCAAATCTTTTTCGGCGCTTTTATCCTCTATAGACACGTTATAGGCGATTTGGAAAAGCTTTAAATATTTTTTTTTTATTTTGAAGGTAATTTAAATACCTATATGTTCCTCACGCATATATAACTTCTCAAATATATAGAAGTTTATTATCGATTTTTTTATGTGTTTTTATTATCGCGTTTTTTTACTGGAACGAATGGTGGAACTATGACGAATGCACACTTAAACTCTCAGAAAGTGTCCGATTAAGTAGCTTCCGAATTGAGTAGAGCACGAAATACCACTTTGTTCTATTTAACAAAAATCATCAATTAGCGAGGGTGATGCTCATTTGCAAATTAAATTGACCGGCATTTTGTCAAGAGCAAACCTCAACATCCAGGCTATGCCAGTTTATCCAATATAAGAAAATGTACACATGGGTAAGCACTGTTTTAGGTCAGATTCGATCTCAGTACGAAGGTGCTCATAGATTAGAGTGAACAATTTCAGCCACTCCTTTTCGCATGATTCGTCGTCCGCATCATGGTGCTGAGAGCAAACAATGCTAGTTAGAAAAACAAGCATTGCGATTCTCGCTTAGTGTTTCTATAAAATATAGACTGGAAGGACTTGTCCCGTGACTTTCGTGACATTTTGAAAATTATATTGCCTTAAGCTCAGTCGTCTCGTCATCATATATATATTGTGAAACGTATTCCGTAAAACACATTTTATGGTATATGGCGACGAGGTGCCCATTTCATGATTTTATTCACTGTAATTAATTCCTTAGTTCAAGGGCAAAACCACGATTCAACATCTGATACTGCGATACAAAGTTGTACCAATCACGGGTATTTTAGGCAACCTACTTCCCTTCGCGAAAACATTTCGTTTCAGGTACAATGTATGTGACTCTGGTAAACGAAGGGATGTTGAGTAGTATAAACTCGACGTTTTGTATGTTAATGTAGATTTTCTTTTCTTGTTGTGTAGAAATAAATAACAGAATTTTATAATTTTGGTACCTGAAAATAAAACTGGATTGAACAAACGATAAAAAAAAAAGAAACTATATACTGTAAACGACTTATTTTTCGTGGGCTCAATATTTCGCGATTTAGGTCAAAGCTGAAGTTTTGGAATAATTCGCGGGTTGTAATTTTCTCGACCGCGGACGAATCTCAATCTAAATTTCAATGTGTTTACATTTTACCGAAATTGTTCGCGGGACCCGTTTTTCGCGAATCGTAGGCGATTCGCCAAATTCTCAAGAATAGGTCCTCACAAAAATCAGATCGTTTACAGCAGTTAGTTTCACGGCCTAAATAGTGCCTATTGACAGAACAACGCGGAAAATATATTCTCAATTTAGCGGTTCAAACCGGTTCGAACCGGTTCGAACCGGTTTGAACCGTTATTTTTTGCGCCCCGGAACTGAACCGGAACTGAACCGAAAGCCGTGAACCCGAACCCGAACCGAACCGATAAAAATATCGGTTCGACACTCTGCAAATAACGCCAACAGACAAAAACGCGAAGAAAAGGAATGTCGCGTGCCTCCCCCGGTTGATGCTGTGGAAATAGTAAACCCCGTTTCACACAGAAGTGATCACGTGACGTCTCTAGATGGCTGCGACCACAGGTGGGCCGATCGCGGCTATGGGAGTAGGAATAAAAAGCAACGATAGTGTTTTAGTTGCTGATTAATGGTAGATCACTGAGTTTGCCACGTTTACCGAGTCGGATAATGAACAAATACGACCTGCTGTGAACGTATCGCACAAGGTCTGACAAAGTAGTTGCGCGGATGCTATACACCCATTTTTGGCGATTTCCAGTTTTCTTTCATTCGGGCACCTCGGTGCCTAAAAGATTTCTGTTTCCAAAATCAACGTGTTCTTGTTAATAAGGTTTTACTCTTTTTTCAGGGTGCTCTCGGTGTTTCTGTGTATACGTAAGCTCAGCCGAAACGCCTGGTAGTGTACTTACGGATGCACTATGCCATTGCGAGAAGTTGTGAACCGAAGTCCGAAAAATTCAGTTCCAACCAAAAGTCCGAAAGGAAACCCGACGTTTCGGAACCAACTCGGTTTCTTCTTCAAGGGTTGCCGAAAGCACGCGGAGCAGCAGCAGCTCCTAACCTCTTCGTCTTCAATTCCCACCCAACCGGGCAGATGTCTGCCGAATATGTTTACTTTCAAGTTGTGAACGAAGTCTCGAAAGTGATTTTGTTTTGTTTCCTGCGTAAAAAAAAAAACATCGACGTCATGCCCGTGGCACATGGACGACGATGCGAGCTCGTCTTGTTGACGGAACGCAAGCGTAAGGATGAAACGTCGCTGGACATAGAGTGTGAATGTGTGTCAATGAGCATTGCATCGATGAAATGGGACGAGGGGTCTGGCAGGCCAAGAGGTTTTTATTAAAATATGAAAGGTATTTACGAAGTTATCAACTTATGACGGGTTTGTGGTCTTTTTAATTTGTTTTATATGGTCAATTAACGCGGGAATATGTGCGCTTGATAATCTTAGGCAATTTTAAATTATCACAAAAATATACTGTTCGAAAGCAACTAATCTCGCAACGCCCACGGAGTTGCCCGGACAGGAGAGGACAGACCGGCAACTGTTTCGCAAAAATCGAAAGTCTTGCTATCTTTCTGTCCTGCAGTTACGAGACCTGCTGCGATTGGTCAGTGGCGCAGCGCTGACCAATCGCTGCAGACGACGTTGTCCCGGTCTCTTGGTTCCGTTTGGTACCACCGTATAGCACAAAGCCTTTGGGATCACTCGAATGCTCGAAACGTTTGTTGGCTGACAGACCTAGATCCACACAGTCGTGTTGTCGGAACTTTGAGTACGCTTGCTGACGTTACGGCGCTGCAGTACCGGGACATCCATGCTTCATATGTCGCGTGACAGACTAATCACTGAATTCGTCATTGTGTAGCCGTACTTCATACGAAGCAGTCATGAAGGTTTACTGACATATTCGCGTTTGACTTCGTTGTGGGAACTTCAGTCGAGTTCCAACTGCGAGTCACTAGGACGTCCCTGCTTCTTAGTATGAATTTAAGCGCGGCAACTAATTCGAGGAGTTACTGCCTGGGAAGCGGTGTATTGCCTGGGGATCGCAGTACTTATCTACATAGTTGGAGATGAAGATAGCGCAGGAATGCTAGACACGTTTCTAAGTCCGTATTTACGCGCGAATGTTGAGCCACTATTCCTGATCTTGTCACACCATACCATACACTAATGAGCCTAACTGAAATTTCTTACCTAGGTATTGTGAAATGAAATGAAAATCAGAAGTTTTTTTTTTTTCTAGCGCCGGTGAGAACTTGATAAACACAAAAAGTAAAAAAGAAAAAACACTAATCTACGGTTTTTCTCTTTTTTATCGCATATTGAGGCAATCATTGTTTATGGGAGAGCTCCCGGACGACTGGAAAATAGGAAAAATTCTTCTCATTCACAAAAACGAGGACTGGAACGCAATCGGGATCTATCGCCCCATACTCCATTACTAGCGACCCTTAAAAGGTTCTTACGCATTTTATATTCTCAAACATATTCATCTACTTAGCAAATATACATCGTGATGTCAAAACTAGTATGGCTTCCTTAAATTATTTTCTTGTGAAACCCAACTGTTGCGCTTTACTCAGGATATTCTTTGTAACCTCAATAAAACTTTCATACTGACCTCATTATTCCTCGATGTTTCCAAATCAATCGATGGGGTCCCTCATTAGTACCTTATTCCAAAACTAACACATTTTAGAGTTCATCAGTTGAGAGCAAATTGGATCACACAGTTCTGTGCAGATCCCTCCGACTACACCCTCATTAATGGCCTTATGTCATGCAAGTCCCCTATAACCTTAGGCGGCCTGCAGGGGACAATGCTGGCTTCTGTGTTCGGCAATTTTAGCCAAACCGTTACCGGGGTCCTGCGTACCGCACTACTCGAGCCCTTGAAGCATGCTTTTAAGCGCGCCCGGAGTGATACGGTGACCGCAGGGCGCGCTTAAAAACATGATTGAAAGGCTTTAGTAGTGCGTTACGCGGGACATGACAACGGTTTGCTAAGAGTCCCTATTATTTTAAGCTTACGTAAATCACTTAACAAACTTACTACCATCCCCTGTGTACCTTTTTGCAGATGACTGCGGAATTTACTGATCCAACCAAACTCCAGATGACCATGCAAGATTGCAAAATGAATTGTATATCATCGATCAGTGGTGCCATGAAAAACAGAAATGCAAGTTACTAAAATTCACTCGTTGTACCATGTCCTCTCATTTTTCCTACACTAATGGCAGTATTAGCATTGCCCGCGGTACACCGTATAAGCATTGGGAACTTCACCTCACCACCAACCTCACATGGAACAGTCACATTAATGAACTCGTTTTTAGACTAACCGCACACTTGGCTATCTAAGACGCATTCTGAAATTAAAGAGTTAACCTGCACAACCCTGGTTATATTCCGACTTCAATATACATCATCAATATGGTCGTCATTTCAAAATGATCTCATTAACGATGTAGAGAACATTCAATGTAGAGCATTAATGTTTATTTTTTTTTTCAGACTATACTTGACATACCAGCCTCATGTAACTTTGCAATCGTGGAGGCCTGTAAAACCTTAACGTAGTTCGTAAGTTCTCTAACCCGCTGCTTATTCATAAGATATATCATCTCAATCCTGACATGAAAATGGCCACTCTGAACACCCTTGACCGAGTTTCTGCAAAAGTTGACAATGTGTCTAAATTAAACTCATTTATGCTTCCTCATTGGTTTTTATTAATTTTATACTACCGCTTGCAATTGCCGAATGGAATTTATTGCCAATGAGATTGTCACAGAAACGAACACCACTCGATTTTGAGAAATGTTAAGTGTCTTTGTTAACCATAAAAATTGAACTTAGAATTGTATTAGAAGCTGTAAGCATACTTTTGTCTCAATTGTATGCGCGTACCATGCTGTGTTTTTACTGTTTTTGTTATAATTTTATAAAATTGTCAAATTATATTCATGACCCTTACGTATGTAGTACCCGGAAACGGGCCTTCAATGTAATAAATAAATAAATAAACAAGTAAATGAATAAATCAGTATCTTTGTAGTTGACCTTTTTCACCTTCTTAAGGTGACAACGACCCTGCAGTACCTTCGTAACGCTGTTGCTTAGTAATGCCACCAGCAATAACCGTCGTGAAGGCTTTTTGACAGCAATAGCAGTAACATCTAAATGTCACACGGATCCGTTGTCTCGCCAAACTCCGGTTTATTCGCTGTCATGGTTAGGACTGTGGAGTGTAAAGGGATCCTGTACCAGTCAAGCAGTTTTTAACAGCTTTTTGTATGGGCTTTCCGGCCAGTTTCTGGAAATACACTTGATTCGATCTGATTTGATTTGACTATCTATAATTATTTCACTGCCTCATCGCCAACTGATTTAATATGATGTAAGGACGAGATGGAACACAGCACAGTACAATGGAGAGCTTAAGAAAACATGGTAGCTATTTATACATGGCTACTCGTAAAGCGCATCCGGTTCTTTGCGGGTCTTTTAGTGGTGATCATTATGATTAGCTCAGAGAAGTATCGTACGCAAACAGTTTCGTTACAGTACGCCAAGGAGTTTACTCCAAATAACATATGTAACAGACAGCTGTGCAAGGAACTTATGAACAAAATGTTGTCACTAAGCTTTATAAGAATTATATAGACGAGTAATGCTGCTTCCTCTCTTATCATCATCAGACTAAGCGAACCGGACAACACTGAAGGTCTCTCCAAAACGTTGGGCACCGCCCCAACTCCCCTTATACTCTACAAGACATCTACTCTTTACTATAGCAGGAGGCGCTAATTTTGGCATCAACATATTAAGAAACTTTGAAGCCAAACTAATTGTGCAACAAAACCGTAGTATCCATTGCCTTTCAGCATTTTAGCACCGCTGCACGGAACAGTTGTTGTTCAGAATGCTCTGTTTGTTCATAGTTGAGATGGTTATATCACAACATCTTCGATGTCTTTCTAGTGCTCGCAGCAACTTTGCCGAACAGAAAATTATTCAAACTACGTAAACCAGACACAGCTATGAAATTACCAAAATGAGCGGTTCCATTTCAGCTTGTAGGCTGCGTACGGTGGTACTCCATTGCAATATATTTTCCAACTCAGCAAGGCCCCCGCAATGCGAAATATGGTCGTGCCATGTCACTGTCATAAGGACGCCAGCTACGACTGATTTTGAAACATCTGTACACTTCCTGTCTTTATTGTGCGTGTGTCTCCCGCTTACTTTTACAGCTGACGCAATGAAAATATTTTCTTACAGAGGCTATCGAGTCAGCAGGTCGTAACCGCCTGATCATTTGGCTGCTTGTTTCAGTCCTATGACTAATCCGATTATGTTTGTCCTTAATCTATTGATTGGATGGTGTGTTCCAAATTATTTCAGTTGGATATTTATAAAAAAAAGCCTTAAGAAAAAATGTCTCTAATGTTAGACTTGACGATTATTTTTCTTGAGACCATCTTTGATAAGATGACTTAATTTCATTTTGAGCAAGTTCTCATGCCACAAAGGAAGAGTGACTCAGATTTCACATAAAGTTACGCATTTCACACGTGTGCATTGCATTTGTAAGTGAAAAAGAGGGTCATATTTAATTTGAAAGACAAGTTAAGTGAAAACATCATTATTTGGGCTAAGCAAGCTGTGCACGCTTGAGCTCAGCTTTCAGTGTTTCGAGCACAGTTTTCATTGCAGCAGTGAGTTCACCTATGACGACTGCAATGAATAATTTTGAAATGCTATACTTAAAACACTAATTTCTCTAGTTCACTTGGAGCATGTAAGATATATCGGACATGACGGACACCCGCACTTGGGCGTACATGATATGTCTGAGTCCTTCATTAATTTTTTAGTTAAATTATATTTCTCTCGCTTGGACCGACCTGTATCTACTGCACGTAGTGAATGCCCTTTCACAGGGTTTTATCGCAAGAAGGAACTTGTGCGCTTGTGGGTGTTTGGTGAGAGGTGCCACCATGGACTCTGAACCCATCGTGGGTTCAGACCCCCTCGTATGCCTGACTGTGTTACGCGTGCGCGTGCCTGATGGAAAGGGAATCCTTTCCATCAGGCACGCGCCTGATGGAAAGGATCGTCTTTCCATCAGGAAAGGGGTTGAGCCAAGCCCGGGGTAGACTTCCTTCGAGGGTCCCCGGGGCGAGGCAACACAGCAGCCAGGCCTGCACTTCTCTTAGATAGCTATCCTGAGTTGGCTCGTGCATGGTGATTCGGTCAGTTGCTTTTCTTCGCCTCTCCTCTCTTTGGACACTCTTCATCTAGCATATTTCAGAGGTAACGAAATTGTGGGAGAGTGAAAAGGAATTATTAGACCTTGGGTGTTGAAAACCACCAGGTAGGGAAATAGCGGCATCAAATACTTTACTAGAGTGCTATCTCACTCGGTGAACATTCAGTGGCATTGGTGCGAAGTTGCATAGTTGGAACGATTTGATGCGCATCAGCTTCAGGGTTTTTCCCTTTGCATTTGGAGAGCCGGCTGTTGCCATATACCATTGCGGACACCTCGAGCACTATGGAAACAGCCGTCTCTGCTGTCTCGGTGAACCAGGTATCTCGGCGTGCCGGCCACAGCCTGGCGCCGCATGACTGCTCAACACCGTGGACATTGGGATCCTATCTGAGATTGGTGATGCCTAGACCACTTGGCGAGCATTTGTCGTTGTAGGTGCGCTGGTATAAATGAATGGACAGCGATTTTTTTTTACTCTATGTGTAATGGTTCTGCTATAAAAACACTTTTCCTATCGCGTGATGGAATCTATTAAATAGATCCTATCGCGGATTGACTGAATCATTGGATTTGTTTCTATGCAATTAATGTGATGAGGAAACTTACGGCAGTACAACCGTAATTTTTTGTCTGTTTTGCTGAGTCATGTGACTTCACGCGAAGGGGTTGGGGGGGGAGGGGCTGTCGCCTCGTCAGTATATCTACGCCTTTCATGACAGTCCCCCAGACACGTTTTTTCTCTGATGTCTGAAGAAAACATTGAATTGAAATTTTGAAAATATATTTTCTCTATTAAGGTATTTGGTGACACCGGCAACTGGCATGCTTGCGGCCGGGCAGGAACGACTGTGGTGAGTTCACTCGCATCCGAAATGTCTCGAGATATCTCTCCCACATTTTTATGACTGAGTTTTGTGTGCTTGCATGAACGAAATGTTTTATAATGAAAAATATTGAATTAATTCAATACAGATATTATAAGTATTTATTTTGTGGATTTGTATGTGCTTGTAGTTTGTTTTCTTTCATTGTAAAGATGTCTGACAAGTTGTGAACTTGCAGCCTTGTTCATAGAACATATATTAAAATGTTTGAAGCCGTTCAACGAAACATTTTACAAAAAGGAATGCAAAAATTGCAAAAGTTGATATTTCGCTGCTTAAAACGATGTATATTCTACCCTGAGTTCATCCAAGTAAAAAATACAAAACATAAATACTTTGAAAAATGTATATTGCCTTTGATTCCCTAAACAAAAATGTTTTTTTTTTTCTAAAAAGAGAAAAAAAAATAGCCTTCCTTTCCATTCTCGTGAAAAAGGAAGTCCAGCGACGCTGTGCAATGGAAAGTAATGGCCAGCCCCAAGTCGGCAAGCCAGAGCGGAAAGGCTGCCGCCATCTATGAGTGACGGTGGCAACCAGATACGTGATTTGCCGCCGTCGCTCATAGATGGCGGTAGGTGTCCAGAGTTCGGTGTCTTCATTTCTTTGCGGGAGACAGGATCCTGGGGAAAATACCCCCTAACAGTTCCGCTGTAAAATATATCAATGTTGAGCTCCCATTTACCCAGGTAGCAACATGGCATTGTTTCGTCGCGCCCCTTCACCGCACACCACGCCACATGAAACGATACCTGACATGAGAGCTAAGAAGTTTTCTTGACTCGCAATCGGATTAAGTATATACAGTCCCTGTTTGCAGCTAGAGACACGCCGCTGATTGCAGCGTCCGCTCCCACTCGTCCGTCTTTTCGGCCGCTACGCGACCAACGGCGGATATCGCGTGATAACTGTACGTATCGACACTGCAAAGCAGCCTCGTTGCGCCTGTTGTACAGATGTCAGCTCCCCTTCATTCCGCAACTGCATGCTTAATCGGCGTCGGCATCACCTGAGAGTGACATCTTCCATTCAGGAAACGCGATAACGATTGAGCGAGATCCATGTTAGTAGAAAGTTTTAGTAAAAAGTGCCCCCCCCCCCCTAAAAAAAGAGTACAGGGTTTTTTCGTACTGCCAAAATAAACTACGCATCGCCGAACGCTCCTTCTCTGCCGAAAGGTAGCGCTAGAGGTCGGAACCAGATGCCAAAGTTTAAGCACGAATTGACATTTTAGTCAAAATTATAAGCGATTTTCAGAAAATTTCAATGGGAAAATGATGCCCATTTTCGCCCGTTTTCGGTTTCTGGCCCCATAGAGCTCCATGCATTCGAGAGCTCCGTTGGTCACCATTGTCCCATTTACGTTAAAAAAAAATAAAATCAGTCATTAAAAAGAAAAAAGAAAATCGGTTTGTGCGGAAACTTTGGCATCTGGTTGGGACCTCTAGTGCTATACGTTTGGGCGGGGAATGAGGCAATGAGGGTTCGCCGATGTGTAGTTTAAATTTGCGAGAAAAAAAAAAACACAAAAAAACCTGTACATTTATTTTTTGGGACACCCTTTAGATCTTTCCCATGACTCCGATAATGACACCCGATACTCCGCCGCCGCCTTCGCGCATGCATCGTATCGTTATGGGGTATCGCTATCGGGGGCTATCGAACGATCAACTAAAACTCTCTAACGTTTTGAAAGAAAGCTGCCGATGGTGAGAAAGGGCAGAAAAACGAGGGCTATACAGAGAGAAAGTGTTCCAAGATACGTCTTTGGCGTATCTGAACTCAAGGAGGAGTATGGGCGCCACATTGCAGACCATGGTTGCTTGTTTATCGGCATAGATAAAGGTTTGGTGAGGATGATGATGATGATGCCAATCAGAGGGTAACATAGAGAACGAGTAAGAAACGCGCGATGACGAGGCAGCGAATCGCCAGCCGTCGTTGGTTGATGTCGGGGGGAAACAAAAGCTCCTAGAGCGTTTGGGGGGTAAACAAACGCGCGAGGTGAGCAAAAAGCAGACCGACTTGCACGCCGTATTGTTTCGAACGACCACTGACTAGTGGCGATCGAAAATCTGCCCAGGAAACTATTTTTCGTCGGAGTACGGTGCCATAACGACGGATATGAAGACGGTCACTCGGGGCGCAGCCAAGTCATTCTACGGTTCGCGCGGATGTTGGTGAGGGTGTTTTATTTTCTAAACTTTGAAGACAGTTGTTTTGTGTTCACTCATATATAATATGTCACCGGCTTTGTTTCGTTACAGCCGTTCAGTTCATCCTTTTCGGGAACAAAATTGATTAAAAAATAATTTAAGCTTTATGCCTTTCGTCTTGTTACGGGACAACTATCGGAGCGTAAGTTGTCCCTCATCAGCATCCGCACGAACCGCATAATGACTTGCCCTTGCCGAGTGTCCTGCTTTATGCAGAGTTATAACAACGTACTTCAACAAAAAAAAGAAAAATTTTGTTTTTCTTGGGCAGGTTTTTGTTTGCAGCTATTGGGCAGGAGATCGAACTATAGGGGGCGCTTTATCGAGCTTGTTGTCCCCACAGCCCTGTGTTTACTAACACAGCATAACAAAGAAATTGAACCTCGTCATGCACGGCCGGGTCACGAGCGCTTCGCTCTGACCAATGCTGGCCTTCGAATAGTCATCTTCGATATCGCTGATCGAAAACAAACAAGAAAATACGGTTTGTTGCCCCCACAGCTGAAGCGTGCCGCCAGAGGCGTTACTGTTCAATCTCCTCCCCAATACTCCGTTTCACCTTACGTAGGACCGCAGCGGAAGGCTGGGGGCTGTGACGCGACCCAGACAAGTTGTTCCTACGCATCGCGAAGTAGTGCGTCAAAGACCTTGGGCAGTACGAAGCGTGGATATACTTTAGCCTTAGTTTAATATTTTTGTGTCGTGTACCATCAACACAAAAGAAACTTTTGTATTCAAGAAGAGCTTTCAAACGTGATATTTATTACATAATTAGGTAGCATGTCCGGTGAAATGAAACTTTTAGTTGGCAACGCTGCCGTTGTGTTCGTTTCTTCATGCGTTTGGTTCAGGTTTGCTTTCCATTTCGTGACGTGATCTTAAAAAAATGTTTTTCCAAAGAGAAGTTTCTTTATTTAACAGTTATTGTACACTCTGTAAAACTCTGATAAATGTTTATTGGAAGCAATCATTTCAACTTTAAAATACTTTTTGCCCATGTTTAAGATGTCACGTGACAAATTGTCGTTGTTTGCGTAATGGCTGCGGCATCGTCAAGCATGTCTCCGTCAAAGGCGCCGGTACTTCCATCACCAGCTCGCTTCCAGATGACATTTGCTAAAACCTCGTTTGGAAAAAAAGCGCCAAGTTGAGCTGAACGTTCACTACAATAATTGGGGCCAACATCGCTAGGTGCGAATTCGCACAGTTCGAAGCTCAAGGGGCCTTCGCACGTTGGTGTCGTCTCGGAAACGTTCGTGGATTCAGGAGGCTGTGTTCACCGGGATCACGACGGACGAGCTGGTAGGCCATCGTAGTGAATGGAACAGAAAACATCCATTGACAACATGTCTGGTTGAGCCGTGAAGCGGAGATTTATTCGTCGATGCCGCATGGTTTTTGCGGAATTGGAGAAAAGAAACAAAATAGCTTCATACCGCCGTGCGTGATTCGTCACTCGCTCTCCGAGAGCGTTCCCCCTACGTCGTGGCAGTCACATTAGGAGTTCTTGTTAAACGCACGCACGGTTTTGCAGAAAAAGCTACGAATTAAAACACTCACTTTGCTTGGTCTTTCACTTTTATTTACCGATTCATAAAACCCTGGCCTGCGCGTTCTGCATGCGAGCAGGAGTATGCGGCGAACTTCCAAGCAAGCAAGAGCGTTTCGGTTAAAGTCAAGGTTCGATTGTTACCGCTTACCTGAATTGTTGAGTGACTTAAAACGTGTAGATGGGTTTCTGTGTGCCACAAGTAAAGCGAAAGGCTTCTGCGGACCCTGCTTCTGCTCGACGGGTAAAGCTCTCTGCATAAGCCTATCCCACACAGAGAGGCGACGAAACCGTCGCGCGTCGATCTCACAACTCCAGAATGCTCCAGCGTTCCGTAATAAGCGAAGAACATTACACGAAGTCAGGTATGATAATCGAAAACAGCAGATGCGATCAGTTCATCCCCAGTGAGCCCGCCAAAACCTTCCTGCCGGCGCCATTGCAACCCGCGCTCTGATACGGCTGATTCGCGCTTGAGGAGCAAGCTGACGTCACTTCTAAACATGCGCTTGATTGGCTCTGGCGGTCCGTAGCTTTGGCTCGGGGTCCAACGTAAGGTGAAACGGAGTATAGTCAGTGGTCATTCGAAACAATACCCTTCATTTTTCTGCACTTTCTTACGGTTGGTCCTTTCCTTTCAAACCAGTACACTCTTAGAAAAAAGGGTCAGTATAGTCCTCCCTAAAGGGAGGAACGCTCTTGACACATATGTTCCTTCAGAAAGGGAGAAACTTTCGTCCCTTAAGCAGGGGAGGAAAAGTTCCTCCGTCGACTGCATCTCATTATGGCGGCCACGAATCGAGCAAATCGAGCTCGGTAAGGCTTAACGAGAACACTAAGTCTATTGCACGAAGCGAGAGGAGCAGGAAATAAAAACGTAACACGAGCTTTCCGCGAACTGTATTTATTTCCGAAGTTTCTTTACGTAAAGGTAAAGAAACTTACGTTTCGAAAGCATGCAGTCACTCAGTCTTCTCATCGTCAGCACTGCGATGTTCAACGGAGACAACCGGCACTCAGTTCGCGCAC
The DNA here is from genome assembly GCF_016920785.2 of Ixodes scapularis. Taxonomy (NCBI): domain Eukaryota; kingdom Metazoa; phylum Arthropoda; class Arachnida; order Ixodida; family Ixodidae; genus Ixodes; species Ixodes scapularis. The sequence goes on along the minus strand of NW_024609880.1, from coordinate 12,642,233 downwards.
TTTATGTCCTACCTTTGCTATTTCTCGAGCCACAATTCCTTCGTCAACCGTAGCGTCAACCGCACATCACGGAGGAGTGAAGATCATTCGCCCGCAAAACCAAAAGCCGCTCTCAAAAAAAAGCAAATCCGAAGCAACCTCTTGGCTTATCTCAGCACGGTAACACAAAATTATGGCGTAGCCGCGTAGCGTAAAAGGATGTTAAATCGCTTGCCACCAGATGGCAGGGTCAAGCAGAGTAATCGGACGTAGCTAGGCTAGGTGGCGCTAGGTACCGCCCAATTCATGTTTTACAAAAAATTATTTTTATTTTCTTCCGCCACAATTGCGTTTCCTTTTCTTCGGAATCTCTAACACATGTAGACACGTTGCGCACACTACAAACATCAGGTCAACATATATTGAACGCATACACAGGCATCGCACATACAAACATCAATACAACAGCACACTACCCCGATCACTACTAGCGAGCCCTGCGTTTCCGTCTTTTATAGTGGTCGTTTTGAACGTGCGGAATTTTTCGGTGACTCCCTAAGCAAAAAAAAATATTCCGAACATGTTCATTTTTTTCCAGCAATGTCATACATCTGAGGCTATTCTTAATGGCTCAGGGGATGAATCTCTTATTAAAAAGAAGACGCTCAATCATGCCATAATTATTTGAAAGCCAATAAATCGAGCCGCTCCAATGTGGTTCCAAGCCATGAGTTTGTTTTCCCGCATGGCCCTTCGTAGCCAGTATTTATATTGTAGTGTTCGTTTTTCTATTTGTGCTGTTCGCGCAAAGCCGCAATTGCCGTCTTGAATTAATCTCTGTAGAGCGGATATCCACTCAGCTGGAAGTGATGCTTCACGGGCACAGAAATCGCTTTTCGATCAACTTGAATGCAGTCAAAGCCGCGACTTCCGACAACTGTTAAGTGTACGGAGCTGCGCCGTTGCGAGCTCGAAAACTTCTAGCGCTCATCCCAGTTAGAGGGCAGTTTCTACAGGAACCGTAATATATTTAAACAGTAAAATAAAGGATAGCGTTTTTTGTTTTTTTTTTCGATTTTGGCTCTCTTTTTTTTTTATGCTAAACTTCCATTATAAATATACGTACTTTCCGTCATACTTTCGTAGTGTTGTCTTTTCCCCAGAGCGCAATCGCTCTCGGGGACCGACAGTCACATTGGCCACTGTACGATAGGAGCTTACCGTTCAGACCAGCGTTCCAACATGACTATCCACACGTCGATCGACTGCACCTAATCCCTCAAGTGGTTTTAAACTCTTTAATGTAAAGCGGAATGTCATCCTGCGACACCCCGGCCCCTCCGATAACGGCCCGACCAGCGGCATCAATGCCCGACAGTTTACGTCATCTCATCTTGTTGTTACACCACTGATACGCGAACACACGGTCACATCGGCGATAATTCCAGTCTTCTGTTCACAACCCACAACACTGCCATCACGATGTCGCTGACACGAAGAAATACAGAACCACGTTGACGATGTTGCTGACACGCAGAAGAATCACGTTGAACGCCGGTTGGCACTCGGCACGGAAGGCACCCAGGCAGCCGGCAGGAAAACCTGCCTTCCTTGGACGCAGTTCCCGCGATTTCCATAACGTCGAAAACGTCGACACAGTTCCTCGTGGTTTCGCTGCTGTAGTTCCGCGTGTGTCCCGCAAATTGGAGACGGCCGTCTTACCCAGTGTATGTAGCACTGCTGGCACTGGTCCGGAACTTCGCTGTTTCTAGCGGCTTCGTTAGCTCGTTTGATAAAATTAGTGGTAAAAACGTCAATGCAACCGAAATGTTCTGCACGTTTGGACTAGAAGACGGAATTACAGGCGGCCTTCGCTGCCGCTGAAGCTCAATCAACTCAACATTAATTTATTAAACAACGTGCGCGATGTGCTCGAAAAACGAAACCGAAAGAAGATGGGTCGGGAGGGCGAAAGCTTTCTCCGGTCTGCCTGGAGGAGGAAAACGTCTCGGAGAATAATAAGGACTTTAATTTTCCTTTCATCGGTCTGGGTTTGTTTATGTGTGTTTTGGTAAACAAAAATAAAAAAAAACTTTACAAAAAAAAAACAAAAAAAAAAAAACACTTTCCTGGGGATCGAACCGTTGACCACATGGTCAGTAGCGCGATGTTCTACCCCTGCGCCAACTGAACAAGGAGGAACTCGCCCTCCTGCTTTTATCTGAACTGCCGTTCCTCCCTTCTCTGGGCAACCTGTCCGCAACAAGGAGGAACAGTCGCTTTTGCTACCTTTCTCCTCCCTTTTTTCTTAGAGTGTAGTACTGATCTCGATCTATAGTTATCGCGTTTCCTGAATAGGAGAAGTCTCTGTCAGGTAATACCGACGCCGATTAGGCATCAGGTTACACAGTGAGGGGACACCCTCACTGTGTAACAGTGAGGGTGTCCCCTCACTGGTACAAAGGGCGTAACGAGCCTGATTTGCAGCGGTGGCACGTAAGATTATCACACGACATCCGCCGTTGGCTGTGTTACAGCCATACAGGCGGACGAATTGAAGCGGCCACGGCCATCCGCGCCACGTCATTAGCTGTAAACAGTGACTGTATGCGGGCAATCCAATGGCAAGTCAAGGAAGCATCTCAGTTCACGTGTCAGCTTTCGTGATAGGTGGCGTGTTGTACGGTGAAGTGGCACTAAGACGCAATGCAAAAGTTGCCATGAAGGCTTTTCTAAAAAAAAGAAAATATTATTTTGGTTCAGGTTCTAGAAATGAAAGGCAATGAAGTCCTCTTCTAAAGTCGTTGCGTTCCGTATTTTTATTTGGACAGCATCAAAATAGAATAAACTGTTGGTTAGGCAGCAAGACGGAGTTTTGAACACATTTAGAACGTTTTGTTCTCTAAAGTATTCTTCTTGTACCGTTTCAAACATTTGTTATATGTAATACATCTTCAAAACTCCCCCTTCCCCCCCCCACACACAAAAAAAAAAAAAATCTTTTGATAAGCCAGGCACGTTGCAATAATAAAAAATAAAGAAATGCGCTAGATCTATGTCATTTTGTTGCAATAAAAATATATTTCGAGAATACACAATTACATAATTACCACAACAAAGCAAGGTATAAACGCCGTTCGAATTTCCAAAATTTAAAATTGTGAAGTGTCTCATTAAACTTCTTTGTCTCAATTATAGAATAATGCTTAGATTCACACCAATTTCAAAAGCTAAAACCAGGCTCACGCCATCAAATTCTGTTTTCGCTAAAAACATTTTAGGAAAATAATAAAAACTCAGGAAAAAAAAAAAAAGCTACGACTTTTTAGCTTAAAAATTAGAAATTGTCAAGCGCAACGTCTGGCGCGTTTGGCATGGAATGACCTTGCGTGATTATTTTAAATGCGTTAGTATTTATTGCTCCACTCCATGCAGACTGAAACGCCTTTCGTTTGGACGATCGTGGTTTGGAATGGACGGAACTAGTTTTGTCAGGCCTCGGCGCAGTTTATATATAAACCAATAAATCAGCCCTGAAATGGCACTTCCGTACCTCTTTAAGAACGTGGAATATTGAACACATGCTACGTTTCGTTTCCCGTAGCGAGTTCGCATGCCGAAACTGAGTCCGCCGGAGAGGTTGTTCATACGAGACACGCTTTCTGCTGTGGACAGCATTTACTAAACGGAGGCAGAGGCCTTTCCTCCCCTTCCAATCTGCCTTAAAATGTTGTTTTCTTTTTTTTTTTGTAGGGCGAAAAGGTATTTTTTGTAATCGTGTTAGGACGAAGCTTCTGAGTGTGCTTATGACGCGGGGCAGGACGTAGTCACTCACCCACTCTTTCGGCTGCCGTCAAGGCCTCCACTGTTGTTTTCAGTCCCCAACGTCCCGAAAACATGATAGGGGAGTACACGACAGCCGTGCTGTTTGCGTGCTTCATGCTCTCACTCAAAATGCACGAACGCGCCAAAACGTGCACGCGTAGATTTTTTTTTTTTTTTTTTGCCGCGCACTGAAGACGGCGTGTTCTGTTTGAACATCCTTTGAGCGGAATTTGCCTCAGGGCCGCTCGTACGGGCGAAATGCTACTTAGCATCCCAGCGTTAATTTTTTTTTTGCACCGTTTACCAAGCCAGAATCACATCCTGCCTGGTGGTGTGTTTTGTAAGCGTTTTATAAGCCACGGCGATATTATTTATTTGAAGTACTGCCGACCTTTGGGGAGTTATTGCGGGGATTAACGGAGTAATGCTTCTTCGAACATGTAACACAAAAAGTGGTAAACTAACTCGAAAATTCTATCGCTTAAGTAAAATGAGAACAGAGTTTGTTAGAATGTTCCCAATATGCGCCACTCCGCATCAGAAAAAAAAAAAAAGCAATATATTTTTTTGGTCTCAAAAGTTCTACATAAAAAAAAACGAAAACTTTCCGAATAAAATTCTTGTAATCTTAAATGCTTGTCAATCCACTTATATCAAAAAGGAAAAAAAAAGAAAAAAAAAGTACGAAAACTTAATTGTTATAACCGATTATCGTTGGCTCTGAACTAGAAACGGAGCGTTTATAGTTTAGAAACTCTAGAAACTGATCGTTATAAACCGTACATCCTTATATCTTGTATCGTTATTAGTGGATTGCACTGTATATACACGATCCTGCATAATGTTACAAGCTTTGAGTTTTTTTTTTATTTCCGGAGAATCATTCTTTACATTCAATAAATTGTATAGGATGTCCTAAAACAAAACGATATAAAGAAATGTAAGATAATATTTTGCGCCATTGCTTTCAGCGTTACAGCAGCGACTTTGTTCACTTCAACGTATGAAGATAACGTCCTTCCGTGTAGTTGTTGTTATTTCAGTCTTAAAAATGCCTACAATTCGCACATATATATGTGTGAATATTCACAGATATATATGTGTGAATATATATATATCATATATATATGTGTGGATATATGAAGAGCGTTATAGTGCAGTTACCACACTTTAAAGGTTAACGCAAAACGCAGTCACGCAAGAAGCGAAAGTATACAGGCGATCTGGGTCGAAAAATTATTATCTAAACCTTGAGACACGGAGGTAAAAAAATTACGGGCAATTTTTTGACTGCCTCTTATTTCCTTAAAACAATTTAATAACATTCTTTAAAATAACAGACAAGACTACTCGTTTTGTCCGTTATTATATAACCTTTGTGCCTCACGGTTTAGATTATAATGAATTACGCACCTCTGCCATACTCTCACAAGCACGACTCCGTTATCCGCCAAGACGACACGCATGAGGTGCCTTGGCTTGCTGCTTCAAAACGCCAAAGTCTATGATGACCCAACTGCAGGTTCAGACAATGTGGATGTATGAGTTTAACATGCTGGGTAAAAAGCAGATGTATGAGCGCTACACCGCCCGCCTACCTCCTTGTAAAGAAAGACCGAAGCAGTCTTATTGCATCTCAACCTTGATACATGTGGACCAATAGACAATTTGTCGTTTAAACGCATTTAGGTGCTCGTGTCCAGTGTTGGCGATATCGCTCTAAAGTTAACGGCGTCATCAACAGCGCGTGACCTTTTTTTTTTTTTTCGTTACGTATAGTAACGCACACGTTAGGCTTTAAAAACAGAAACCCATAATTTACTTAAGTTACTTATTTAGAGTACCAGGTAACGTAGATAAATAATAATAATCTTTATTTCCATTTAAAGAAATGGTGGAGCGAAAGGGAAAAAGCTTCAACAAGAAGCTTGACTGGCCCTCAGCCCCATCGGCAGCCAGTGAACAAACAGTTTTTTTAGGAGGATATAACCAGTCGACCTTGTGGTCGACTGGTTATATCCTCCTAGGACTTTCTAAAAAAATAATCTAATTTTTCTTCTCGTTTTTGAGGCCAAGTAAATGACTTAACCCACATACCATCGAAATAGACTTCCTTTTCCCCACGCAAACACTCCCGCTTTTTTTAAAAATAGCGCGTATGTATACCTGTAACGTCAAGAAAGTAAAATTTTAAAATCATTTATAAAAAGTAATGCAATATAACGCGTGTTACTTTTTATCGGTAACGGCAACGGTAATGCGCTCCTTCTATTCTAATGTAACGTGGGTCGGTTACGTATTTTTTTTTTATTTTAGAGGAACAAATAACGTATTTCATTACTTTTTTTTCTCTCCTAACGCCAACATGTTGTAGGCGCTAACTTCAAGCGTCAACGCGCTAAAACGTTAAAAAAATCAGCAAGTAAAAAAAAAATCAGTCACACGAGTGAGCGATTTGATGATTGAAACTACGCAGATAGCTGAGTTTCCATTATTACAGTCGCATTGTCATAACGTACAGGCTGTGTGCCCGTGCTTATCATCCTTCTTTGTAAAATCCTCTGTCATAACCACTATCGCGGTAACAACTCAACAAAAAAAGAAAAAAAAAAAAACGTTTTTAGAAACTCACTGGGCCACACTCAACTACGACACACCACGTTTCAGTGCGAGCATCGATCCCCGAAACACTTAGAACACCTAGCGAAAACCTGCGCTGTTCCTTAAACTGCGTCAATACCCTCGAAATACGACACAAAAAGAAGAATTGGCGGAAAATGTGGCACCGTCTACGGCACGTGCTGAGCAGAGGCCGCACTTCGTCGTACCCTACTGCGGGCACCTTCCAGGACCTTTGTTTGCCTGCCGCGCAGGAAGGTGACCCTTTCGTCTTCAACGCTCTTTATGTAACCATCGTTCAAGCGCGGAGGGGAAGGGGCGGGCCGCAGGCTATGCGAGCATATACATACGAAGAAAAGAGGTCACCTATGCAATTACGCGAATGCCCCTTCCCTGGTCTCTACGTCTTCCTTCGCCACTAAGCTGTATCCCTATCTTTTGCTTTTCTGTTGCCTCGGTCGTCACATATAATTTTACACTAAAACCTTATTGTGGGTCTAGGTCCTCCCATGATGACCGCAAGAGGATGCGAGGGAGTCAGTGAGGGGAAGGTAGGCCGGCACCAAAAGGGAAACGTTCCAAGCAACTAGCTCAAATAATACAACAACAACAACAAAAATAAAAGTAAATGAAAGGTGGAACCTTCGGCGCCATAAGTATTTGGACTCCATCCTTGACATTTTGACTTCTGCAATTTCGTGAATGACGCGAGCTGTACCGTCTGCGCGCTACTCCGTCACTTTCTAGTAATGGATCCACTCAGTACCATTATAGCGGGGCAGCATTAGCACAGCTCGTTCACCGAAGAAACAAAAATAACAACGGCTAAACAAATAAAGTATAAGCAACAGCACAAGCAAAAAACAATAAAAAACAAAAAAATGGGGGACCAACTTTCTCCATTTCCGTGGCTACCGCAGGAGAGCTAACGAGCCACAAAGGATATGACCACCCACCCACGCTTCGTAGCGCGTGAGCCTGATTCGTTCCACAACATATACAAACGAGGGAGGAAAAAAAAGAAATTCTCAGCGTCCGAAAAGTAATAACTGGAGGACAAACAAGCGTGAAGCGAGGCGCAATGGTAAAGTGGGGCCAGCCAAGCAGCAGGTGTGTGTTTGGAGGGAGGCAAGCAGAGACCCGTCAATTCTGACCTCTGCCAGTCGGATGAAGCCGAGAAGGGGAACGCCATGCAATCTTCTGGTTCTTTTCCGCTTTTTTGTTTGGTAAACGCGGTGATATGCCCCCACCGTGTCACGGTCCTCATAACTGCTGGCTACGCAGGCAGTCTGGAGCGGGGGAGGAAGAGAGGGGAGGAGAGAGGCGTGGGGTTTCCTCGGTCGAATCGTAATAATACGTACTTCTGCAATCCCGCGGGAGTTCGGTGGTAATATCTGTAAGGGCTAGTTAGTAGACTGCGCTTCCCAGCATGCAAGGTCGCGCACTAGTGGCTCTTGGTCTGCGTATACCTTTGTGCGTGTGTATGCGCGTGTGTGTATGTGCACCTTTCTATTTGCGTGCACGCCTGTGCGTTCCTGCAAGTTCGCGTGAAACAGTGCAAATGCAAGGAGAGATCCGACAAAATAAATGTTTGTCTCGCACAGATTAAGTATGTATCGCAGAAGTCTGAGACATTTCCTGCAGGAAAACCTACGTAGTTAATCAAATAGGACTGTTTCATCCTATCAAAGTGGCGATGCAGGCGAGTTGGGTCATGATACAACTGGAACCAGCATGCAAATAACAAAGACGACGAAGGTGTACACTGGACAGGCGCTAAACTTCGACAGATTATTTAAGGAAACAAACTAACAAACAACAATTTCGACCTTACAAGTCACATCACTGTGGCGTCCTAAACGCGCCTCAAAAACCACCTCATTCTCATGTAAACAAACCGAAGCTTGGCTTACGCCTTCCTTTCCTATCTAAAAACAAAAACAAAAAAACTTTAAGCAGTTATCGGACAGCTTTATCATCCGTTTTCCCCAGATCGTGATACAGTCAAAATTTGGTTTACACATGGAAATCACGGGGTGTAAAGGTAGTTGATCTCGCCGTCAACACTTGCTCGCGCGCTTTCGTTGACGCAACGACCCGTCTGTCCGATGTATTCTCAACCATAACTCACCAGGATACGTTACGCCACGCCCACCCCGCACTCAAAATACATTCCTTCTATGGTCAACTGCACATTTGCTTAATTGTTCACGCCTATCGGCAAGCCTTAAGCATAATTGTGACAGTGGCCAAAAAGCTACTTTGAAAGATTAGGATTGCACACCAAAAGCCTATAGGGAGCGACCAAACAAGATACCACAGGTTTATCCGTTATTTACGTAAGTCTTGTCGTGATATGAAAAAAATAGCGGGGCGATATCATGTACAAGTCGTCTTCCCGGCGCCTCGCAATATTTCGCAATTATACTCAAGTGTTTCTCATAGGAGTGAGAAATTAAACGAGTGTACAGTTAACCAAAGAATAAAGTACGTTGGGTGCGAGGTGGGGGGGGGGGGGGGGGGGTGTATCGTATCCTGTTGAGTTGTGGTCGAGCATTCATTGGACAGACGGGCTGTTGTGTCAACGACTGAGCGAGCGAGGACGCTTTTTCGCTATGATCAACCGTGGGAGGGCACCTACCTTTAGACTGTGTGACTTTCATTTGTAAGACAAACTTTGACCGTATAACGATTCTGGGGAATGTGGTTGTTAAGACTGCAAGAGAACTGCTGGAAGCGTTTGAGGTGGGGAAGTGAAGGCGCAACATGCGTCAGTCATATCATATTTCGGTTTCGTTACATAGGAATTGGAGCCTTCTTAAAGCACGTGTCAGCGCGATAGTAATGTAAATGGTTACATCGATGTTTTTTGTTTTTTTTTGTTTTCTCTTTTAATAAATATTCAGTTGAACTCCACTGGATTTCCAGTCTACACCTTCTTCGTCTTTGGTATTTGTGCGCTGCTTCCCGATTTTTTTATCCTATAGTATGTTTCTTGAAATAAAATTTACACTCTTACCACTCCTACCACACGGCAAAATAATTGTAATTTTTATCGAATGTCCCTCGGCTATTGTTTGCTGGCAAACGGAAACATTTATTGGCATTCGCTGAAAATGCCATTTCATACCAACTAAGTTCGAGGGAACTTGTTCGCATTATTTTTTTCAGACTAACTGAGAAATCTCGATGGCAGAGACGCAGTAAAGAACAGCTTCTAAGATTGTAGAAACAAAAAGTGGTTAACGAATTGCGGTGTTTACACGCGTTGCTACATAAAGATTTGACCCTCTCTGCAATCTCCGTCCATCGTTTTTATTCACGCTATTTCCTCCATTCAACTATAAATTTCAACTGTGGGCAACTGAAGAGAATAAAAATGGTTTGCGGGGGGTACGCGCGGCAGGCCTGAACACCGTCGCAATCGTTAGTCGTCCTTTACCCCTCCACATTGGCGCCCAAAGTGGGGCCCGACCGATCCATCCGGTCAGGTATTAACGTACTTAGGTGAGCCGATCGCGTTTTGACCCCTACTGGCGTTTCTGAATCACTTTGGAATGTAGCGAAACACCCCACATAGAGCTAATTTTATAACTCAAAATAATAATAGTTATAGAAAAATGGCGTTCTTTTTCCCACCTTACATTCCTACGATCTTCTTGATGCCGCGGGCGCCATTTCGCTTCGGACGTGACACCAACTGGCGTTAAATTAACTCGTAAGCAGCGAGGCCGTAGCACTGCATGTTCTACGTCAAAAGGCGAGGGCAGTGAACACAGATGGGACGAGTGCTGCGTCCGGATGCAGGTGGCTCGTCTTCTCATAGATTGCTCATGAGCCGAACACAGACGCACCAATCGCATGCAGCCGGTGCCCCATCCTCACCTCATGCCACTGACACCGAAAACTCGACACTGCGGCTTTATGTTTAGGAGATGTTGAATAAATTTGAAGTCAGCAAGAATGAAATCAACTTAATACCATCTAGAGTGAAAGTTTCGAACTCTTTAGCCTGATTAATACCGAAGAGTTTGTCAGCCTTTTAATTGCGCTTTATTTTACGAATGCGGTACCCGTACTGCATTGAATTGGCCCAATTTTCGTCCCGTAGTTAAATGACATAGAAAAAATTCGCTTGACATGGTTTGAAGTTGATGTCCGTCTAATCGAAAAAAAAAAAATAAGAAAAACATTCACTAGAAACAACATTAAATTTCCCGCGTGGTAAGGGCATTAGAGGCTGCTAAACTCCATTTCCACATCAGTCGTTGAACAGTGAAACATAGGACCCCAGCGAATTAACCAGGGTACAAGAGGTAGACACGTGTCAGCGTACACTCGTAGTGTACTCATGCTGTAAATGTCCATTACGTGCTTCGCTCCGTCGCTCTAATAGACCCTTTCCGAAATTCAGTCTAGCCACCTTGATCAATATTGTCATCGGAGGAATGGGATATATGTCCTACTAATGGTGGCCTCGTGGTTACTGATGATGAAAGAAGTTGAAGATGCTCCGAAGCGGATGGTGCGAGGCTCATAGATTCGAGATGTTAATACAATGCGACGCAGGAATTGAAGAGAAAAGCTGCGTAGGCGTTTATTGCTAGCTCGGGCTCAGTCGATCTGGTTATCGAGGATTCAATCTTGTTAGTTGCTTCGTCTTACTAGTTTTATAAATGTCCCCACCGAAGCTGAGAGATCCAGTCAAATTTGGGGTTTTACGTGCCAAACCAACGACGGGCATCTGGCACGCCCCAGCGGAGGACTGAGGATGAATTTCGACCACCTGGGGATCTTTTGACGTGCAACCGAAAGCTCGGTTACACGGCGTCTTCTCCGCAATAAGCCTCCGTCAGATTGCGGGCACCTCGGCCGGGATTCGAACCCGCCACATGGGGATCCGTAGGCCGACGCTCTCGCCTCGGAGCCACCGAGGCGGCTCACTGAGAGATCCAGAAAAAAAATTATAAGCTAAAGACCAACGAGGTAGAGGGTCTTAGATCGATAAACTGGCAGCTGACAGAGACCCCCAATTGGCCGCCACCTTGTTGCAGATTTTGACCACTAGACACTTGACTTTATAGAATCACGATACTCCAGGAAAAGGTAATTCGTATTTTGTGTAATGAAGCACATGACAACCACACGGCACCGTTATTCGATAAATTAGGAAGTGTGCCAATCACAAATTATAATGAGTATGAACTTGCCCTAGCATATAAAGCAGCGATAAACCACCCGGGAAAGAATCTTCTTTCTCTTTCTTCCCTTCACTCACGAAACACCTCGTATGCCACCTGCAATGCCGACTCCTGGACGGTCCCGCACTCGAGAACGAATTACGGAAATCAGACGGCGAGATACCAGCTACCCAAAATGTTAAACTATTTTTTATAGCTGAATATTACAATTGAAAACTGTTCTACCAAACGCATACTATCTTTACTAGCTTCGTGAGAAATCTGATTGTGTACTCTTGAAAGCGGTTTTGTTTTAAGTGCCTCTCCGGCTGTCGTTGTTAGGGGAGGAGAGGGCACTGTCAAGCAATTTTGCACTGCTTTTTTCCCTCCTCCCTCTCTTCTTGTTTGAAGGGGAATAAAGAAACTTGAAACTTGATTTGAACGAAATACCGCGCACAAATAATTGCTTATTGATCTTGAATAACAGTACCGACGAGATAATTTATGTTTCGTTTGTTTAAAGTCCAAAATGGTGCTTTTGCGACCAAACCTCGGGCAGCTTCGCAATGCCTCCGCGAGATGCCGTCATTCGCGGTTCTGTATTTTGGGTTTTTATCGGAGTTAGACACTGATCTTTGGGGATAAGAGTATTGAAAAAAATAGTTTATTATGTTTTTTTTACAGCGATAGCAACACAAATATCGGCTTTGTTTTGCGTGAAAGCCTCAGGATTTGGTAAGGTCACCTGTCTAGAGGTTTAAATAGTACAACATGGCGGCAGTCAAGTGAAAATCACTTTTTCCTGGTGAACTGGATACCAGTTTATCGCTCTAAGCCACTCCACCCCGTTGGTAAAAAACACACATTCCTGACTGCTGTTGACTAGCAAAAGTAAAGGTACCCGGCAAAATACTACATACTGCAGGTCGATTACCACCATTACAACGGTAAAAGTTCAACTGTTTTTTTTTTTTTTTTTTTTTTGAGCCACCAGACGGCATTGATTTTTGAAAAGGATCCATTTGCTCGCGGAGGACGTAGCTTTCGCGCTTTGTGCTAAAATAAGGGTTAGAGGCGGGTGGGATGGCATTCTGCGGAATCATATATGAAATAAAAAAAATAAAAAAAAAAACACGAAAACGGTTGCCGGCTGCTATACGACTAAAAAACGTCGCAGTCCTTATTACATAAATGGAACAGTCGCTTCTAATCGTTTTTATTCACGAAACATTCTGGTCTGTATGTTACTGATTCCCAATTCACCGCTCATGTTGTCGTCAGCTGGTGTTGAAACTTTCTACACAAAGTTGTTAATTGGTGTCAGAAAAAAAAAAAAAACATTTTAGGTTTCCGTGCACAAACCGTGCGCAGGCTACCTTTTAAGAACGCTTTTGTTTTTCTTCTATCAGTGTTTCAAGCTATCAGGTGCGATCAAAAAGTCTAAAGACTGATTTTGTAGCATGAAAAGAGAAGGCAGCACGGTGATGCGCGCGCAGATGTCGAAGGCAGGGACCCTCTGTTCTTATCCCAAAAAGTGTCGTTCTGTGAACATTTGTAGCGGTTCTATGGGAGCGTTTGTGACCACAGGCACAGGCACAACGGTGATTTCACCGTCGACTGTAAGCCGAGGTGAGAGCGAACTCCAATGCTTCGTCAGACTCGTCAAATCTAAAACAGAGACCCTTGGGATGATTTCGCAGGCTTTTGTGAAAAAGAAGTCAATTGGGCGAAGTGTTTTGAGTGGCACTCGCTCTCCAAGAGTGGCAGAGCATCATGGGAGTACAGCGGTCGGAGAAGGTAGCCCTACCTCTCTTCATCTTCCAGTGATGTTTTGCCACTCTTGAAGCGGGAGCGCCATTCAAAACACTCCGCAGAATTCACGGCTTCTCGACAAAAGTCTATGCGGAGGGCAAGTTTGTCTGCTTCTTGCGCAGGGGGTAGCGGTGACGTCAGCACGCCGAGACCTGATTAGCTGATCGCGACCCCCTATCTGAGCGTCGTCTGCTCCTTTGCAACGTCGTCTGCTCGCAACGTCGTCTGCCTCTGTCTTACCTTTCCTGCGACTTTCGGAAGTGCAGAGGCCAGATTCACGAAACGATCTTACGCCAAAAATGTGCGTAGGACAAAACGTGAGAACAAATTCGTATTCACGAAACGAAATTATCGTAAGTTTTGCGCAGGTTAGGACGGAATCCTACGACAGCCCCGAAGCTGTCTTACGCACTTCTTACAATCAAATCTGCATGGCCGACAGTGTCGCTCGGTTACTTGGTCGCGACGACCAACGGACGTTTATTTTTGTACGTACTCTTCTCACGCGTCCCGACTACAAGCAGCAAGAAAAAAATTCAAAAGTACTTGAAATAAACCACAACGAACAAGAACGCTAGGTCCACAAACACCCGGGAAATGCTCCAACGGCCACGATTCCACTGACCCCGACCAAGCGAGCTCGGCAGATAGGCCTAGCAGGCACTCCGGCGCAGCGGTGTTCCGACGGTCCTTGGCCAATACCGTCTGCCCACGACCGGCTGGCATGCTGAATGGAATATGCCCGCGCGACCCTTGTGAATCCTTCCCGTATTATATTTTGATCGCTGACCTCAATTTTAGATTAAGAGGTCAATCTCTTCCTCTTGTCATCTCCTTGTTTTTCGAGGCAGCGGTGACTCTCGCCGGTGAAAAAGCGGTGAACCTCCGACAGACGCAGGAAAGGTAAAGCAGCCATCGCTTTGACTAGCAGACGTAAAGCAGACGACGTTAACTGCGCCAACCCGCCGACGCCGTTAAAAAGTGAGGAGTCTCGCCGCACACGAAAGACGGGAAAAAGTATTTGGGAGGGAACTTGCGGACGCTCACTCTTGGGTCTTAGCAAACAAACATCGGCGCCTCGGGACACCTCGGCAGTGAGTCCTTTGACTTCTCTCCTTGATGCGCGTCTACTAGTTGTTAGACAAAAACAACATACCGCTCGAGTTATTTCGCCTGCCCTCTCTGAAAGGCGAAGTCGAGCTCGCTCGACTTCCGAAAGTCGCAGAAAGGTAAGACAGACGCAGACGACGTTGCGAGCAGACGACGTTGCAAAGGAGCAGACGACGCTGAGATAGGGGGTCGCGATCAGCCAATCAGGGCTCGGCGTTCTGACGTCACCGCTACTTCCTTTCTCATGCGCAGAAGACGAAAATGAGCCCATTTGCGAGGCGAATTGCATCATCGCGAAGATTTCTGTTCGGGATTTGCCGAGTTTGACGCAAAATTCAGGTTCGCTGTCACTCTTGTTTGCACTCTTTAGTAAAAACGCCTTTGCTCTCGGGCACGCGGTCACAAAAACTTGTTTGTCGGAGCTCCAAATGTTCAGAGAACAACGCCCACTGGCATAAAGACACCCCAAGACGGTTCCTGCCTTCGAACTCTAAGCGCGCATCATTTGCTACCCTCTCTGTTTACGCAACAAAATCAGTCTCGCAACTTTTTGATAGCACCTCGTAAGTCGCTTTCCAGCCAACTCGCCCACACAATATTCGTCTTCTGACAATTGGAGTTCTTTTGTGTTCTACCGCTCTTGGATATTACTACCGAAAACCAACTTGCCTTACGATTCGAATTTTAAACCATGGCAATCAACGAGCTGATGACCGCAGCGATTAACGCATACTTATATGCACCTCTATGATTGTTTCTGCGTACGCACTCATCTGTCAAAGATTAATATTAAAATATCGCTCGTGTGTGTGCCTTTGCGTTTTGTTTATCGGCCAGCTTGTACCATCATTCTCCGTGCCATTCCGTCGGCTCGTGAAGCTGCGTCCATGTGCCAGGCACGTGAGTCGGAGCGAGTCTCCGTGTGCGGCGTGGGGGAGTGTCGCGTGAGTTCGGCGGAAAGACAGCCAGCTCCACCTATTTCCTGACTCGAGAGACACACCCTGACGCCACCGCCAGCGTCGGACAAAAGTACCGTCATTAGGCCGGGAAGATGGCCGACGGCAGAGGAAGCGACGGTCGCGCCTCCCGCGCCGGCGTCGCCCAGGAACCTCGAGAACAAAGAAGTGGGGGGACCGAGAACCAGACCTCCGTAATTGCTCAATTTTCGATGGAACCATATGCCGCGCAACCTCCGCTATACTTCGCCGTCTCGTTTCATTTTAACCTTTCCTTTTGTTTTGTTGGTGCACATTTCTAGGGTCTATAATGCTGGCCTAGTACTTCTCAAAGGCTCTGCCTGAAAAAAAAAAAAAAATGTTTCACGATGAAATGCCCTGTCCTGCTCGAATAGTTTTCGGTGCTATTTGTGGTAGCGGATGGGCGTGACGGGGCAAGTTTGGTAAAGAACACGACGGCGCTGCAGCAGACTCAATATGTAGCACCGCTTTATAAGTGAACTTGATGCGCTGTGTTTTTCTGGAGACGTGGCATTTTAGCCACTTTTACTGTGGAAGAGAAAGCCCGTCACTAAAGTAAAAGTCCGGCTAACAAATCCCAAGGACAGCGGGTTTCAATCCCAGCAGCAGTGTCCGTGATCGGAAGTATAGGCGTAGAATTGTGCAGACGCCGTGTATCTTGATGGCTTACTAAATATCCTGAGTGGTCGTTCGAAGAAAGAAATACTATATCCCTCGGTGTGCTTATCGGTGCAGCTATCACAAAATTTGCGCACAGAACCTGCCCCGTTTAAAATGGACCATAGGCTTGGCGACCACCCGTGGTCAAGCGTAGAGCTGTATGGAAAGCTGCCAATATCTGTTGCATCGTAAAATGACGAGATCTTGTATGATGATGCGAAATAACGTAACCATTATGAGTACAACCATATTTTTGCTAGAAGCCATGTGACGACTACGTGCACGTAATATGAAATATCGGTTTTGTACTATGGTTCACAGCATGAAGAGGAACGAGGAGAAAATAATATAGAATTTCTACTTGACACGGCATAGTAGTCTCCTCTGCGTGTGCAAAGAAGTAAAGAACGCAGCGTTCGAAAGGGCCATAATTCCCCATCTGGTGCCCCTGAGACGACGCTGAAACTGTTCCAATGTCATCGTGCTCATTTCTCCTCATAGTGCGGGCGGGGTACATTCAGCTAGGCACGGCACATATAATTTCAGTAGTGTAATACAATAATCCCATCAGGGTCGGACGGTAATACAATAAACCTCTTACCAATATAAAAACAAATATATTCCGAGCGTATGCGTTTAGGATTTATTTCTGCAATTTGTTTTATAAGTGTATGCTATGATATAACTAAATATAGTATTGTGTTTGAAATAGATTCTCGGTTCTTCTTTATTGTTTCAAGTAAAGAAGTGCGCTTGTTATTTTCACACCGCCGTTTCTCTTTTATCGTTTGAAGATTTAAAGTTTTCGTTTTTTTACACCAGTAATATTGAAGCCCCAATGAAAACGTGTTCGTGAGGAACAACACGATTTTTTAGAGGCCTCAAAATAGCGCTGTCGTTTTTGGGAGGTATGCGGAACCTGTCACAGTCTCTTGCCGGAGAGATAATCTGCAAGACGTAATCGACAAGTTTAAAAACGTATCTAACACCGCCGTCTCTTTGTTATGATGTAGTTATGACAACAAACGCTTTCTATGGTAAACCAGCCGTAGACCAGAAAGATCGGATGCATAGGTTTGTTCATTAATTATAGCTTAAACCCACACTCCACAACCCATCTACTGTACTCACATGCGGGTGTTTAGGGAAATAGTGCTAACTACGCCGGTCGACTGAATTATAGAGGGGACTTTCCAACTCCACTACGTCGAGCTCCGACCAACCCTGAGTTCTTGCTGAATTCAGGGCCTCGACGACATGGCTCTCAAACAACTGAGTGTAAGGAAAGCAGCTCATTTCAGGCAACGAACGTACAGAGCAGAGATAGCGCGGCCAGGTTCAGGCTAATCAGCCCCCCTCCCCGCCAATCTGCGATGCCTTTCGTGCGGAGTCAAAGAGCCATTTTGATCTTGAATGCCATGATTCCGTTCATTAAATTATGTAAACTCGCAAACTTTAATGCCATTCGCGACTCCAACGACCGTTAGGGGACGTCACTATCGGGCAAAAATGGCGGTTTGAAACAGGTCGTGCCGTACCATGTGTCAGCTGCACGCACAACGCTGGGGTATCATCAAGCAAGCACTAGACTCAAAATGGTTTGCCCCGCTTTTTATCCTCCACGTTTCAAACCTGCGGCAATATATTTGCATAAGCGAGCTCCCAGAGTCTCCACCTTCTTCGAGGAAGCGATGAAAGGACTACCTATACTGTCCTACTATGGTGCCGATGGACGCTGATAAACGCGGCATGTTCGATTCACGCTGTCGCGTAGGTTGCGTTTGAGAGCGACCAGGGTAACAAGTTGAGACTACACTTACCACAGAGTCACCGGGACAACTGTTCCATCGCGCAAACTACCGACAATATGGAATCACGGAAGCCACAAAAGACTCGGAGAAATCACGAGAGGAGATGTTCCGGCCAGTTCAGTGTTTTCCCGCTAGGTGCCGTCTCTTTTGCTGGTGTCGCGAATACACTCCGTCATCCCCTTGACATGTGAACTACGTGAAAATTGAAGGAATTGCGTTTCGAAAGAACATTCTTTGGAACGCACGGGGCGGCATCCGTAGTCAGTCCCGTCAGAACAGGAAGGATGCCCCTCCACCCGACATTTTGGATATCTCTAACAAACAATCGAGGAAAGTCAAGGATAACCCCTCCTGTCTCGTCGCTCCCTTCCATCTAAAACCTTCCGACGCCCTCTGCGCATAGTCGGCTTTCTGGCCTTCCATAGCTTGTTTTATGTATTATTCTTTGTTTATATCAGTTGTCGAATCTTGGGGTAGTCAGTGGCCTTTTGTATCGGGTTACAATTTTTCATATTCACAAAAAAAGCAGATGTCGGTAGAGTTGGACTCCCAAATGGGGCGATATTAATTGTGTTTTTAGCACTTATCCGTTGGACCCCGCTAACCAATTTGTTGCGGTGGCTATCCAAAACGATGTTCCCAAGTTAAAAATGATTGCTCTATATATTGTCGCAAATGAGGGGCAAAGCAATGCAGTAGAAAACTAAGCGTTTAATAGGGTGAACTTGTGCCCCCCGAAGAAAGCTCAGAGGAACAGGCGTCGCGGGCGTCGAATACGGCGTGACAGTTGGATCGACGAATGGCGAAAGACTCGCCAGTGCATGACGCGGCACAGCTTCTCTTAAGGCATCCCTGGTAGCCTCGGACATTGGACCTCGATTGTTCTGGAACTATACGTTGTGACTGCGAAGAAACTTCATGATTTGGAAACATTCTAGAATCTTCTATTAACTTAGGGAAACATCAAAACAACGGGCGATGGCAGGGGTTAGACTCCGGCTACCTGCGGGGGCGCCAAGCACGCCACCTACTTAGTTACGCAAACTTGGCTAAGGAGGGGTCGATATTCCACAGGGTGTTTCATTTGACTCTCAAAGCTTCGATCAAATTGATCAGAAAACTCTATTACCACATCTCTTAAAAAATGACTTCAACACTCGTAATTCGTATTACGATTGTGGAAAGATCAAAGCACCTGGAAGATCCCTATTGTAAGTCACCGATGTACTAAAAGTAGCCACTTTCAGTGACATGAGCTCTACACAATTTGTTTCCGCTATGGCTTTAAGTTCTCTTGATGTGACTATGGTATGAGCCAATCCACCGGAAGCGTTAAATTTGAATTTTAAGGCAGCTGCTATGCTCTGGCCTACAGAAAAATGGCAGGTTTTGGGGTTTTTGGAACTTATTTATTTATATCAAATGCATTGGATAGAGTTCGAAATGCAACGAAAATAGAATGCATAGAAATCAATACAATGCCGGAATAGTTAGGAGTGCTATGCCAGCTGTAACAAATTTAGCTACCAAATGATTTCCTATGCAATTGAAGAACACATGCTCCTATCCGGAATATCACCATCTCCGGGCTGTCATACATCGAGCCAAACATTGATCAAGAAATACAGGAAATGCTGAGGGCATTTGACATGCGAGAGAGAAGAACATGCAGCATGTTATGCTGCATCTCGATAAACTCTGAAAGAAATGGTAGCGGACGTTCTCATGCAAACTCGATCCTCCAGAGGCCCGCATTTAAATATACAATTAAAATCCTTCCAGGAGTATGATAACTGACAGGTCAGTTGTAGCACTTCGTCTTCCGCAGCTTTTCGCGCTGTTTTCCGCAACCAAATAGCCCGTACGTCTCCCTCCAACCAGGCCAGGCGAAGAGCCGTTCAATTGAGTTTGCGAGCGGTTATTAGTGAATCAGGAGGCCTCCAACACTGAGCTTGATGCTTCCCCGCAGAGCGTGCTCAAAAGCATAGTACTTAAACGGGTACCGCACGTACCTACCCAGAAAGCGCGGGGAAAAAGAAAAAAGAAAAAGCAACGATCTCCGTTCAAAACGTGAGCCTCCGCAGGGACATGGACTGTGGTGCTCCCTTGTAGATCACGCAGAGAAACAATGACTGGAATTTACGAAATGTTCTCGACCATTTCCAGACTGGAAAAACGATCTTCAACAGAAACCTTTGCTCTAAGACACTGAACACAGATCCTCACATATTCGGAGTTTTAGCTCCAAATACCTTCCTAAACCGAGACAGTTTTTAGGGGCGAAGCTCCTTAGGATCTAGCCTTGTCCGTCCGGCGTCCGTGCACACATCGATCTTGCTGGAGCACGTGAGCTCACGCGCTCACGTGCTCGTGCAGGGCGAAAAAAAAATGATTAAGAAAAAATAAATGTTTGCGCAGTCGACAGGATTCGAACCTGTGCGGGAAGACCCCAATGGATTTCTAGTCCATCGCCTTAACCACTCGGCCACGCCTGCGGGACGAGTAGGGGGCTCTGAGATGTGGTAGTAACTCAAGAGCTGGGGATGTCATGGATAAAACGTTGCATGTAGCCGCATACAGGAGAGGGCGCTGCGGTCAAAGGCGTATATAATTGCGTTAAACTTTGCATGCATTGGCTCAACGTTTATAGACGAGAGTGCGCTGCGGCCAAATGCTCAAATACGTATAAGTCCGAATTTGTTCGTTAAATCAGAAAATTCGTAAAATCAGGTTTTGTTAAATCGAGGTTTTAAACTGTATAACCACGTTCTATACCACACATTCTCGTTCTGACATGGATGAAAACGAACGAAAGGCTCGGCATGCTGCGGCTCAGCGTCTACGCAGACATGTGCCACCAGAGCTTCGCCCCAATCAACATCAGTCACCACGTGGAGATGCGTTTTTTTTTTTATAACCTTTTATTCGGCTCTTTCTGTTTCATACTTAGTGTGCGACGCTGTCACAGCTACTGGCGCGAGCATGGGGCTTGAACTCGTTGACCATTTGCTCGCGTTCTCGTGCAAACAAAAGCATAGATGAAGCCAGGCGCTCGCGCCAGTAGCTTTGACAGCGTTGCAGTCTATGTATGAAACAGAGTATAAATGATTCTCATTGATTGGTTCTGTGCGTTGTCTCCAGAGCCGAACAGTAGCGGTGGCCAGGCACGCATCCAGGGGGGGGGGGCATGGGTCCCGGGTTCCCCCCCCCCCCCCCCCCCCCCACGAAATCTTCCATTTTGCTGGGGCCTCCTCTCCCCCCTCCCCCTCATACAGCCTTTTGCCATGGGCGAGCCCCCGCATCCCCCCCCCCCCCCCCCCCCCCCCCCCCCCCCGAAAAAAAATCCTGGCTACGTGCCTGCAAGGCCTGTCTCTCACCCTCACTCGACGCTACAACAGCAGCGCACTCTGCCAAGACTACATCGACTTTCCCGGACGTATTACGAAAGCAGCGCTCGGAATAAGCGACCGCATTCGTCTATAGTTAACGATGACGAGCCGCATCCTCCGGTTTAAAGCTTTGCCTTGACAGTGCGTGGGTCAAAATGCGCTGACGGTTTTCATTGCGGGAAGAGGAGTGAATAGGACTCGCGTTAAATGCTTTACTGCACTTCGTTTCACCTCACTATGCACCTCATAGAGCACCATCAACATCAGAAGCCGATTCATAGATTGGAGCGGGGCACGTAACCTTCGGGCTGCGCGGAGCGACGCGTGGAGCTTGAAGCCACGTGGCTCGCGTGGTGCGCTAGGTTGGCCATCGAGGCTCTCAGCGTGCGTTGCGGAACATCATAGGGGAATACTGGACACTCGCCTCTGCTGCGCCTGCGCGAGGAGAAACTACGGGTAGAAAAGGAAATCCCTGCAGCGCGTGAAGCCCGTCAGTCGGGGCGGTCTGTTTACATAATTGGTAAGAATGTGTCGTATTTGTCACAAGAGGACGTAAAACATGGTGGCTGTTTCTAACGCTTCCCGAATATAAAAGCTGCAAAAAGTCTCCTGTCTACCGTCGCGTCGCTGGTGCCGACTCTCGGCTGGGAGTCCGGAGCGAAGCCCTGCACCCTGTAGAGCAATTATCTCCGGAGTCGATGAAGTGTTTTATTGCGTTTACCTACGCTGGGTTGAGTAGATCCAAGGGCACTTCCACATACGTGCCTTTCTTTACTGAACGCATGTTTGTCTGGATTACCTGCGACTCAGAATATGAATGCTCGCAGATTTTCCTTGTCGTAAGCTGGTAAATCGAGATGATGGGAAGCAACTCAAGTATTCCGTATATGATGGTCATTCCACTGTTTTTCGGACCATTTTGAGAAGAAAAAAAATGTCGCTTTTGGCTTTAGCAAGAAACACTCGTCGTTTCTATCGTAATGGATGCAAAAGAGACTCTAGCGGCGTAAAAATGAAAAGAAGGTCTGTTCTCGCTAGAAGCGAGAGTGCAAATATATATGTTCGTGTATGAGCTGAAAGGTTTTGAAGAAATTGGCCGCACCTTCACCATGCAGCTTGATGCCGACACAATCGGGCACTGCTCTGAGGTGGCGCTGATGAAATATAGGCTCGATAAGAGGTTGGCCGGATTAACCGCGATTTATCTTTTGCCCGTGGAAATTACACCACATCCGAGTCAAGGCTAATAATCGAAGCATGCAAGAACGCAGTTCGTGACGACCTGGCCAAGTCAGCCCATTAGCCTCGTATGAAATTCGGAAACCACGATCCCATTACAAATACCCGCATGCGTATTTCTTGTAGGCACCTAAAACGAACCGCGGACCCCACGCCATCGCCACGTAACATCGTTGCAGCGTTTACTTAAATGACCGCACTCTTCGTCCAGGTCGTCCATCCCCCCAAAACAATCTGCTTTCGTTCCTCAACAGCGGCGATTAGAAAGAAAGGGAAAGAACACACGAAAAGAAACACGGCATCAAGCCCATTTCGGCGTGCACCGAAGCACCTCTCACCTCCGCCCCATCTCGTCATGCGCGCTTCCTTCCCCTCTCCCCTTCCTCCCCGATGACAAGCCGGCCAAGTCAAACAACAATCCAAAGCCAGACGGTAAATCCAACCGACGATCCCCCCCACTCATCTCGAGCCAAGCCGAGCCGGACCGAGAGCTCACGGATACCAAACAAACGACCCCTAAATCAAACCCGCAGATCGCTGGGCCCGAGCGCAGGGAGCTCGAAGAATCTGCAGAGCAAACAGGCGACTGCAAATACCCGGTTATCAAACGTTATTACGCTAAAGACGGATCGGGTTCTCACGAACCGCGCGCCACAGAGCTGCCTGCGCCGGCGCATAATCGCGGAAATAAAGTCGGGTGGAAAAATCATCACGCGGATGGAGCTGCGCAGACGACGGGAGAGGGAAGGGAGAATAGGAAGAGGGTTTAAAGAGCGTGGCCAGCTCGTTCACGCCGGAGCGCAGAGATTGCGCCAACTTGGTTCCGCGTCGCACCGCGGACGAACGCTGCTAGCCTCGTGAACCAATCGGACCGCGGGAGTTTTCCACGTGATTTCCCGGCCCGCGCATTCCACGTGTTCACGCGTTCAACGACGGCGTCGCTGCACGGGTCGGAAAAAGCCCGCGGCGGTGAGCGAGGTCCGCCTCGTAAGAGCGTCGGCACCCCGGCCACGCCGTCCCATTCACGTATTCAGCGAAGGCACCGTGAACGTTTAGCGAGTCTCCGATACCATCGGGTCTCCGGTAATACAGCGCGCCCTGCGTCTCGCATTTACATATCGTGTTTGTACACGCGTTCGACCGAGAGTGTGCGGTGCGTGTGTGTATGTGCGGATATTGCCAACGTCGTGCGCGTTGCCGGCCCGAAAATTGGGGGCAACAGACTGCTGTCTCAACCCCGGCGTGCCGTGGTCACAATGAGCTCGTAATAAGCACCTCGCCGGGCTCAGATAGCGCGCCCCGATAGCGCTTGATTCGGACTCGCTGTAATGGAAGCTAATGTTTTCGTCGAGAGATGGCGCGCGTATTTTACCGATCTTTTTTTGCTTCTTTTATCTTTTCTCGTGCAGCGTTGTGGGAAGTAGGGGTCCCCTGCTTGTTTGGATTGGGCGTTGTTACGGCGCCCCGCAGACAAACGACCGGGTCCGAATATTGGTTTAGTTGGGCTGGTTATTTAAATGCCCGTGGATCGTGCACCGGGAAATTCGTAGCGGAGAAGAGAGATTGAAGAGTTGATTCTACGCAGTGATCGAACGCGCTTTCCTATTCAGCTTCGCAATCAGTGCGCGCTGTGGCGTTGTAGCTTGAAAAGAAATTGGGGAGGCAACCACCGAGACGGGTGAATACAAGGGTCGCAAGAATGTCCTATACATGCATTTGTGTATAAAGGTAGGCGATCACAGAACCTCAATTGCGGGGGCGTAGGGACTTTCGCCTGGGTGATAACCACCCAAAGTTATTACTCGAATGCGTATCTAGCCGCACATATCACTCAACGTAAACAACAAAAAATTGACGCTTCTCAGAACCATGCTTTCCAGGTGACTTTTCTCGCGCGAGTAATTCATGCGCACAATGTGGAACATGGCTGCCAGAGTTCCCCGTATACAAAAATTACAGGATTTCGATCCGAACCCCAACCGGAATCCGGAGAAAACCCGTTATTTGCGAGCGAACCGCAAAGAAGCCTTAACCGAAATCAAGCATTCAATATTGAACCAGAACCGGAACGAAAACGGAATCTCATATGGCGGTTAACGGTGAATTGGAAGACGGTTCGACGTAATGAAATGTAAGCTCTGCCTCTTTGGAGTGGCGGAGCGAAATCAATTTTATATTCGCAACGGTGAAGGCACCTCCGAGATGATGAAAGAAGCAACAATATTTCGTGTCAATGTGCCTCGCGACTTGGCCCCAACGAGTCGGCGCGGTGGCGTACACTCCTATACTTCGTTTCACCCAGACTTGGACGTAGTTCAATTACTCTACTCAAACTACTGTAGTTTAACTACTTTTCCGAGTAACTTGGTAACTTTCAATTACAACTTGATTTGGATAATTAGTAGTTTAACTACTTTTTTAGGTAACTTCTACTCAAATTACTAACTACTTTCGAAATCTAGTGCTAATTTTGCTCATCAAGTAAGTTTGAGCGCAGAAATAAATAAGACGCAGGCAGATGAAGTGGCATTCCCGAACAAGGGGCCCCCTCACATTCCGTTCCCACGCACTTATACTCGGCAGCCGTAGAAACTGCATCACAGGAGTCCTTGGGCCAAGGTGGCGACGAGCAGCCAAAACATAATACCGACGCGGACGAACGCAGAAAGAAATGCTTAATAAGCCTCGGTCGGGTATTGACCTAATCCGGTAATGCACCCAGGCGCCGCGCCTCCAGCTGCAACCATGAAAGACGGGGACACTCCGAGTGTTGTTGTTTTCATGTTGTCTGCCTTATTGAGTTTTGCCTCAAGAGGTTCGGGGGTTCCACGGGGGACGCCACTGGATTGACCTCGCAGCTGGGCGCCTGTTCCCATGGTCGCCTCATCGTCAGTGCATGCGCCTTTGCAAAGCCAGACTCCCCCGCACACAAACCCAGACACAGATAATCCGTTCATGGGAGCACGTTCCCACTTCCAGCTGCAACTGTACGAGCGACGATGCTTGTTCACGTAATCCTTTGCGTCCTTCCGACCTTCTATGCCAGGGAAACCTCCTCTGTTGAAAACGATTTACTTGTCGGGCGTGCAAGGCGCGTCAGGATACCATAGTCGCCGGCGAGGATTGTGAGTTGCTCTTGGGAGATCCTTTTGTTGGACCCGGCGTCAGCGGCGAAGTATACTTCGGTCCCTCGTCTGTTAAACCAAAACAATTTTTTTTTCAGTAACGTAGCACTAGCACTGCAACAAGACGCCCAGTCGTCCGGGTGATCTCATCGTCGTGTCGCGAGACTTGAGCCCTTGGCGGTCGGGTGCACTCGCTCAGCGTGCTCTCAGAACGTTGTCGGAATAAAGAGGGACCAGTCATAACAATCTCAGCTTAACGAAGAAAAAAGGAGGAGAGTTTGTTATAAAAGGCCCTCTACCCGAGGCAAACCTCACATGTTTTGTCATGGATACCTAAGATGCCGACACTCGCTTACCTGACCCTGCGCAGCCGGTTTTTCAAGTTGAACGCTGCCGTTCCATCCAGCGCGTCGGTGGAACGTCTTTTTAGCTTGGCTGGGGATGTCTTTAGGAAGAAAAGGGAAAAACTCTCATATCAAGAACTTTGAGCGTCAATTGCTTCTGCGAGTGAATAAACTATTTTGGTGAAAACTCAAACCCTAAGATGGCTGCATTTATTTTAGGCTCGCAGGGTTTTTCACGGATCAAAACTGCTGTTCATTTTCCTACCACAAAAATATAAAAAAGTAACTTCGAAAGTAACTTCAAAGTAACTCGCTCCTTTTTCCAGTAGTTAGTAGTTTACTCAATTACTATTAGAAATCCGTAATTTATACTCTACTCCAATTACTTTTGGCGTCGATACTCACTAACTTAACTACCTTTTTTGAGTAATTTGTACATGTCTGGTTTCATCTTACGATGGACCGAAAAAAAAGCGCTACAAGCTACCGGAGCCAATACATGGATGAAAGGGTGTCACGTGCCCTTCGGTTGTGCGGTGCGACGTGGCGAGCTTGAAGTCGAGTGACAAGCTACAAGTTATGGATTGACGAGGGTAGCTCGCGTCCATCATGTAACATCTAACGTGAAACGGAGTGTATCAAAATATGTCAAGAAGGTAAATAGTCAGTATTCATGTATGTGCTTGTGTGCTTCTTTTCTTGCTGCTAAGCTATATTCAGCGTGTTTCTTCCGCAGCGGAAAAATCTGGAGGCGCCGAGAGGCGAAGCCGCGACGAGTGCGCCCGACAGTGCGCCGTCGGTCGCCGGGACGCCAATCACCCAGAGCAGCCCCGAGCCCTGAAGGCTGTTTCAAGAAATAGCAAATTTTGCGTTTTTAAAAAGCAGCAGGTTGCCCGTTTTCTTTTCTTTTTTTTTTTTTTATCAGTCATCCTTAGTCGGCTCTTAAGCTGAGTTGTTCGAGCAATGCGCTCGGGCGTTCGAGCGTGCGGGCGTGCGGGCGTGACGGCGTGCGGGGGTAGTTTGCGAGTAGGGTTGGTTTGGTCGCTGCTGCCGTCACGGTGTCACTGTGCGTGCTTACTGATTGACTGCACATGCAAGTACGGTACTCTGGTACGGTTCCTGAGCGCTTCTATGATAATTTCATTTGCCTACATCAGTGTTTGCGATATAAAAAAAAAAAGTCAAGATCACAGAACGAAATTAAGCCTATATGTATCTTTTCTGCTGCCGTCATTTCTGCAACACGGCTTCTGAATAACACTCTTTTTTGTTGCAAATGACCTCGTGTTGTACGCGCCTTTTCGTAACGACGGGCAGCTGTGAACTTTTTTTTTTTTTTTTTTTTAAAGCAGGTTTAAACCGGTCCGCATTTGGTGGAACCGGTAAGCTGACAGTCATTGCGAATTAATCACTGAATCAGAACCGAACCGGACCAAAATGCAAAGCTTACTTAACCCGAACTCGAACCGAACCGAAATAATGATCGGTTCTACTTCCTAGAAAATTACGCCACTAGTTATGAAGTAGGGTCACATACAGGTGAAACCAATTAAAAATGAACTCCATACGTGTATAGCCCGGAATAATTGTTTTTAATTTCCTTTCTAACTTATTGATTTGAGTCCCCAAGCAGTGAAATGGGTACCTTGTGGTGCACAAAATGAGCCACGAGGCCTCAATATCATTTAAAGCATCCCGGAACTCGCGGTTTTCGGCCAACATGTCATGAAACTTGCTGTCTCCAGCTGGTGAGGCGAACGAAGCGCGTGTAACTGGTGAAGAGACGAAGTCTGCGAGGCGGATGAAAGAGCAGTCGCAAGCACTTGAACCTTCTGAGGGAGGCGTTAGCGAAGCATTGTAATCAGGGTGCGTTCGTTTTCAACGCCATTAAAGGGACATTCAAATGTATTCGGAGATTGTCTATTTATTGTGATAACTATCTACTGGCTCTGAGCATCCTTAAAAAAACGAAATTACAATCATGGGCGGCCGATTTCCTAATTAAAAATATAATCAAAGATCGTGACACGCAACTCTTTCTGCGCCTTTGAGTAGAAACCAGGTGGCGCCGTCGGACGGCGTTTTTAAACAATAGTTGTGTTACGTCTCTTACACCCAAAGATTTGTGGTGTTCGTCAGAATATTATGCACTACGCGCCTAAAAAGAGCAATAATTGTAATATTCGGAATCTCCACACGATTAACTATATTTATTGGTCAAATTTGATGGAGGCAATAAGAACTCGAAATTGCCCCGCCCCCCTTTCCCCCCAAAAATAAATGGTGGTTGCGTATTTCTATCGCATTTTGTTTACTATGACATCTTGCCAGCTAGAACTGTTGACGTTTTGACTAAAGCCCAACAAACAATATGCCATCAAAAGCAAGCTTCCACAAATAGCCCTTGAGTACCTCTTCAATAACATTTTGAAAATACATCGTCCCGTGTGTCCGTCTTGTACTGCAACGAGACATTTAATAACACTGCGCTATAGAAATGTGTCCAACGAAACTGTAACAGGGCAGTCCTTTCCAATAAGAACGTTTTCTTTCTCTCCCTTTTTGGCCGTGCCTCCGAAAGGTGGGGCCCGAACGAAATAAATATGGAACGTGCAGGATATAAACTCCTCGATGTTTAGTTACCCTAATTATATCTACTGCTATAACTCAAAGTTTATTTTGAGTAGCTGGATTCAAATATTAACGGTAATAGTTCGCGCTAAATTTTATTTGCGCGCCAGAAACCGATGAAATGATCTTATCGTGTAAGAAAATGAGTTTCTTCTTTCGCAGTCCTTAATCGTGGCTATAGACGAAAAACTTTGAAAGCGCCGGGTGTTTTTATCAATATTTTGTTTCAAGAGGCAACAGGATACACTTTAGAATATCCACCCAACGTCACCGACGAAACGGAAACTGTTGATAAAGCGAGCAGAAACGTTTAATACGAGAACTCCTGAATACAATAGAAACAATTAAATAATTTGGTGTCAACGGCGTCGGTAGCCCTTTGAACGTCCAGGACAAACTCTGAAGCGAGACGTGCTACTGTAAAAGGACCATTCCCGGAGATGAACACTGCACACTTAGGTGAAAGTACTCTGTATGGGTTTCGATTTTCCAATCTGTGCAAGTAAAAGGCGACTGTGCAATCAACTCAGCTTTTGGAATTTATTGAAAGTAAGCTACCCTTTTTAATGAAACAGAAAAATTCAATAATGTTTGTTCGCTCGAAGTCACGGTGTTTAATCATTTTCGACATAGTTGCTTGATGACAGTAATCTATACGTGGATAGTAATTAAATTGAAGTAATTGAATGCAATAATTTAACAATTTTTGAGTAAAATGTTAATTGATAACGTTTTGCTGTGACTAGAGTTCTAAGTTAAGATACTCTTTATCCTCAATATATGCAAAATTTAAATTATATTGCAACTACATTTTTTGTAACTCTGTCATGCCGGAGCTTCATTCTGTACAGTCACTGATCAGCAAGATTGCAGTGAACGTGGGCCTCGTATTGCCCTTCTGCCAGCTAATGTGTTTTAAAAGCGCCGAGACTGCAGTGTTGACCGTTGACCCTCAACTGAGCAACTCACAAAACCACAGCATCCGCAAAGGTTCACAGAAGATCCCCTACGTGAAGTGTGAGCGCCTCTATACTCCGTTCGAAGATAATCTGTGAAAATAATAAAATAACTCCTCACCCCCCCCCCCCCCCAAAAAAAAAAAACAAAAAAAAAAAAAAACGCAAGCACATTGCACCGCGCGCGGCGGGGAATCGTGGGACCGTTCCGATGTACAGTTGGGCCCACTCGTGCGCTCCAGAGATTCTGAAGGCGGCGCAATTGCTTTTTTTTTTTTTCCCAATCAGAGCTGAAATTATAAAAAGAAAAACAGAGAGAACACGTCACAAAGTCTATACGTACCCTGTTTTGATATTGTCCTGCGTTATTTGCGTTCTTAAATCGCAAAATACAAATCCTTCTCTTTTTTGCGCTATTTTATGTTTTACAAAGCCAACATTCATTCATTCATTCATTCATTCATTTGTTTATTTTCTGTGCTCATGAACAGCTTGACGCCTTGGTAATGATGCACAACAAAATGTTCACAGGTTAGTTACGAAAGTCTTAAATTTAAGCTACGAAATTTGGGTTAAAAACATCAATATCTGCTTCCCTGTGGGTATTGTAGAAGTGTTGAATACGGGTCATGGGACTGGTTTGGATGATGTGATTAACATGGAAAGTTGGAGAAACCCGCCAAACTCGACTCGAAACATGAATATTAATAGCAGATGTGAGATCTGGGCAATCAATTAATCCATGAATACATTTATACAGGAAAACAAGATCGCGCACACGCCATCTGGAACTCAAAGTAGAGCATTTGCATCGCTCCAAGAGTCTCGCATAAGAATAATAAACAGTACGACCAATGTAACTATCGCAAACAGTTTGAAAAAAAAAAAACGCTTTTGAACATGTTCAATCATCTCTTGGCTCGTAGAACTAATACAATTGCAGACTACAGAGGAAAACTCCAACTTGGTCCGGATTAACGAGAAATATAAGCGAAGAATAAAGGTTGGTGTGGAGAACTCACGCGAGAAATTACTCCCAGCTTACGTAAAGAGCCATATATAAGTTTGTTAACATGTACAGTAAAGTATAACGAAGAGGCTATGATACACCAAGATCACGCGTGCACTCGACTCTTCGCAGAGGATTATTGCCAATATGGTAACAAAGGTTAATTTTTTCTACCTTTCTAGACAAAACATAATAACGGTTTTAGAAGGATTGAGGGTTAGCATGTTCTGACGACACCAAATGCGCACACGCTTAACATCCTCCATAAGTTTTTCACAGCCTTCCAAGGATATGATCAGCCTAAACAACTTGATATCATCTGCATATTGCAAGACGACCGTATTGCGAACAATCGAGCTCAAATCATTAATAAAAACACTGAAAAAGATCGGCCCAAGTATGGAGCCTTGCGGCACACCCGAAGAAGAAACATAAGGCCGGGAGTGATGTCCAAGAACACGAACAAAATTGTGTCTATTAGACAAATAATCTAGGAACAGGGAACAAAGGGAGGTACTCACGCCGTAGGATTCTAGTTTGTGTACAAGGAGCAAATGGTCTACTAGGTGAAAAGCTTTAGAAAGATCAAAATATACAACGTCTGCCTGTCCACGTTGACACACAGTAGGGGAAACAAAATTAAAAAAAAAACACACCAGATTTGTCTCAACCATAGAGTTAGTGCAATAAACGCTAGAGGCTCAGCTGGCGCTAGTGTCTACGGGATTTCCGGTTGCAAATTGAAGCAGACAGCATGCAGTCTACTTTTCCAGTCTTCCTGTGTATTCCTATGGGAAAACCGGCGTGAATTTTGTCTCGTCGCCGGAAAATAACATGAATAACTTTTGTTATTTCGGTTGTACCGGACAGTATTCACCTTCATTAATATTTTGAAAGTGTAATTGCTTTAGTTACAGCATTTTTCCTTTACGAACGAACGATGCTAAACTTCGCTATATTTCAGTCCCAAACCTCTGTTTCATGGCAGGTATGTAGAAACGAGCGACGACTCTAAGCAAAAAAACGTCCGAAAGGAATGTAGAGTGTGTTGAAAGTTCGCCAGCACTCCGTTGGTGCTTATATATCTTGCTAATATGCCTGTCCTCTCACTATATGAAAATGACCCCGTCGTGCATCTTTACGAATGGCTAAAAAAAACGTTCGAAACGTAAAGAATTACAGTACGTGGGCTACGAAAGGTCTGTTTTATTATTATTTCCTATGTTTGGCAGTTTTTGTCGCGGACCTGTTCTCTGGCTTCCCCCTATTTGCAAAGATTTGGAGTGTGCGGATGATGATTTCAACACAGAACAAGCATCTTTGCACATATTCATGAGCAGAAAGAATAAAGAAGTACTTTTTTATCGCAAATCAGACTATATTACGTGACTTTGTATTTATTTTGATCGTCTGCAAGCACAAGGAGTTACTTATCCTGTGTACTACTTTGTAGTTGCTTAGTTACTTATCCAGGATATACTATTGGTTTCTTCGAAATTACATTCCCTATTTCGTGCGAGCTTAGTTGGAACGAGGCGCTGCATATATTTAAACCTTCTTCTTCGTGCCCCAGTTATGATCGTCGAGGATCCTCACGGTGTTTTCATCATGCAGCTCCTGCAGATCATTCGTACTCCTGAAGGACTGAATGTGCTTCCGCACTTCATGAACTCGAAGTACGCTGAAGTCCAGCAGCCGTCTCTGGCGACTCATTTCTATTAGCAGTTTAGAAAGAACAGAGAAATCTTCCAACGGTGCACTCCGTCAACCTTATAGGCCCACCCAGAAGTCTGCGTCCGTGTACTTCGTTCTTCTCAGCAGCATTTTCACAACGAGTACTCCTCTCTCAGCAAGGCTGCTGGAGCTCGGAAAGTTTGGGCTGGAAATGACGTTTAGCTGCAAAGTTGTTTAAGTTTCTTGAGACAAACTGGGGTCATCCACTAGCAGAGACTTCGAGTGGAATACCATGACGCGAAAATATAATTGCTAGTTTTTCCATAATTTGACGGCTCCTAGTCTGAGACATGTACTCTACATCTGAAGAGTTAAGAGTATGCAACATGAGCAACCAGCTTCGTCTTCACATGCTCGCAAATGTTTAGAGCGATACGTGCCCACGGCTGACATGGGACGTCCTTCGATAAACGGGGTTCGGCAGGTTGTCGATATGTAAAACTTTGGCACACTACGCACTTGCTGATCATATCTGAAATATCGGCGCTCAAGCCCTACCAACACGTCAAAGGCCGTGCTCGGGCTTTGCATTTATTCACACCCACGTGTCCCGTGTGCAGGCGTTTGAACATGTCCTTTTTTTATTGCTCTAGGTCAAATCACTTTGGATCCAAGCATTACTCCGTTAATGCATAACCATTCCGACACAAATGGGGCCAGTCATTCAGTGACGCCTTGGTTGTTTTCTAGAGCGTCAAGTCCCTGCTGTAGCTTGTCTTGTGCCGTTCTTGCTGCTATGTTCGATACCATTGCTTCGTTGACAAAGCTGACGAGGACGCTTATTGCATGAATGGCCACATCCTCAAGTTCACTGTGCAACGGTCGCTGAATGCCCATATCCAGGGGGGTTCTGTGAGCGCAATTCGTATTTCTAGTTAAAAAACAAAACTAGCGTCGATTGTGGCACAGAATGCTTTGTAGCACGAAGCTCTGGTAAGAATGCATTGATTAGAAACGACTGGTGCAATGCTTGCTGTCTGACGCGTCGGCTGTTACGCTCAGTGTGCAAGAAAAATGAATCTACTAGGAGTCGCACCGCGGCACCACTGTCATTTCGCACGTTTTAAATGGGAAGAGGGTTTACATAAGTAAATGCAAAAGCAACACAACAAATTCAAAGCACAAAAAAAAAGTGTCCTTTACCAAGTGTTCAGGAACGTAGCAAGTTCAGCCTGCATGGTGACAATACCTGACAATATTATCAGGAAGGAACTTCAATTTAGAAAAAGATAATTGAAGACGTCAACATTTAAAGAGGTTTGTTCTTGCTGTGACCCTGTGAGAGTTTTGAGTGGAACATGTCCTTTGCATGGAGACATGGAGACATGGAATGCTGCCGGATATTCGAAATCTCTCTTTGATGGGCTACGGTAATTCAGAGTATGCAGTCAGGCAAATCTCGAAATCTTTCTTCTCTCCGCGAGAAGGGAAATATCAAGTTCCTTCTTCAGTTTCGTGATACTTGAGCAAGTGTAGTTCTTGAGAATCAGAACTCATTTTATATTGGCTCTAGTTTTTGTGATAAATAAAAGTGATAAGGGTTTCATAGTACCTGTGCATGTTCGATCTGAGGGCTTACGAGGGCGGTGTAAATTAAGAGTCTTCTTCCTGAGCTGACCGCGCTCAGTATTTTTCTTGCGAAACCGATACTTTGGTTTGCCTTTGTGGTCTTGTGATTGACGTCTACTTCCCAAGAGGTGTTTGATGGGAAATTAACCTCAATATACTTTATGTGTGTACATGTTCAATGGACGCGTGAAAGATTGAGTAGTTAAATGCTTATTTTTAATACTTCGGAAGTTTGTTTTGAAAATATTTAACTGCGTCTGAAAATTGTACAACAATTGTTTGTGCTTATCAAGCCATTTTGAAATTGAGTGCAATTGTGAATACTGAAAAGTAGTTCTATACTACACAATCACCAGCATATAAACGATTGTTTGACTGGATAGTAGTCGGCGAGTCAGTGACGTAGAAAATAACTGTTCCGGGGCCATCTGATTTCCCTACGGTAAGCCTCACTTCACCTACTAATTGCGCGAGTATTTCTGATTGTTTGTTTTATTGTTTTAGAAAGTGTTCTATACCGTGCGTAAACTTTGTTCTCTGCGTGTACATTAATTTTTATTATGTATTCCCCCTTCCTGTAATGCCTTTGGGCGCTGAAAGGTACCTCGAATAAATAAACAAACCGCGGTCTTTTAAGGAAATATTAATATTTATTCTCAGGAAGAAATGATCGCAGAACTCTTAAATTAGCTTTTGAATAATTTACTATATCATTAAACTGCTTCAGTGAAATTCATTCGCATACAAGCACAAAAACGTGAAAATGCTTTGACTCAGGCCACCTAGCTAAGTTTGCCCCGAAGTAATTACAGCCCGATTTGATCAGCGGGCTCTATGTTGGAGTGGAAAGTTTAGGTTCAACGTTAATAGACACGCGGTCAATGTGCGGTTTCATAAAATTAACTTGAGCTACACAATCGGGTTTCGAAAAAAAAAAGTAAAGATCTAAAAACGCAGAGTTCAGATTTGGTTTGTCGCACAGTTGAAGAATTAAACGTGTTTATCACATATGCAAAGTTAATACTTTACTTGACAAGCTTATACCTTATGTCGAAGGACATGAGACCAGGAATAAATGGTCACGAAGCATATTGAAGTAGAACGTACAACACGCGTGAGAGAGCCCAAACCCCTCTCTGGTTTGATTTTCTACCTCGTTACTGAGTAAGAATAGCAACTTTGGAACATGTCAGGTAATAATAACACTAAATAGCTTTATGTACAAAAAGGTAATTCTACCTGACAATATATTATCCAGTAAGGTAGTTGCATTTGAATTTGACATTTTCATCACTTCTTATTTTCTTATTTTTTATTCTTTTTTTTTACAAGTCTGTAGACAACTGAGAAGTAAACTTGTGCCTCACATCTCAACCAAATCTTGAGTATAATCAGCATGAAAAGCAAACAAAAACAGCAGCCCACGCATACTGGCGCTTAAGACAAGCACGGCGTGGCGGCTCCGGAGCATACCATTTCTTCTCCCAGTCAATGAGGCTGCTACATTAGCAGATAAGAAGGCCGAAGATCGAATGACGAAGTATAGCACATGAATGTAATAAGGCGTGCGTTTTTTGAAGGTGACATTGAAAATTTGAAGGGTTACAAGACTCCGATTTAAGAATCCCAATTTCTGGGGGATTACTTTTCTACTTTTCAATCGACTTGAAAGAGAGAATCTGACGCACACCAACAACCTAATGTACAGAGAAGATATGCTATAAGACACATACGCAAAGCAGATAAACACGCAAGTTGGGCAGGGTAATTAATAGAGAATAACAAAACATTTAACTAAAAAACTTATCCTTTTGGGAAAACGATCGATCGTTGTATCCTTCCAAAATTAAGGACGGTACCAAACACAAAATGTGAGCAGCTGTTTTGACACAATAAAGAATTACGAATAACTTCAGTTATCTACTCCTGAAGTTTGGCCTAAAATAATGCTACTTACGTCAAAAAACGCTTAATATAGGCCAAATTTCCAATAGCAACGTTGTAGCACCTTCCACCTACCTGACACCATTACACAATTTGTGTCCTACCACGTCGTGCTGTCTGAATTTTTTATTTCCACCAATACCAAGAAAACTATCAAACGCAAGAGACACAACAATTGTATGGACAATATTGTAAGAGACACATGTGTCCCGACAGGCAGTCGGGTGTAGAATAACCAGGTAAGGTCATGCATGAACTTGTAACAGGAAACAAAACAAAAAAATCTCTAATTGCAAAAAAAACAAAACAAAAAAACAGGCTTTTTGGATGGAGGGGACGAGGGTGGCGGGGCACAAATGAATAGCTCCAGCCTCCCGCCTATCAAAATGTGCTGCAATACCTTGCGGTGTCCAGCCGTTAATGTAATAAACAAACACGAGGGATCATGGCAGCGGAGTTCCAAATAGCCACATAGCACTTTTATTCGTATCCTTTGTTTTCATCGAGTATTCTTGTCTTCTCGATCGAACTAACCCAGGCTGTCGCTTGCCTTACGTCAAAGGTACTCAGTTTTGTAACAGAAGTAGAGCTTAGCAGGTGGTAACGTCATCATAACACCTGTGAAACGAGAAACAGTCGAAAAGAACTGCAGAGGTGGCAACGCAAGCAGATTTCAGTATTTCTTTACGACGCAGCGAGTGGAAGGGCCGACCCGGGTTTCGGAATAGACCCGATCTCGGTCGTAAATATCATCACGCAGAAAGGCGATGCTGGCGAGAATGGACACGGAGAGAGTGTTTCGCGTGAGCATGCCATGTTTGCATTTATTTTGCGCGGCGATCTTTTCTTCCGGAGGGCGACTGTCGGAGAGTTATACGCCTCGTTCCCACTTGTGCCCAATAAATAACCGATAATAAGAGCCATAACATCCGCCATTACAAGCCTCCACCGCGCGGAGACATGTCGCCTCTTTGCGCGCTCTCTATCAACTTACATGCGGAGTGGGGCGCACAAAGAAGGCTCCCAAATTTAATACCATTCACGTCCACTTCGCGTCTGGTAGGCCTGGCGCGTCGCCGAGTCCGCGCTCCCTCTCCCACGCACACATCGTCGCATTTGGACGTCGTCGTAAATAATCTATTATCAGCTTTGACAGCCCCGGAGCAGACAACCCTTCCGCAGAGGGGCGTCTCAAAGCAGCGACAGCAGCCTCTTGCCAGTCCCTTTCAGGCAGCCCTTTGAACCAAACGCTGTGACGTCGGTGTATATGTGTCCGGGCGGATGAAAAGGGCGAGGAAAGACGCCGTTGCGGAGGAACTCGAGACAGCGTGGTGAAACAGTTTCGCACAAAAGCATGCAGAGTCTTTGCAACGAATAAAAAAAAAAAAAAGCAAGGAAAGATCAAGGGAGGGAGGTTTTGCGGCGACCGTGTCCGTAGGGATGGCATAGTTGCGGGGAGGTGCGGGCAACGATTTACCGGTGTGTCGCACCTGCGACGCTCGTAACTCAGGCCTCAGCTTGTTAATTAGGCCAGTGTCAGCGTCTCACATCGCGGACGGACCGAGAACGTCCTAGTCGATATATTCTTCCTCGAGTACAGCGACGCGGTGATGCACTAGCCAGAATGCATGCAGACGGAGTGTACACGGGCGTGCTTTATGGCCATCTTCCGACGGTCCGCACAACGCTGCAGAGGATACGCTACTGCCTCGGTCGCTCCGTTCGGTGTAGATTCGAAGTGCGTCGAGCGTCGCGAGAGGAACGCGGGGTTCCTGGGGATGACAGCTCGGTTTCCCATCTGTCGCAAAATGAATCGCGGTCCCCCGCGGAGCTGGGCTATACTGTAAACCTGTGTACCTGGTCCCGTTCCTGTAGGGTGCGACGCGGAGCGTCGTGGCGAGAGGACTTTGCTTCGTTCGAATCTAAGCCGTCACTGCGGTGGAAGCTCTACACTCTAAGAAATGAGGAGCAGCCTCTACTTTTCTGCAGAGCGCTTGCGATACCCAATCGCTGGGATCTACGGACAAAGCTCGGCAAATGACTAGGATTATAATATGTTTATACCCAAAAGCCTTATGCAGAAATAGCTGCTGTAGCTACGCTGATTTTCTACAAAGTACGTCATCATTCAGTGCAGGGCTTCCGACTCAGTGAAGGATGGGAATTCCTACCTCGCATCAGTCCGCATACTGTTGTCTTCGAAGAGCCAGTTTGTTCTCCCTGGCGTCGGCGGTTTCGGATGCACCCACCACAGCTTCCCTGACTTGCCGCCTGCGGTCCGCTTACTGTTGCCTTCGATAAGCCAATCTTTCTTCAAAGAAAGGGTAAAAAGACAGGCGAGCAACGATTTACTTTCCATAACGTTGCGACTCGTAGTTGTTTTGTCCGTTTTTGTATCGTTCCGCGTCTCCGGTCACAATGGGAGGACAATATGTCATCCCGGGTATCGGTGATTTCGCGCAAACGGTGTCATCGCTGCGCCTCGGTTTTACAGTGTCGCGCGCGTTGTGCATGCTGGGAAAATGATAGCATGGGCCTATGCCCCGCTACGTCGTAAGATGAGTGCGCGTCACCGGCGGCGCGTCATTTGAAGCGAGCCACAAGACTCGTTCCCTCTCACGTAATATGAAAAGTGGACGTAACGTGACAACGAACGGAGCGAAAAAGCATGGTGGAAACCTCGCCACGGACTCCCTAAACCAGTCCAGTCCAGTCCAAACCATGCACCAAGGCAATGAATGCTAACGCATAAAACAATAAGGATGCAAGAACCCTTTCGCGTTATGACACTAAAAATGGTGAAACGTCATGTTCAGTGCCACAGCACTTACTTTTTTTTTATGGGTAAACCATAGAGTTATTATAATGTACGCTAGAGGTTCAACTGGCGCTAGTGTGCTGCTGCAAATTGAAGCAGACAGCAACCAGTCCGAAATTGACTTCCGGTAATGCATTTCTATGGGAAAAAGTGAGTGCATTTTTTCTCTGCTCTCGATTATAAGAGCAAATATCACGAATAATTCGTATGTACTAGGTAGATTGGAACATTTACCAGTCACGCAGACGGAATAATTGGTCAGTTACGGTGTTTTTATTTTAAATTCGTGGCATGAAAAACGGTGCTAAAACCGCTTCGTACGTGTATTCATGTGCACTGTCGGACACTGTTAGCGCGAACACGGCGTCGGCGATTTCTAGCATGGGGGATATACGTGCCAAACGAACGAAAGACATCTGGGAAACCATGAGAGATGGTAAGAACTACGCAGTAACACTGGATAAGTGACTCCTTGTGGATGCAGACGATCAAAATAAATTGAAAGCCACGTAATATAGTCCGATTTTCAATTAATAAGTACTGCTAGCTTTATTCTTTCTGCTCATGAATATGTACGAAGATGCTTGTTCTGGGTTCAAATCATCACCCGCACGCTCCAAATCTTTGCAGAAGAAGGGAGAAGCCAGAAAACAGGTGCCCGATAAAAACTGCCGGACATAGAAAATAACAAAAATACACACCTTTTGTAGCCCACGTACTTTATTTTTTACGTTCGAATGTTTTTTTAACCGATCGTAAAGATGCGCACGACGGAGTCATTTTCATATAATGACAGGACGGGCATATTAGCAATATATGAGCGCCACCGGAATGCTAGCTAAACTTGAACACATTCTACATACCTTTCGATCGTTATTTTGCTAAGAATCGCCGCTCGCTTTTACATACCTGCCATGGTACAGAGGTTTGGGCGTAAAATACACCGATTTTTGACATCACTCAGTGGTAAAGAAAAATGCTGTAACTAAAGCAATTACACTTTCGTAGGGTTAAAAAATGTACACACTATACGGTACAATTGAAATAAGACAAGTTACTTATGTTATTTTCCGGCGAAAAGACAAAACGTGCGCGTGTTTCCCCATAGGAATGCACAGGAGCACTGCAAAAGTAGACTGGTTGCTGTCTGCTTCAATTTGCCTCCCGGAAGTCGCATAGACACTAGCGCCAGTTGAACCTCTAGCGTACATTATAATAACTCTATGGGGTAAACATATTATCAGCTAAGTAACACCGTGAGTTTTCACCTTCAGGGTGGAAAATTGGGCGAGTTAATTGATCATAGTTACAAAATGCGAACAGCGCTGTTCACTCTTCGTAATCATCCTCCCTCGCATAGATCGCAGCGATTGAAGCTTCCAAGTACTTTGTGTGAAAATAGACGCTCCAAGCATCTTACGGTGCATCTGCTCGTTGAAACAGTCATATTGTCGCCGATGGAAAAGGATCGACTCAATTACTCAATTTCTAAGTGATAGATAAAAAAAAGGAAATAAACTGTTTCTCTCTACCTGCACCACCTGACGGTATAACAGGTTTGATCCAATATAATATTAAAAATGAGGGCCGTAATTGACCAAACGTTTCTTTAGTCCTTAAAGGCAATTAAAAAGAAAAACAGGGAGACAGCTGAACGTTGGCATTGGAACGAACTTGGAGAATCTTGCGAGCAATTATGAGTATTTGTGTTTTGTTTTTTTTCCTTTGGTATTAAGTTATTAATTGTTGTTCAGCTTGGTCCTGCCTCTTGTCTTCTGTGTTCTTGACGACGAGGAAGTTGTTTTCTTTAAAATTTTCGTACTGGAATATATAAGAAAATGAATTGGAAACAATGTTAAAATTTTATTCTCTTTTAATGATTTTGTTTTTAAAATTAGTTATGTATCTCTACGTATCTTGGCGTTCTCATGTATGTTTTCATTTTATTTCTTATTTGTCTGTCGCCCGAATTATTTTTTTGACGGGGTGGGGGGGGGGGGGGGGGGGGGAGCAGAGAGCATTGTAATTTTTCGTTGTTTTTGATTTTTTTAATGATTATATTTTACAGCAAGAGATTATTATTATGGCTATACATACCCTAGTATTTACCTATTTACATATTTACATTTTTACATTTTCGCCCGAAGGAGAAGGATCACACTTATAAAACTTCATGTTTGCATCCTGTATTCTTATCATGTGTTGCTATTAATCTTTTTTTTTTTTTTTTGAGAATGGAAGGAATGAGGTTATGTCTTGAAACAGACACTAAATATTTAGTCGTTTTCATCAGTATTACTTTTCTTTTCGTACGTTGTTAGTTGTTGGTGGTCGGTCTTGAGGGGCGCAATAAGAGATCAACCTCTTTTCTTTTTCACTGTCTGTCTTGGTTGTCCGTTCCTGAACACTGTTGCTTTGAGAGTCGATGACTTTTCGTTCTAGTTTTATTGTAGATACTCTCTACTTTACGACTAGCGTAAAACTGAAAATAAAGGTTTAATCGGCGAA
This sequence comes from Ixodes scapularis, assembly GCF_016920785.2. Taxonomy (NCBI): domain Eukaryota; kingdom Metazoa; phylum Arthropoda; class Arachnida; order Ixodida; family Ixodidae; genus Ixodes; species Ixodes scapularis. Next base: position 12,600,994 of record NW_024609880.1, on the reverse strand, counting down.
CTTGTGCCAGAAACAAGAAAGAGCGAGCGTCGATGAAGCAGCAGCGAGCGGCCAAGGCGCCAGAACCGAGCGTCGAAGTGTCGGCGCCATTGCTGACTAGCGCAAGAGAGCCGGGGTCTGTCGTCGTCGGGAGAGTGAGTCGGCAAGGCTGCGCTAGGCTCCTTATCTACTACCCTCGATATCTCGAGCATTCGGCGTAGAGTGTCCGAGCATCGAACACTCGGAAGACTGACTCGGCAAGGCCATGTTAGCCTTTTTAACTATTACACTCGGGGTGAGACTAAACACGAATCTTCTAGAAGTACGTAGAAGCGTCTTCCCCTTGGCCATGCACAAGACAATATGTCCACCCAACGGCGCCTAATCACGCTGCTCATATGACTCCGCTCAGAAAGCGGACTCATGTGACATAAGGGGAGGGGGGGGGGGGGAGTGTTTATTTATTTATTCATTTATTTATTCTTCTTTTCAGTGACCCACCAACAGCTTAACGCCTTCTTAGTGGTGCACTTTTTCCTTCATAAATGCAACGTTAAACAGGATAAAAGCGAAACGTTAGAAACAAAAAAACAATAGCCTCAACACATTGTCGAGATTTACGCTTTTCATAAAAAAATATCAAGGCTAGCATTCGCACAAATCTGTTCTAAATGGTTATAAATCAGTCGTAGGCGTGTCATGGGTGCAGCATGGTAAAAGTCAGTAGGTAAAACAAAGTATAAAGTCTACAAGACTGACGAGGAACATGCAAATAGATGTGACTAAGTAGCTCTGGGGAATAAATTATACCATTTACAATCTTATACAAATATGTCAGTTCACAAATTGTTCTCCTGTTGTGCAACGAGTCTAACTTCACGAGTTCACAAATCCTCTCATAACTATAGAAATAATTCGGTTGAAAATAACGATCAAACAATTACGCCTGAATTTGTCACTCCAATACAGTTCCAGACAACTGAGGCATATTGAACACGACTACGCATTAAACCGGCAAACGCGTAGCTCCCTCTAAACTGTATGCTTAGGGGTGAACAGATTATGAATGTAGTATCAGAAACGCTAGTTGTCCCCTGAAGGCTGTTCGGTTACGGGCGCAGAGTTGCGCCTGAACTTTACCGGCATTTCTCCCATCGAACAATGTTTCTCCTTGAGATCAATGATAAATTCCTCCTCAAATACTGCCCCCCCCCTCATACAGCAGCAGAAGGAAAAAGCACACACACACAAACACATACATACACCCATAATATCTATAATATTATTAACATAATTATGAGATTATGACAATCTGCCATTATAGTAGCTGCAAACTCACAAGACAAACTGCCATGCTCCAAGAAATGAGCCTGGGGTCTTTAACGTGTACCGCGTACTAATTAGCGCAGCCAGAAGGAAGTACTTTACGTTTAATTTATTACCGCCATAAATTTATTTGACTAATGGCGTGTGTGTGTGCGTCGTTGAGACGACACAGCCTTTATAAGGCACCATTCAATGCGTTAATGTTTCGTTTAGAGATTACTTATGTATAATAGCCCGGACAAAGTCTACAACTTAAGAATTTTAAGTTATCCTTCAACTAAGTTTGCGTAACTATTTAGTCAAACCGAGTATTCACGAGTAAACATTTATCAAATGTTTTGCATTTTCATCATCATTCTATCACACCATTAATTTCAAGTGATGGATCCGTTTTATTTCCTGAAGCCAAAAGTCTGGAAGGCCATGCATGACTCACGAAACTCTTTACTCTTATCTTTGGCGCGTCAAAGTAACGGGCGAGTGAGAGAGAGTTGAAAGCGGCTTTTGTGTGAATTTTGAGTGACGCGCTAATCTCCGGAAGGGTGAAAAGCGACGTGAGGGTACACAAAAGAGAGTCATTGTAAAAGGGGATTTCCTCCTTCCCCTCCTCTCCAAGTGCTTGAGATACGCTCTCGCCCATGTATCTTCCTTAGCGCTGTGGGCAACTCTAGCCGGTGACAGGTTAAAGGGGCCCACCAACAATTTTTTGACCGGTTCGAAGTTCGCGCTGAAACGGAGCTCCATGAAAGCAGGAACACCGAGGAAAAAAAATATTACAGAAATTCGCAATATTTTGTGAGTTATTGGCAAAATAAATATTGCAGAAAACAACTTTAAATAAGCAAAACATTGCGCTTCATGACGTGAAATGAAACAGTTTAGCGATTGGAGCAAAGCGGTTGGCCAATGGGACGCGAGTTTGGTTGATAGCCCGGTCGGCCCGCCGTCCCGTCGTCGTTAGGCCTCGATGCAACCATCGCAGGGTTAGGATCGGGTTGCCATCATCGATGAATTTACCGGGCTTATCAGATTTTGAGCGCCGAATTCTTAAAAGGAGTGCGGATCTGGGCGTCGCGCCGTACGAGGACACTCCACGCAAGCGCCGCGACGCGTCTCTGCCTCCCTCCGCTTCGCCAGTCGCGGAAGACTCGTCTCCCGCAACTCCGCCACCGGAGCCACTTCGGCGAGTAGGAGATACAAACTGGTGAGCGTTCCCCTTGGGCACGATATAAAACATATAAGCTGGGTCCTAAGTAAGCTTGCAATCCAGGTGCGACTGCGGCCGCTGCACGGCCATGCCTACAACTCGGGAGTGTTTTTGCTGCCGTGAGCTGCCACAAGTTGTTCGGAAGCAGCCGGCTGAGTGCATCACGGTGCACACCGACTTCTTCAAGCTGTGCCTTGACGTCGTCGTCCTCGCCGTGGCCTACTGCGAGGTCCGCGAGAAGGGTCTCGAACATTCCCACGAGCTCCACGGGTGAGTGCAAATGGTGCTAGCATAACACGGCAAAATGAAACAACAAAACGTGATCGCGCGCATACGAATATCCTTGATACTCAGTCAGGTAGATACATAGTAGCACAACCGACTTCGTAGCAGGCGTTCGCTTTGCTAACACTTTACGTGCTCCCAAAAGAGCACAACCTCCTTCGTAGTGTTCGCTTTGCTGACACTTTACGTGCTCCTAAGGCTCGCCGTGCCCGAAACAGAAAGCCTCATCACACATGAAAATATAAACTATCTAAACGCGTTTTCATTAAACCAGCGAGTGCGGCAGTTCTTTCAAAAGCTTGTCGGAAAATCAAAGACCTGATGAGGCCTGCTTTCTGCCTCTCAGCTGCATCTTAGAACGTGGCGGTTCTGCCTTCAGTTCTACAAGAAACATTGTTATTCTTCCTCTCCAGGAAGTATCGCTTTGTGGCATACCGGCAGTTCACCCGCTGGATGTGGGGTCGACTGGGAGCTGGCAACAGACGAGTGCTGCCTGCGTGCGTTGTGGAGAAAATAAGAAAAACCTTCCCCTCTCAACAATACACTGGCTTCAAGTATCCTCCTCTGGACTGCGCACCAGTGGATTGCTGAGGTTGGTCCACTACTCGGTCCATGTTTTGAACCATAAATCAAGAACTGACATGGAAGCTGTGGTTAATCGTAGCTATGTAAATAGACGGAAGTTTTGTAGAAAAACTCGTAAGGGTGCAGGCGAACTGGTGAATATTAACCAAGTTGAATTAACCTGAGACTGGGGTAGAGAAGAAACATCAAAACGTAGAAGGGACAGAAAATAGACAGGACGACGTCTCAAACTCAGCTGAGTTTTAGGCGTTGTCCTGTCTATTTTCTGTCCCTTCTACGTTTTGACGTTTCTTCTCTACCCCAGTCTCAGGTTAATTCAACATGAGAAAGTTTTGTATTATTTGTTTCAATATCAGTCGCGACAGTTTCAACGTATAGAAAGCCAAGCATGCATTTCTAGCGTTCTTCCTAGCAATCAGACATGGGCATCGAGCACATTTGAAGTTGCAATATTAAACATTGTTTAAGTAGCACCTGAAATCAATCCTTCTGTAGGCGTCGTGTCCTTTGCCATTCTGCACCCTAATAAGTCACTTCATCTCTTTCCAGCCAGGAAGCCGTCCAGTACACCCCCGATCCTCTGGTACACGGATCACCGAGTGTAGAGCATTATGCGGTACGGCTAGAGAGAGACCAGTGTGCAGCAACCTTGTGGCTGTACAGTGTACAGCCACAGAGTTGCTGCAGCTTGTGCTTTCTCTAGCTGTACTGCTTGGCACTACCCTTGAGAAATGTTTGGCAGAACCCCATTTATACGGCCTTTATCAAGGCCACTCATCTGCAGTATATCGGAGCTGGCAACCAAGCAGAGCCTCCCTCTCGTGTCTCGTAAGCTTTATAAATTGACCAGCTGAGCTCAACACAGATAGACCAGCTGCGTGTATGCGCCAGCATCGAGCCACCCAAAATGGTTGCAACAGGTAACTCTTGGCTTCTTTTTTTTATGCCCTGTAAAGAACATAGCCAGGAACATGACATACAGGCTACTCATTGGAAACTTCTTTGGTTCATCCATACATTTATTCACTTCTCAGTTCCGGTTTCTCCACCAATCTTGTCGGCATGAAGACATTCGTGGCAACCTTTAGACTTGACTGCTCTGCTGCCAGAAAACTTGCTGTGGTACCTGCATGTCTAGTAATTAGTGGGTAAATGCACTGTGCCTATAGGTGGCAAACACCCATACCATGAAAACAGTGTTGCGGAGTTGCCACTCTGAAGTCTGAATGATTCCACAATCATTCTGCGACTCCGGAATAGAGTGGATTGGCGGCAGTACTGAGAAAAATTAGAAGGGAATTAGTTGCATCTTGCCAAGAATTGAGCAGGGATGAAATGTGTTCTTATGCAAGCTGTGTCGATGCGGTCAAAGGGGCTTTTGAGACGGCATCATTGCACTCTAGGTAACTGACGGCTTGGTTATCTGACCGGCTCATGTTCCTTCAAGGTTGAAAATCGCACCCCAATGAAGCAATTAAAGCTAGCGTTGTAAGCAGACAAGGTCTCATTCGTGGCGCCATGAGACTCGGCAATGTGACTTCTGACCATGTGCAAATAGAGCACCAGGTATGAACAATGCCACAGTTCCCGTGTTTTTTTGATGCACGACTCATTTGCCACATATCTCCTAGAAGTGGTTTTATAAATAAGGTCCTTTTCTGAAGAAAATGGGTGGTTTGAAGTTTTTCTATCTGTTTAAGCTTTTTGCTGTACTATTATACCAATGCGCCAAGAAACTAATGGAGAGGAAGAGACGAGAGCACGGGGATGTCAGAATGCTGAGCTCTGGTTCAAATGATTAGTGGGTAGACGTATAGGCCAGCGCGCTGTCTACAAACAAGCCCACACAAAGTGCGTGCAAATACACAGAAACTAGATTTGCATGAAGTGGAGCATTTGTGCATGCGCCCTGCCAGTAGCAACGCCACTACAGCAGCATGACGTCAGGGACGCGTGTTAGTGTATAGCTAGCTGCTTTTGTCTCCACTGCACTGAACAAACGCGCTAGAACGCCGGCATCTGGCGTTAGGTCCTCGCATTCGAGCGTGTTTAATTGCAGTGTGGAGGCAACGGTCTACCCACTAATCATTCGAAAGATGGGTCCATGTTGCGACGTGCTCTTGTTTCCCTCAGTTTTTCGACGCATTGCTATCAGTGCCATGAGCGACTACCGCCTGATAGTGCCTTCGGAACTTTTTTTTTGCATATTTTTGCAGTTGTCTATGCCTTTTATAACGTCAGCTTTATACCGACGTTATTTGCCGGCAACTTAACCCCTTTGACACCCAAAAGATTACTGGAAATAGTGGAGACCTAGAAACTCTGACATGGTTTAGAACACACAAAATAAGAGAAATCTTGTCTCAGAAAAAAGTTACCCTTTTTGTAATTTTTTTCAAAACATTGCTTGTGAACAACATTTCAAAACCCAGTGTTTCCCTTCTTAGGAGTTCAAAGAAATGAAATTATTGGAAAATTCAATTCCGTGGAATGTATTTGGAATGAAAAGGGGGTGCTCATTCTGCAGCACTGCATGAAAATCCCTACATGTGGCCCAAGACCTTTGTGCAGTCCACAATTTGAACCGTCCAATTATTTTGCAGGTTATAGTGTTATGCTAAATAAACAATCCACAGGCAAGCAGAAACTCCACTGTGATAACCGCATTGTGTCCGCCTCATGGGAGACGTGCTCCCTAGCAGCTGGGATCTGCCAAAAGGCTGCACGTGATCATGATCTAGCTCCCATAAGCCAGCTTGGGAATGTGCAAGGAAATTGGGGGATGCTGAAGCAAATGCTGAGATAAACAAGGAATTGGCAGCAAATGCACTAATCTGTATTCTCTCACATAGGCAGCATGCCTGTGAAGCAGGCATGCTGCCATCGTTGCATGCATGCTGCAACTACAAACTAGTAGAACATCGAATTTGTACTCACAACTTTTGTTCCTTTCCAAATACTGCATTGAAAAAAGAGACACGGGCGTCTGAAGCCGTCGCAAGACGTCCGATTTTCGAGTGAGAAGTGGTCCTGAAAAGGACCGTTGTTTTTTCTCTCTGCGTGACGGTGATGGACCTCTTGGATCTGGTGTACCTGGTGACGGCCTTGGTGCCCTCGACCACGGTGTGCCTAGCCAGCTCACCCGGCACCAGCGGCTGCACAGCCATCTGGTTCTCGCGGCTCGCGATGGTCGAGCGCTTGTAGTGGGCCACGGCAGGAGACCTCAGCCTCAATATGCTCGAAGGCGTCGTTCATGAAGCTCTTCATGGTCCACATGGCCCCGCTTGACGCGTCGGTGTCTGGGTGGAACAGCTCAAGCACCTTTTAGGTGTAGATGCCGTGACTACTTCCTCCTGTGCTGCTGCTTGTCAGTGGTGCACACATTCTTCTGTGCCTTGCCAGCCTTCTTGACGGCCTTCAGCTCATCTGAGGATGCGTCCTGCACGTTCAAATAAGCAGACAAACTGATTGAAGAAACGAATGAACAAGTGCAAGCGCAATAAACCTAAATCTGTCTGTTTTTGATAGCGTACTAAACTGTTGCCGGCATCCACAACAGCATTCAGCGAGACAGTGCGTGCACTCTCATTTGTGCCATCCTGCTGATCAACCGTGAAGCTGCCCATCTTGCTAAAAACAAGATAGCTTAGCGGACCCCAGATTCATTTGCAAGCTTCAGTACTCGTTCATTCTCTCTTCAAACACACAGCAGCACAACACCAAGAACAGGAGGTGTATGGAATACAAAGCAGTGGGGTAGAGCAACTGCTTGGAGCATTCACCTCATGAAGACCCTGCTGTCCCTCTGCTGTAACGTGACATCCTCTGTTCCACCAGCTGCTCCTTTGGGAGCCTCGGGTAGTGAGCTGCCATGGGGAGGGGGGCCCGATCCCGGGGTCTGTTGCCCAAGGCTTCCCTGAGGGAAGACTCGCTGCAGCAGGCAGCAGCCTCAGACAGCAGCTGGCCCACGTACGCTGTAATTAGGGCAAGCGCAGATAAAGGATGTTACCCATCACATATGTCAAGGAACTAAAAGCGTCTCTGCAGCACTTAGATTGTCTCGGAATGACTGTCCAGCGGGTAGTATCTACGGTGCCAACAAAATTATATGAGCCTCACCGTAGGTTGGAGGGGTTTTCACTTCCTTGAGACGATCGGTCCCCATCTTCCCTCTCTGCATCCTTCGCTTGAATTTCGGCTGCCCTTTGCGCGTCACCGCTTGGACCCTTCCGGAGTTTTCGTTGTGGTGCAGAGCAGCCAATCTGGTTCTGAAGCAGAAATATTGTCCGCAGTGAAAAGCATTCATGGGGACCTGCTAGAAAAAACAATCGACTTGCATATGTGCCTAATTAGTTTACAGAAAACAAACCTTGCATGCATGATGGGGCCTGTGAACGCCACAGACTTGGGTGCAAACCTGATGAGCATACTATGGTAGGACTCGAGGTTGTACGTGTGGCCTGCAGGTGACACGTGCTCCAAGTCCCTCAGAAGCACTTTTTGCATGGTAATGCTGACAAAGCGCTTGTGAGCTGGTGTACCTGGAATCATGATTACATGCTATGCAGCTTCTATTTTTTTTACTTAAATGTGCAAATTTACCAAATTCGCTCAGAGAAAAGTAGAGTTAGGTTTTCAGCGTGATTGCCTACTGACCTAGAGAGAGCCACTCTCTGTCCCCAACGAGGGTGTCGTGAACACAGCGGTCGTACACCCCTCCATGGCCAGTGTGCTTGTCGAGAGCATGGTTGTTTATGCCTGAAATACAAGGTTCATTTTTTAGAACAATGCAAACAGTTTGTGAAGTTACGAGAAGTTACGAAACAACTTTCAGGCGTGACAGCATGCCTGTAACCTTTGCCGTATGCCTAACACGTTGCTGTCTACGTGACAGAGACCAGTCTTTCAGGCCTTGAGATGTCCCACGTAAACAAAATCGTAGCATCACGGGGACATGTCGACCTAATCAAGATATTTCGACAGTTCCGCATTCGAGCCAAACAATTATGCAGACATTATTTGCTCTATGTCATTCTGCACTGGATCATAGATACCTAAATTGATACTCATTTGTGTTGTAGTGCACCTGCTAGCCTGTCAAATGTCTGCAATTGTGTTCTGTTATCTATTTTGACTGGTAGACTTGCTGATACAGGCATGTTTCAACTGTAACCCCCTTTGTTATGATATCGCCTAGACGTGCAAATATTCAAAACAAATGGGGCTGGTTATTTGGCTACTTCGAACATTTTTGAAGTTTGAGAATGCTGCAGGATATATTTTTATTAATTTAAAAAGCAAGGAAAACATTCAACAAAATACTACATGGATATATGCCTGTATACAGTCTAAGCTCGTTACGTTATAACAGACCTTGATTTTGACCAAGATTTCGGTCTGTTATAAGAGGAGTCTGTTGTACGCAGATATGAAGCGGAGTCAATGGTATGTAGTGGAAAACGAACCAAACTTCACAATCCCTATGTTATATCCAAATGTCTGTTGTAACCAGGTCTGTTGTAATGAGCTTAGACTGTATGTCCAGTGTTTTCTTGTGCCATTATTACATAAAAATAGAGGTAAACCTATAATGGTAACTAGACTTGATCTGCAAAATTTTTCAGTGCAACAACCAAATTCAGATACTTTCCTGTAATGTTTCTGACTAAAGCGGTAAAGCTTTTGGCACGTGGTACTAACGCAAGGGCTATGACATGTAGGCACATTTGGTTTAGATGATAGTCATGTACAATGTTATCAAAGGAGGTTGACTTGGTGTTAAGCAGCCGCCATCCTGCCTTTTTGTGTAATATTTCCCTGCAACGTTTTAGCTTGTTGCTGTTGACACCATTGCCGTCTTGGCAATAACCCTCCGTGGCACTGGGATTTTGTTTTCGTCTCGAGAGCGCAAAGTTGAGGGTTCAAACCATCTCTGGTTCCTGCCCACGGAGTCTTTGGGGCATCACTTATATCCTCAGTTGCTTTGTGACGTTGGATTCTTGTAATACTGCCACGATAGTGTACTGAAGAGTTAATAAAGTAAAGAATAGCAGGTCTACATTTCATCTGTACATTTCCTTGACAGCTTTGAAACATACATTGGAAAAGGACTGCTAGACAATCCTTTCTTCACTGGAAGTTCTACATTTGACTTTTTTTTTTTACTTCCACATCCTTGTACAAGTATTTGGTTTGATTCAAAATTATTCTTGCAAAATAAATACTATTATATTACCTTTGAAAAAATCGTAAGGGTGCAGGCGAGCTGGTGAATATTAACCATGTTGAAATAACCTGAGACTGGGGTAGAGAGGAAGCATCAAAGCGTAGAAGGGACCGAAAATAGACAGGACGACGTCTCAATGACGTCGTCCTGTCTATTTTCTGTCCCTTCTACGCTTTGATGCTTCTTCTCTACCCCAGTCTCAGGTTATTTCAACATGGTTACTATTACCTTTGTGCTCACTTCGAAGTGAAAATTCACTACCTGGGCACTTCTGTATATAATAGGACTAAATATTGACAAATAATTGACTCACTCTTCCACATCTCGACGAGGAGTTTTCCATCCTCTTCACAGTTGGCAGCACACCAGTACAGATGGTTGGAGGCAGGCTGTGCCCAGTATGCCAACACTTCACACCGGGCGTACTTGCTGGCCTTCAGCATCTTTTTGCTTATGCCTGGAAGAACAGTTAAAAAAAAACTAAAATCAGTACACATATTGCACCTTACTCCAGACTTGTAGACCGACTAACATAAGGACTGCAATATGACACTAAATCAGACTAAACTGATGATAGTCAGGGTTAGGCACCTTTTGCAATGTGCCAAGCATCGAAGTAATGGCGTGTCTGGGGTTCTTTGCTCCTCATGTGGCCCTTGATCCCTAGGTGACGGTCAGTGACGAGGGCCTCGACCGTGACATCCTCCTCCTTGAAAAAAGTGAGCCCCTTGGCACAGCCATGCAGCTCCATTGCGTTGCTGGACTTCACCTCGGGGGACTGTAAGAGAAAAAAGCAGTTGCTCGTGTTTAAGGACTTGAGCACCGACTGCTAAATGAAGCAAAATGTATGGCCTGTATGTAGGTATGGAACAGTCCATCCTAAATTTCCACACAGACTATTCATGAGCAAAGCTATAACACTATAATAAGGAAGCTCTGGCTTTTGTAGTGCACTTTGTATGAATATTGGCACATGCAGCTTGAGTGATGTCAGCGTCAATGCATAGATGAACTGGTGATATATCGCTATCCTTTAACTATTTCCTATAGCTCGGAGCAAGTAGACACTCTTTTTATCTACTTGGTCAGTGCTACACACAAAGTGAAGCCTTACTCTTGCAGTAACAAGCAACATCAATATTCTAACCCTCCAGGAAACGTGCAAAACTTGCCTCTCCAAGCTGCACTTGGACATAGTGGAGGATCTTGTTTGTCTCCATCTCCATGAAGGTGTACGTCATGAATTTGGCCGAGTACCCTGGAGAGTCGTACCTCCCGTCCCCAGCCAAACGCACCGTCTTCCCCTGTCTCGCTTGAAGAAGGCTCTGCTGCTCTCGGATCCACACCTGAAAAAGGGTTCGGAAAACGTTTTTCGAATTTAGGCTAGGCCGATGAGTTTCATTCCACATTCTTGAGCTCTTTCTATTGTTTATTAATAAATTTCTCAATAGTTGCTGTACCCATTACTGAGGGGATTGTAATGACGACAATGAGAATGTGCTGCCCAAAAAATGTTAAAGGGCACGAGAAAGATAGCGATTATGCAATGGAACTCACTCGTTCAATTGCAGGCTGCAGGAATGCTGCCTGGTGATTGAAGTACGTGCTTTCCGAGAAGGCTTGAATATTGATGAGCCTTAGCAGCCTGAGCACCTTTGCAGAGCAGGAGCCGGTGAACAGCATGGCACCGGAGAGGAGCAGGTTGCAGGCTGGCACGTTGTTGATGAGAGGCTGGCTGAGCCAAGTCCTGCTGTGCTCGCTTTGGCACACAGCCGTGGCCCTCACTAGTGTGCCGTCTGGTACAATAGTAACTTTACATGGCGCTTGGCAGATTATGCATACGCGGAGCAACTGCAATAAACAGCTCTCAAACACAATGTACTTGGGCTCCTCGTGCAGGGGGGCCGTTGAGGTTGAGTTGCTGCAAAAAGTATATTCTCAGGGTTATTCGAAGACTTGATGGGCAAATGGGCAACCTTATCGATTTTCATGCACTCCTCTTCTACTTTTGGCACAGCATATATTCAGGCAACTAAGTGGCATCTCAGTATTCTAACAGTCGAATGCACAAACCTCGCTCCCATTGGGGTGCCCCTCCACTTCCTTGAGGAAGGCGCAAGGGCCAGTGCTGGCCTTAGCACCTTCAACGTAGAAATGGAGGGGTGCCACAAATGGAGTGAGGTTCGTGAATTCGGCGTTAGGGCTTTGTTTGCCTATTGCTCTTCAGATGCATGTTTGTTCAGAAATATATCATATCTGTAATTGGTGTTTTTCCTTCGATTTCTACAAAAGTGGCGTCTACAAGTAAATATGGTGGAAGAAATAGGGGTTTAGATGCTCTCCAGAAAAAGGCAGTGGAGTGTTTACATAAGGAAATAAAGCTTCAAAGTGAGGCTACATCAATAAGATGTAGTGCAGTTACGGAGAGGTGAGCCAGCAAGCGCAAAAACGAACAACTGCACATGGATGGGTTCAAGTGAAGGCACACTTCTGTGGCAATAGCAGTCAGTGGTGTATCACCTCAAGAAGCTCTCGTCCCAAGAAGCCTCGTACGTAGTGTCTGCAGGCTCTTCTGGAATAGGGCTTGAGCACATGCCTGGTCTTTCGAAAGAGAGGTCGGCCTCCAGAAATGGCTGGCTTGTCGGCTGGTACGATGGGGCCACCTGCTCTGTGGCGAAGTCCTCGCATGCTGGCATTTCAACTGCTGCTGGCACAGGCACTTGCTTCATAGCAACTGGAGCAGGATCCCTGCGCAGAAAAACAGTTGTAGGCTGGCACGCTGGTGTCTCAACTGCTGGTGATGGAGGCACTTGCCTCATGATGGCTGGAGCGGCACTTGTACATGGAAGAACAGCTGGAAACTCCCATGGGTCTGTCTGCGTCTCCTTCGACTGCTTGGCGGACAAGTTCACCTGTGTGCCTGGAATGTTATCGGTACATTGTACTGTGGTTGCTCCCCTGGCTTGGTCAGAATTTTCGGCACATGGTGGCTTTTCACTTGGCCTATGAGAATCTATGATGCATTCGGTGGCTGTCGTAGCCGTGGAGATTTTCCGTTACATTACTCGGTGCTTTACGATATGTTGCTTTGTCGAAATATCTAGAATAATTGCAGATGAGTTCTTAACAGTTGCTACTACTTCATTTACTGTATATAACCAAATCAAAAAGAATTCCCCAACATATTTTATCGATATTCTCTGATAACCAAATTAGCTTTTCAGGTCCTACTATGCCACACTGCTCGGTTTACAGGACTTGCAGATAAAGTAAACTTGGATTGAATTGTGAAAGGTCTCCCAAAGCCACCCTTTCACCTTCCTACAGCTAATTCCTGCTCTCTATGGGGTCATTAGCAAGAACTGAGGTACAACAAGCACTTCCTGATTTCCTGTCCCTTGCTGGTCTAGCATCACGGCTCTAGAACACACTCTCCTTCTCACCTGTCCCTCTCTCATTTCCCTTCCCGACAAAATTAAATGGATCGCCCCTTCATTAAGACTAACGTATCATAGTGCAACATAGCCCTAATTGCTTTTGTTACCATTTATTAAGCATCGCCACCGCACAACCACAAAAAGAGCATGACATATAGCAGGGGTGGCCAACCTGCGGCTCGCGAGCCGCATGCGGCTCTTTGCGTGTTAAAGTGCGGCTTGCAGCTCCTTCCCTTACCCTCTCCCCTTTCCTTGCCTTGCTCCCGGTCGCACGAGGACTTCCCCAAAAGGAGAAATGAACCGCGTTTTAAATTGAAAGACAGGTGGCGGTTTGGTAGTCTTGTGTTACTACCACCTTACGTACAGTTGAACTGCTTTTGACCAGGCTAGATCCAAAGTACTTCGAGTTTTATTGCTCTGAACAAAAGTTCCCCTCCCCCGCGGCTATTGGAAGTCTCATGGCTTTGTTTGCGGCTCTTAGGCGGGGTCAGCCTGGCCACCCTTGACATATACCGTGCTTATTGAAGCAAAAAAGGTGTGATAAATCCCTTTCCTCACAGTGTCATGGAAATGCTAATGGAACACTGAAAATATTAAAATGTCTCATTAGAGCTTGTTTTCTACAAAAATTAAAAACTGCACACGGTACATGTCACGAGATACAGACTGTATGACGGACTGAATACATGAATGAGCTTGAGTGCATCTCAACTAGGATGAAATCTCGCAAGTCCTTACCTTTGTTTTCGTACTGAACTTCAATGCTGTAGGTGTGGTCGGCAGACGTGGCACTTCTGATGGAATACCCATGATCTTCAGTTGCGAGCTGAAGTTCCTGCAAAATGGCCGAAAATGTGTTCACAGTGATGTTTCTTTGATTTTCAAGCTCATAGTTGGTGCTTAGCCTTACACCTGCCTGACTCACAAAGACCTTGTGTACTTGCATAAATTTCCAGACGTTTTTGTAAACAGGTTGCAAAATAAGGGCATGTGCATGGCAGTGGAACTTCTAAACAAAAGTTGCTCGGAAAGTTATGACCCACACTTTTTTTTTTTCTTGTCCTAAAATAAAGATAGTGACTAAAAGTCCTTTCTCGCTCCCCGAGGGTGGCATGAAACATTGAATTCTTTAGAAATTAGGAAGCTAAAGCCACATAGTGAACTGTCGTTTCACAAACCACAGCTGTTTACAGAAGTGGATGGCTCATAAATTCCCCACAAAACATGGTGGCGGCCGTGCTGTATTCTCGGTGTGCTCGGTTTTCTTATTCTCCTCGGCCACCACCCTCATACTCTTAATTTTAGCTGTGGTTCATGCGGCCGCAACTTGGACTGCTTTGATCAGACATTCATCTCTGGCCGCCGCTTTAACCACACACTCACCCCGACGCTGTGCAATTCGGCATCATATTCTCTGCTTTAGTGTCCGCAGTTATGGTGACATACTGAGCCCATTTGTGAGATTATTTACGTGAACTGGATCTTATGTTTTGATGTAAAATGCATTATGAGGAAGACATACTTCCAGGACGCCAGAACTATGCACATACAGATCGCCGTCGCATGCACATTGCATAGAGTGATACGGCTGGGGTGCACTTGTTTCTTACCGATGTCAAGTAGTAAAAGGATGAGTAGATTATTTAGATAAATGTTATGCGTACAGAAATATCTAGTAAACCCTATAAATTTCATTTATTTTCAATAACTATTGTTTGACAAAAATGTTGGGGTGTTACTTTCTAAGCAATCCTTGTGTGCTTGCACATCCATTCTCAATCATATCCTTTGATTATTTACCCCTCCATTCGCATTCTAACCCCCCATCCTCATTCCACACCGACCACCCACTGCCAAGAAACTCACAGAACAGTCTTGAGTTTCAGGTGCTTTCTGTTCAGCAGGCACAACCTCGATTATACTGGCTGCCATGTCCTCTTTTGACACCACCTGCAAAGTTTCATTTTTCATATTGTACCTGGCATGGTGTGGTAGCACGCTAAACCTCGTCACACATTCGATTTACTAATAGGAGCTCTAGCTCGGACTTACAATAGAGTCTTCGCAGAGGTTGTCTGCTTCATTGTGCTTCCCACACTCAGATGGCGTCTCTGAATCATCCTGAGAAAAAAAAAATTGACAATTTGAATCACTGTTGAAATGTAATGTGGGCATGCAGAATTAATACAAGTTAATTATTTAGGTAGCAAAAAGAGACAATGCCAAAACTTCCGCCTTTTTTTAATCGCGTTTTATGATCAATTTAATTGAACAATACTTTGTGAGGAAGTCAAGCGATTCGTGCAGTCAAGCTGGCACATAACGCATACTTCTCTATTTTTACTATCGCACCACTCAAAACCGAGAACCAAAAAAAAAAAAAAAAAAAAATGTATGCAAATGAGTTTTTATACGGAATTTGAAATTGTTGCATCGTGGACGTCACACCCCCCCCCCCCCCCCTCCCTCCCCCTCTAATCCGAGCTCTCTTCTTTCCGATCGGTGGCTGTTTTCCCTCCTACTCGCTCGAGCGTTTGAAACTTGAACACGCATCAAGAGGCTTTGCAATCGGTCCCCTTGCCGGGCGCCCGGCTGCCTTTTGGCTTCGGAAACTTCTGTGCAAGGGAAGGCTTCTGACAGATGTGAACTTGATGCTTGGGGAAACCAGCGGACGAGATCTGCCACAATTTCGCATTACGCATGTTCACGGGCGCGATAGGAGCCATCGTGTGAGTCACAATTATAACTAAAAAAAAAGAACAAAAAATATATATCACAGAATTGCTCACCAGTCTGCGCCTTTTGCACGCTGGTGCTGGTGTGAGGTTCAGTTGAAGGGTCGGAACTGAGCCCTCGTCGAGGCGTTTCTTCTTTCTCTCGAACCCCAGATTCTTCGAAACCTTCCACGACGTGAAGGACTGCGCGGAGAAGTGCTCGGAACACACACGATCAAGCTGATGTAGTATCTTCGAGTTAGCGCGCAGTCGAAGGGCTTCCAGCCAGCGACTTCGCACTGGATCCTTGCCAGGTAGACGGTGAAAGGAAACACCCGCATCCCGGTGCGTGCGGGTGCAACCGCGCACGAGACACTTCATCGGAGCCGACAACCTAAAGTGATCGTTTCACCATAGGTTCATTACGGTTAACCGTCTGCACCGTCCCGTCGCCGCACTTCACTCGAACAGTGAAGAGTCTTTCACAGTACTAAAAGAAAATAAGGGTTCCCCTGGCTCCTCTTACTGCTTTTAGTTGACCGGGCGCACAAGCGAAAATACGATGCGCGGTGTCTGCACTGGACGGATCACTTGTCGTCTGCTCGCGGCGTACGTTGCGGACGCCGCTGGGAGGCGCGCATGAGCGACGAGGCGTTGTTTTCGCCCTTTTTGAACTTTAATTTGCAACTTTATTAGCTCTATAAAAACGACTTGTTAGAGAAATAATGACGGTTAACGTGTGATATACTTTATTTCGCTTCAAATTTCCTGGGACGGCTCTCGCCAATCACGAAACCCAGTGAATGTGACGTATCGTGAAAGGGAGCACCGTTATTCGCGCGCATTCGGCACCTCGCGACGCCACCGTCGGAGGAGGTGTTTCCTAGTTGTCAAATTAAAATATGATGCGCTAATATTTTCGAACTCTTTCGTTTTCCACTGGGTTTCCGGGACCACTAACGTGTAGAAACCGCAAAAAAAAGTCGACGCTCAAATACTGTTGGAGGGCCCCTTTAAAGGGACACTGACAGGGTATTTATGTTAGCCAAGGATTTTACTTGTACAAGACATATGAGAGTGCATCAGCCCAGAACGCAATTCGAGGCTCGAAATTCGTTTTCTTTCCGCCCAAAAACCGCCAATTGAGAGCAAGTCGGTTAAAGTCGCTCTCACTCTCTTCGTCGTGGTCACGTGAAATATTTTATGGTTTAGAGTTAGACACAACCACCCAAGATATTCAAGGTCGTGGGTCATCGAAGGCACACACTCAATGCTAAAAATGGACGACAATATGATAGCCATTTTTTTTTGTGGCTTGGAAAAAACTGCAAATACATTGACTGACAAAAAAAAAAAAAAAAAGAAAGAAATGTTGCACAGTAACGTGATTTTCGGTAACTTTCTCCTTTATATTTCTGCTTCCTCCCGAGTACAGTTTCGGTTTCGGTTTCGAGCGGTTGCGTTTTGTACTTCATAAACAATAGACGTGACGCTGTATCAAAATAATGATTGGGTAGTCTTCTGATACCATATTAGATCGCCTGGCAAAAAAAAAAAAAAAATAAAAAACGAAATTTTTCTTGGGGGTGTGCAAGTGTTCCTTTTAAGAGTAAAGTGGAAACTCCTCCCAACTCTTTCCACTTTAGCCAAGCGAACGCTGGAGAGGAAATCGCCTCCTCTCCAGCGTTTGCTCTGTTAAAGTGGAAAGAGCACCGCGCGGTTACGCCGATGGCGACGGCGACGCCGCTCAAGCCGGAAACGGGCGCCTAAGGCCCGCTTCGGACGGGGCAATTCTACCCAGCAACTTGACGTCGCAACACCAGCAACACGGAACGCCCGCGTTCGCACGCAGCAACCAAATTGCTACGACTTGCCATCATGATCATTCAATTTGATTTTTCTTTCAGTATTTAGACGCACAGCTACGCGCTAAAACCGTGCTTTTCTATTTTTGAGTGGTGGTGAGAACACTCGCAGATCTTGAGCGCTCCAAAAGCGCTCGGTTTGGAGCGCGCATATTCCGCTCGCAGATCTGGCTCGAGCTGGTCATCTTTCGCTCGTAGATCTCTGGCAGCGACCGCTCCACGGAGCGCCTCCAACCCCGCCGACTTTGCTCTGCAGAATTTCACAGATCTTTCCGGAAGTTGACCAGAGCGTCCTACGTCATCTCCTTCTAAATCGGCAGTGCGCATGCGCGGCGAGGTGGGCGAGGTCGGCGGGCCGGTCGGGCCACGGTCGGGTCGTCGAGTTGGATCTGTTCGGGTGCGTCGGTTGTTTACGTGAGATTGTGACGGCTCGAACGCTTCTACCTCGCGTAAATCAGGGATACAAAGCCGGGACTGTGGAGCGTGGTAAATCGTAAGCGCTGACATCGGTGATCGTGAGAAGAACAACGAGAAAAATAACGACAAAAAAGCCGGAGGCAGACGCAAGCTTAGGCCTGTTCATTCTGCAGCCAATGATTGTTTACCCTTTTACACTGCATTCCGCCGGCGTTTTCCCGTGCAATAAAGCAAGAAGAGATTAGCAACGACCATGCAAGTGATGGTTTGTTACCTCTGCGTTTATTAAAGTCGTACCAGAAATCTGGTCTCCAACGCTGGCAATCGCTGTCCGTGACTTGCCGCTTCAAGGCTGCCGAAAGGTATGCGACGGTGCCGAACGCGGACGTCTTCGTTATTTGTGACATGGGCGCCGTTGTACGTATAATTTCGCCCGACCTGTGTCGCGTGTTATTTCTGCAGCTAAGCAGTGACAGTTGTCACTGGTCGTCAGAATGATCAGTCGGCTGAGGCGTTGGTGGGCTTGTGAAGTTCGAGCAGCGGCCATTTTGAACGGCGGAGGGGGAAGCGGGGGGGAGGGCCTGGTGTGGGGGATGTCGCTCCAAAAAAGCGAGTTTATCTTCCCCTCGTCGATTCGGAGCGGGTCGCACGGAGCGGAATTTCGCCTCCCTCGCAGATTTTGGAAAGCGCTCCGGATCTACGAGTGGAATTCACCATAACTCATCTTTCTGAAAACGTTTATTTCCAAAAACGATCAATTTCAAACCGGAACCAAGTCTTTAGTTATCGTCATCACCACCACAGGGGTGTCACGTGAAAATATCGCGTCCCTGATTGGCTGTTGCCGCTTCAAACGTCTCCGAGTTGTTCGAGTTGCTCGTCCGTTTCGAGGCCGGACCCGATCTCAGCAATTCGTGTCGACCTAGGGAATGCTAGGGAACAACCCGCCAGCAACCTCAAAATTGCTGGAAAAGTTGCCCCGTCTAAAGCGGGCCTAAGAGCTGCCCTTTAAGATATATATTTCATAGATTATCAATGTATCTGCTGAGTCAGAGCCATTTGCTGAATTTTAGGTGAGAATAGCTAGTCGTCCACTCCCTGACGCCAGGATCGCCTTCTGTTTCCGTCTCCTATTTTACTCCCGAGTTTACTCTATTAGTCTCCAGGGTATTTGGCTGTTCTATCTAAATTGTCACGTGACATGACCCGCCGGAGAAACTCGTAAGTTTTCGAACACAGCAATGGTGGGCGAGTTAGGAAGAACATGGCGGGCCGGCGCGCTAGCAGACGACAGGAGCGAGGGGAGGAGGGCAGGGGGGGAGGACTTGTCGCAACCTCGCATAGAGTTATCGAGGGACGTTGGTTCGAACGTGTGAACAATGCGCAGTGCTATGCCTTCCGTTCAGGGTCTTGGTAAAGTGCTGCGAGGTAAGCTTTCTTTCCCCTTGTCGTCACTATACCGGGCTACGGCAGACCGGAGTAGACCGTTACGAGCATAGCCTCAGTGTTGTACGGAACGGCGTTCCAAAGAACGGTGTTCCTGGAACGCGTTCCTTTTAGGAGGAACGAAGGAACGCCGCCGTTCCATTTTGCATCGGTGGAACTGGAACGGGAACTCGTTATATTTTTACGGGAAAGGTAGAAGGAAACGGCGTTCCTTTTTTTTCGTCCGGTGGGGTCATTTTTATTTTATTTATAAGAGGAGGATTAAAAAAATTATAAAAAAAAAACAATATATTTACGAAGAGGAGGATCTCGTTAGGTTTTTCGTTACTTAGGGTTTGTTTTGTGGGGTCCTCGCTTGGTAACAGTAGGGTGCAGGAGAGCTAGTGAGCATTGATTGTCTTTTCAGTGCCCGAGGCTGCGGTACAAAAATCAGAACAGTTAGTCGAAGGGAAATAAAAAAAGGGACGTCTCAAACTCAGCTAGTTTCTTTGCTTCCACGAATCCTCATATACACCAAGAAATCTAAGGCAGACTGCAGCCATCGCTGAAATTTTACGAAGAATCCAGTTATATCAAAAGAACAGGTTACTAGACATCAAACACACCCTTGTACCCCAAACATTTGCCAGATGCACAGAAATAAACCTTCCCTCCCTCTCCTCTTCTCCCAACTTCAAAATAAACAACGAGTCCAACCTTCACGAAGAGAAACTGGTAGTTGTCAAGACTGACCTTCGAAAGCCCTACCTTCTTCTCCACTTGCTCGTCTCGCTGACAGCAGCATCGACAAGCAACTGTTGTTAAGTTCGAACACGGGAATTTCTTAGATTGAGACGTGTGAGGTTGTTGTAAAACGCCCGTACAATGTGAGGTAACAGCACATTTGGCTCGTCTGCATAGCCCACCACAAACATTTATATGGCAAAACCCTGAGGTTTTTAAAAGTGAATATATCAACAAATGAAACCTCGCTTCTGTTTTTCTTCTCCTTGTGTCCTTCCATCACGGCATTCTAATTCGTATGTTGCCATTTAATGCAATAGATAAAAAAACTCGGTTTGATCTAATTAAGTATTGTAATTAGCAAAATACAAATGTAACGTATATGTAACGACACGTTCCATTTTTTAAACTGTAACGGGAACGAGTTCCTTTCTCTCAGATGGAACTTGTAACGGGAACGCGTTCCGAAAATCAAAAGTAACGAGGAACGAGCTTCCGTTCCTCTTTTTGAGGAACGTGTACAACACTGCATAGCCTCCTCTATCCTCACAAAGCCTGGCAGTTCGACGACGGAGCCATAGAGTGTCATTTGGAGCGCGAGGATCTGGTAGCACAGAGCACCAAAGAGACATTTCTCGGGAAACGTTGTAGCGAACCCAGGATAGTCCTTGTTGTCGGGCTCCGCCGGATCCAGGTACCGACCAGGACATCAGGAAGATGGGCCTCGGAAGCCGGGTTACTTCTCGATAGACGTTTAATTTACATTTGTACAGTTTGTTCAAGACCAGAGAAGACGTTTGCTTGTCAAAGTTCGCTCATTTTAAACACTTCGTTCTCCCCAGGTCCGGTAGGAACCCCCACATCGGTGGATAGTCGGCCAATCACAGAAAGGTGTCCCGTTCAAACACCGCCCCACATTCCATGATTACGCACACTCAGCCGCCGTAAACACTTCACCGTCGGTCTAGACGGCGCCGAGAGTCTCACCAAAACACCGGCTCGTTGGACCATTTCGTCGTTTACCCTGGCTCGTTGGAATTCACGCAGCTGGTCAAAACACCGTCCGGGGCAGAAACGTGACGTGCCGAATTTCGACCCTTCGTGTCTACGCGTTGACTGAAGGCGTCCGGATGATCTCATCGCCTCGGATCGTGCCCTGGTGTCTAGGTCGTGAAACCTGAGACGTTGTTTTCCCTCTTCGGAGCCAGACTTGTACACGTTAAAGTCTGGCTATATCACGGCGCCCGTCTCGCGCGTTCGCTGGGCAGGCGTGCTTCCGAAGCGATGGTGGTGCCAGGCTCGCTGAGTCAGATGACCTTGAAACCGCGGGAGGCGTTCGTCGAAAACAAACGGCTCGATGCAGACATTAGGAAATGGTCCGGGGCCCATTCATAACACCGTTCATTACAACGTGGAGGGTGTAAGCAAGCACCTCCATTCTTAAACCGATCATCCAGGAGCTAGAGAGCCTTAACCTTTGAGATCCAGGAGCTAGGGCCACCTTAAGCTTTTAGATTTAGAATAATAGGTGAAAAGCAGGAAAAATCAAATAAACGTTCGTATCTCGCAAATATAATAAGTGTTATAATCTATTTGAGAAGCACGCCAGTAGAAGTCAGATCCTTTTTGGTAGATATCCGTGTTGAACTTTATTCAGCGTAGAACGCTGAATCCTGATGCGACATTATGCAAACCGTCGTAGTAACTATGAACGAGGAGTGCATTGTTAACGGTATCGAGCTATAGGAAGGCGCGCAGTCGACGATCGTTTTGTGTACTTTCCGCTCCCTCGAAAACAAAGTAAAAGAACAAAAAGGAAAGGCGCGCACAGATCCGCTACACCAGCTGGCGTGCACTTTTAGCGTTAATAATAATAATAATAATAATAATAATAATAATAATAATAATAATAATAATAATAATAATAATAATAATAATTATAATTAATATAATAATAATAATTGTTTGCATACAAAAATATGAACCAAGGAGGCGTGCACGGCTGTGCAGAAAGCTTGAAACCCGTACGCAAGTGCGCCTGCCACCCGCCACCCAGAATTAAAATTGGAAAACAAATAAGGTGAGAACAAAAAAAAAAAAACACAATCACACACACGCATGTTCTACACAAATTTTTACACAGGCCGCAACCCAAAATGTTTTAAAAGGAAAAAGGAGGGTGCAACGTAGAGTGTATGGTTACTCCCACATATACCCATGCGAATATACACACACACACACGCCCACACACACACGCCCACACACACACACGCACACACGCACACGCACACACAGTTACTTTAATGTGAACAGAAGGCGCCGCGTAAGCGAGCTTTCGGTTGCACGTCAAAAGATCCCCAGGTGGTCCAAATTAATCCTCAGTCCTCCACTGGGGCGTGCCAGACGCCCGTCGTTGGTTTGGCACGTAAAACCCCCAAATTTTGATTTTAATGTGAACGCATTAACTGTCCCATGAAGCGAGCCGACGTCGTCAGCTTTGAAGCCGAGCCAAACGGCACCTTAAATCCTTTCTCCAAGTGAAGCCAGCTCCCAGGTATGAAACCACGCGAATATCCTAGCCAAACGGCACCTAGTTTCCCCGATCCCAAAGGAGCTGAGTAAAACTGATGGATTTCAGCTTCGGTCCCATTGGCTGGCGCGCGTCAACGAGGCTCCCATTGGCCGCTGCGCGTCAGTTTCAACGACCGCCACCCCATGGCGCTGCGTGTCCGCCAGCGCTCCCGTATCACGAAAGGTTCAAGGTCAGGGGGTCGAGGAGAAGGCGCCCTCTGCCGCCGACGCAAATACGCTGCAGACGAAGTAAGGAAGCGGAAGAATGACGTGCATGCTTTCGCACTCACAACTCAGAAGAAGCGCTTAGGTGTATATCGAGTTTTTTTGTTGTTTTTTTTCTCGTTTGTTGGAAGGAAACACTTTGACTTGGGAAGTTTGCCTAATATTGTTTGCACCGAGAGTCCGATTCTTTATATCAGAGTGCTGTGTATCAGTGCGCGAACAACCAAACTACACAGACACACACACACAAACACACGCGCAGGCACACACACACACATAAACAAAGAGATTTGAATTGAGGCTTTTGAGTGACGTGAATAAAGGTTTTCAAAGTCTGAAGAACACCAGGCCTTGCGTTTTGTATGTGCAGGTGACAGGTTAATTCTGATAAAGCTTAAACTTAAAAAAAAGGAAAAATTCTCGTTTTTTGGATAAACATTTTTTGCTGTTTGTGTTTTATATATTCACGCCTTTTTTCCTCGTGAATTAAGACGAAAGTATGACGGATTACAATCATTCCCTTTCATATATAAGTAAGGAAATTACTTTACAATTACTTTATACAATATGTAATTATACCCTCACAAATTCCCGATAAATGTAAAGGATTACAATTAAATTTGTTAATTGTAAAGGATTACGTACAAGTCTACAGGGGAATATGTTTTATGGCTGGCACCTAACCGGACGTACGTGGGAGCCAGATACCACATTCTGCGTTAAAAAGAAGGTATGTTAGTAGAGTCAGGAACTTAATCTCCTTGCTTCGCTCCCTCTCGTTATTATTCTTTTCTTCATTTATCAGTGCCGTAGTATACACCTTTTCCACAAGGGCGCAGCCATCTTAAATGTCGTCACTCCTCGTATGCGGTAAAACATCATTTTGATCTCTCCACGCCGCTGGAAAGTATTTACGATAAATGCGTGTTTATCACACAGTCTTGTTTCGCCTCACCTATAGTTTCTCGAGTATTGCAGGTTCAAATGTTTTATTATTTTTTGGTCCCGCTTACCAGATACGGAACCCGCGTGACTGAGAACAAGAGGAAACAAAAAACGTCTATAGGTTTCCTGCATGGCGACGGCGCGTTGTCCGTCTCCAACGCTAGATCAACGCCCCGGACCTCAATCAAAGACGCGACGGAACTGGAGATAATTCGTCTCCCCTTTCCCAAAACGAACGAAACCATGAAGAGAGAAGACGGAGAGCCCTCACGGCCTGCGGTTTTCGCCGCGGCGAACAAACACACCTCTCGTTCACCTGGCCCACACTGCGGGCCCGGTCGATCCCTTCTCACGACCACGCGTGAAGTTTCTGAGGTGTTCTCGAAGGGTTGTTACGGAGAGCAGCGCTAATAGCGAACACGAACGGATAAAACGAATATCCGCCGGAGCCGCCCAACGTATCTCCCTCGCTTACGAAGGGGGGCACATAGGCCGTCCTGCAGCGAGCGCATGCTCGGGGGGGCCTTCCGCCGCTTTTGTTCTTCCTCGTCGGGCTTGTGTACAAAGGAGGGGGCGGAGCTTGGCCGGGCCGTTTGCAGGGGCCGCCATCTGGGAGCGGAATCTGCACGAGCGGAGGGGCGGGCCATAGGCTTCATAATTCGCTCGGTTGATATCTCCACCCGACGTTTCGGAAAGGAGAAGTTTCGATCGATATCGCTGCGTCTAATTGGCTCGCCGCGAAAACAGGTCGAGAGGCAAATCAAAACCCGTGATGCATTCGAACTCCATTGTGGAGAGGAACGGCCCAAGAAATATTCGGTATAACTAATAACGTCCACTTTTTTTTTTTTTTGTTTGCTTTGCGATTGAGCTAAGGCTCGTATGTGGCTTAAGGCGCCCTAATTTCGTTGGCTGCGCACTCGTATAAGAATGGCAATTACGGGATCAAAAACGCGCTACACGTCAATTCACCATACTGTTCAAATAATCTGTCTGAATTTCCGTCTATTGTCGGCAAAAATTTCTGTATTAGACGGAGCTCTTTTCTCATTTCTGCAACGGAAGTAGAGGCCAGGATAGTTCGTTATGTTGATGTGCAGCATAAGGAAGGCTGACAGGAATTTTAAGCTTGGAATGCAAAGTTCTCAGCGCACACGATCAGAGCATTTGGATTTTTTGACCCCAGGATCCCTTGACCCCACTTTTTACCACTGGACTGGCGAGATGTCACTTCCGTAGACTATCCCAAAACGGTAAAAAAAAGAGGTTATCCCCTCGAAGATACGAATTATAACAGCGAGTGTCGACCGGTTAACCGAAACCAGCACCGGATGAACACATTCGAGAATTAGGTAATTTCTGCGAGGAAATCGTCGCACCTTCTATGTCGCCTAACCGGAAGCATATATAGCCGCGCTACGTTCGCTGTCGTATTTGTTCCGGAACTGCCGTAAAGGGTGAAAGTGTATCGGTCGCTTCAAACGTCACTAAAAAAACAAACTGAATGACCGACGCTTCCAGCACGACAACCCCTTTCGAACAGGGGGGATCAAATGGAAGGGACGTGAAAAGGTGCGGCTCGTTCAAAAGCGAGTGAAAAGCAAGTGCGATGTAGTCTTCGTGTCGAGATTCCCATCTCCCCCTTTACCAGCGAGTCTGACCGCTGCTTGGCGTGTTTGAACGACGGGGCGCCAATGAAAGGCCCCATTGTGGTAATAATGGGGAAATTATGGCTTTCAGGCCAAAGCTCTGAGGCGCTCGTGGAACTTCCTGAGGCGTACGTTTTTTTTCTTGCGGTTTTTCCCTCGTACATTTGGTACGGCGCACTTCCTCGCTACTTTACCTCTTAATTTTTTGCGGTGGCTCAAATAACACCTTTGCCCAAGTGGAAGATAAACACATTTCGGTTCGAGTGTTTTTTCTTTCTTTTTCTTAACGCTTTGATGGGGGAGTGGTTTTCACGCGCGGACTGTAGGCGTGAACGTTCACGCGCTTAAGGGGCCAGAGGTGTGAAGGCCCGCAGGAGAACGCGGCTGAACTCGCTGATGTCTCGCATTTTCTGCCTACGCAGCTGTATGGTACACGAATATACTTGTATATTTCTCTTATATTTTACGCTTATATCTTTATGCGTTATGTTCTCTTTCTAAGTAAAAAAAAAAAGAAAGAAAAAGAAAGATGTTTACAAACACCTGTAATGCGAAACTAGAGCGCAGCTGTTGAGGAGGAGAAGGTGATGGTACAGAGGGGAGGGTGTGCCCCTCCCCCTCCTTCTCTTCGCTCCTCCTCCTCCTTTTGCTTTCCTCCTCCTCGTTTCCTCCTCCTGTCCTCCTGCCGCTGAATTTATTCATGGGTAACGTGACACGTAGTCGTGACGTCACGTTTCCCCGCTAAATTTAGGGAAAACTTAATTGGTGTCGAGGTCACGTGACGTCAATTTCCCCGCTAAATTAAGCGGGAAAGTTTCCCGGCCAAGTTTAGTGGGTAAACGTCTCATAATGCAACGTGCGCGGTTTAATCGACGGCGGCACTGCTCAACGCGGAAACCGGCGCATAAAAACTGCGCTAAAAAAAAAAAAAAAAAATAGCGTGCGTACAAAACTACGAGCTGTGCATTGCGATGTTACTCTGGGGGATCGAGTATGTTCAAGCAACGTAGCGACAAAATATTAAGAGCAATCTTTAAAGGGTGATTGACAACCAAAAATGCATATATGTGATTGTTCCGAACGATTAGAAAAGATTCCTAGACGTTAGTTAGACATAAAGATAGGAAACTACGCGCTGCGATTAAAATACATTACAAGCCCTACTTTGAAGTTTCTCCGGGAGTTCATGACGCAAATCAAGAACTGGTCCTTTCTATACTCGGGTACCATGTTTTTTGGCATTGCCAAAATAGCGGAGTTTTCTCCGACTTCAAAATTTGCTATTTTTCTCTCACCACAGTCTCTGGTTTGAAACATCATGATATGTCCGTATCTTCGTCTTTGTTTGAAATTATTACGCCGGTTCCGATCAAGCATCAGCGTATGGCTAGTGGCAGGCAACTTGGCTGAGCAGTGGATTGGCAAGGGCTGCTTTGTTTTGTAAATGTCCGTAATGAATGATACATGGATGACAATAGCGAATATTTTAAATTTCTTCGTCGCACACATCAACACAAAGGGAGGGGGGCTGGTGGAGGGATTTATTCATTCTAACATTCTCTTTATTTGGTGTTCGTTAGAATGTTTTTTTTTTTTGTGACAGAGTATAGATATTTTTGATGGGATACAAAGACGAACATTTTTGTGTTGCCAGTCATCATTTCAATAAAAAGGTGAGCTGCGTAGGACGACTCGTTTCTGAGATCTCATCGATTGTACGATGTGTTTTCAGTCACTTCATTTATTCGTCAAGTTATTTCCATGACTTGCTGACACAAATCAAAAGTTGATAAACTCGCGTGTAACCAATTCCTATATTATCCTTTACTTTTTTCAATCAGCAGCAGCGTGCCTCGCTGCGTCAAGGTCTAATGCTATTTTGTTTTGTCTCTTCTTCGAAACGAGTTGTAAGATGGATAATTCGCAGGAAATGCTTTTGGAAACAGAGACAACTACCTCTACATGGTGAGCGAGTGTTGTTTTGTTGTTGTTTTTTCTCATCATAGCGCCAGTCAGAGGGAAACGCAGAGAATGAGCAGAGAATGGACGATGACGACAGATACAAGTGCTCTCCCTCATTGGTTGAGGCCGAGGGGGACAGAAGCACGTCGGTGCATTTGGCGGCTAAACAAATGCAAGACATGTGCAAGGGGCAGACCAACTTGCACGCCGTATACACGCACTCGCGACTCTGAAGTAACGCCGCTGTGGTGATGTTGGCGGCAGCTCTGCGCATGCTTTTTTTGCAAATTCTTCGCGCGAACCTTTTTTTTTTAGCGCACATGCAGTGTTTTGTGTAGGCAAACGCGGGCCTTTTTTGGGGGTTCAAAAAAGGGGGGGGGGGGGGGGGGGGCAGCGTGTTGATCTACAAGAAAATTGTGTAAGACGAAATCACCTCTCGGGAGATGTCAGGATTTTGAAAATATGAACCCCACGAGATACGCGCAAAGATAGCACACGGAGGGTTGCGCTCTTTTCAATGCGATAGTCGTTCTGGGGCCGCCGAGCCATGAGATGTGTGCGTGCGTCCGTTGCGGCTTGTTGCATGAATCGAGCGGGAAGCGTTTCCTCGCTAAACATAGCGGAAAACCGCAATTGTTGCACGCTATGCGTAATCAGACGGAAATTAAATTTCCTCGGTATATTTGGCGGATAAAAAATTGCATTGCTGCATAATTGTACGTCAAGTCAATAAGGGTAAATTTGGCGCAAGAAAGGCGCCACGTAGAGGCAGACCTCTGATCACACCGGTCTAGACAGACGTTCGAGAAGGTGAAAAGGCGCCATGCTGTCGTCTATCTCAGCAGCAGCCAGAGAGAAGACTTGCACACCATTGAACGAAAGGTGCCTTTTTTTCTTTTTTCCCGTAATATTTAGGTTTACTTTATTTTACGGGAAGACGGCTCGGTATTTTACGTTCGGCATCAAAGTTTTCGTTCAACTTTATGCAAGCTGATGAAGCGGAGATGCTTGACGACGCGCCCGGTGCCAACTCTCAAGCAAAAAATAAATAAAAAAAAATGTGCGGTTAAAATTGAATTTAAAAATGTGAAAAAAAGATGCACAAAAAGAGAAGTTATGCATTACCGGATGGTTACAATAACCAAACCCGCGCAAGGAATGCCAACAAATAAAATTTCCGGATAGAATAAGGATGAAATAAAAAAAAAGGCTGCCATTGGGGGTTCAATGCGGATATAACTAGCAACCACTTGAATATGTAGATGCAGAAACGAATACCAAGTCAGTAAGTCTATCAACGGGATATCAGATTACGAACCGGGCAGATATCTAGCTATGTTTCGAATTTACTTATATAATATGTTCATTTACAAAAGGAAACTTGTTTCACAAATAATTATACAGACACACTGACGACAAAACTATGGGCAGTTGCATGACCTCTTGTGTTATGATGGCAATGCCCCGCTACGCTAAATCAAATGAAGGCTATAACTTATAACGGATAATTCCTGTTAATGAGAATATTTAAATATTTTTCTGGGGGTCTTTTATAAGGCCTTGAATATAATAGTGTGAATTGACTATATGGCAATCCCGGCGAAACAGAAAGTACCTCAGGTATAATCAGTCACACATGCAACAACTACACAATAGCAATACAAGCAAATCACAAAACACACAAAAAGGAAGAGAAGAGTAGAAGTACAGGCAAGCTGATGAATTGCAGACATAAGATTAGAATTGAAGACCTTATAATATTCCTTTGGCATGTGTATTTTCCTACATAGGTCAAACTGGACATTGTGTTAATGAGCGACTCATGGAGCAGAAAAGGTGTGTTCTCCTGTAGTCCACAAATTCAGAAATTGCAGAACATTTGCAGCTTTACAAGAATTGCCATCCGGATTGGACGGCCACATCGGTGAAATGCCGAGAGCTTTATCAGTTTCACTGTGTAGTGAAAGAAAATCTTAGTATTGGTTCTGCTGGAAACTCTGTAAGGGTCCCGTCGATGGTGATTGAAAGGTGGGTACAAACGTTTTTACAAATGTAAGTATTTTTTCGTCAGTTGGCTGACCTTGGCACGTGAGGAAGCGTCGAGGGCAGTTCTTTAGTTCGCCCTTGCTGATAATCTGGGGGTGTAACTTTGTGTGAGAGTTCTTGGCGTTGACTGCGGTGTACCCTTATAAAAGGGCGCGGTTTTAGAATAAACCTTTAACTGTGTTCGAGATGTTGCGTGTGTCGACGTCTTTTTCGTGTCCTTTTCCTTTTTTCCGCTCTCTCAGCTTTTGTTATGTCTCCAAAAGGGAGCAGGCGAAATCTTGTGAGTTGTTGCTTTGACTGAAAATTGGTACAAATTAACAATAGACATATCTGAACTATAGTCGGTGACTGTAGGTGGTGACAGGCTGCGTGTTTAGGGGAAAGTTCTCCCAACCCTTTACACTTTAGCAGATCCAACACTGGAGAGGAGGTCGCATACTCTTTAGCATTCGCTCTGCTAACGTGAAAAGGGGTGGAAGGAGATTCCCCTGAACTCCTAACATGTCACCAACTATAGTAACAAAAAACTGCAAGTTATGATAACTGTTTTTTTTTTTTTTTGTCGCGAAGTTATTGAAGTTTAAAATTTGGTCTGAGAGGCTGTGGTGCTCTGCTAAAAATCACGGCGTCAGACGTAATATTGTTACGAAACAAAATAGAAGACGAACGTGAGACAGAAAATGAAGATTAAATGAGGCGAACTTATGCCTAAGAACATGAGTGGAATGCTACCAGCATCTTGCATCGGAGCCGGAAGGGCAACTGACTCAAAGTAGCGCAGTACTTATGATATTATGCACGTTGTACGTTCAGGGATCAGAGAATACGATGCCAGCCGAGAACTAACCGGAACTTTCTGGAAGAACAAAGATTGAGAAGGAAAAAAAGCGGCCGAGTGTGGTTTGAACCTCTTTGCTATGCCAGGAAGCGGTATAGGTTGCCACTCCGTTAAGCACACGGGTGTATGGGGCAATATGAGGCAATAGGAGGGCAGTACAGCCTGTGGCCGACGAGTAACACGTTTGGGGAAAGCGTTGAACTAGGCGAGTTTGTAATAGTTTAACACAATGGTAATAACAGCGACGAAAAACAAGACCACGATACGAAAAAAAAAATGTTCCTTTGTGTTTCTCGTTTTTTTTTCGCTGATATTACTATCACGTAAGAGAAGTTCGATGGTGTAAAATAAGTGTTGGTCCCTTCAAAAAGAAAAAGAAACATGCACGAAATATTGCACTTTTAGCCTACTTGGTCGAATTGCCAGTTATAGGGACATCAGCCCACTTAAGTGCGCATACAATTTTGAGTCATGGTTTTCGCATCACACCTTCATTCGTCGTTTTCTCAATAGCTATTTTTAATTTAAAAATTATGAATAGCATGCCGAAAATAATAACGCCCGGGTAATACAAAAATGTGTTTAGTATGGATAGCTCATGGAACTATAAGCAGACAGGTAATACATGAGCTATACATTAACACAGCGGCACACAAATGTTTTTCAACTGTGAACATTTAAATAAACATATAAATTTATGGTTTTCAGGAGATGTTGGGAAAATGAGAAAACATGGTAGTGTGTTTTTTTACGTCTAGTAAAGCTACGGTCGCAATATTAGTCACCTATGGCAGAGAAGAAACAAAACACTTTGAAGAACAGGCATACAGTCTGAATGGGACGCAAGTTGTAAGCCATCAAAGTGGTAGAAGAGTCTGCGATGATATATTATGCCTTTTCCACTACGACGGTTGTTGACATGGAAGGCGCCATGAATAATAATACGCACGTTTTGTCCAATTCAGCTTAAAATTTATTCCAAACGGTCACTTCCCGGAAAAAGGGGATTACGTCTTCAATCCGATCCAATGAGTGTAATCTAGATTTTCGGGGAGAGTGTTGTCAAAATACATAAAAAGGCAAAAAGTTGGACCGTGGTCATTCAGCCTCTGCTGAAAGAGAGAACGCCGTGACTTTACTGCTGAGTTATGCGTGCGTCCTCTCATTTTTCTCCCGCCCTTTTTGCTTTCCTGCCAGTAGAAACAAAATGGGTGCATAGACTCACCATAATTTCAAGATCAATTCGCACCCCCCCTCTTTGAACTCCAAACACCTTATTCCAACCACGTCCTTCCAAATCTAGAGCGTCACCGTCTCGCGTCCTTTTCTACCTCCTCTCCACCCTCCTTTCAGTTTTTTTTTCCTGCCGATTTGAACGCGAACAAAGCACGCAACAGACTTTATTAACAACAACAACAAAAGGAAAATAAACGCGGGGCCACTCGGCAGGAGTCCAGCCATCCAGCAAACAGGATGAAGACCCCAAACGGCCGCAGCCCCGCGAGCAAATGCGTCCGCTCGCGAGCGCGCGAGAGCGTCGCCTTTCCCCGCCAAACACCGACGAATTAAGAATCACGAGAGCGCCCAAAATGAAGCGGGCGTTCGGCCCTCCACAAGCGGCTGCACCAACATTCAGCGTCTCTCGATCAAAAAGCAAAGTGCGCGAACACAAGATGAAAGCGCCTCTGCAACCGTCGGTGTGCTCGGCTCAACGCGATGGCCGAAGCCTGGATCCTGCAACCGCCGTGTCAGACGCGCCGCAGCCGCGAAACCTGGTGGCGCAACCAGTAACAAAAACAAACCGCGCAGGCGCAAAAAAAAAAAAAATATATATATATATATATAGCTTAGCCGAGGAGCGGCGTCGATAAATAATTTTCCTCATTAACACCTCCTACAAGGTCTAGAAACGAGATTTCGTTGCCAGAGCTTTTGTTTGTGTTTGTGTTTCGTTTCTCCGTACACGCTACCAAAGCCGGCCGAGAGGTGCGGGAGGGATTTGTTGAGGGGGAAAGGGTGAAAATGGCGCGTATATTCGTTCGCGTATACCTGCGCTCCTAGGCTACAGAACGGAAAGGAATATAGCTTTTGCGCCGTTGTTTTCCCGGTGCCCTTGCCTCGACGGGAGCCGAGTTCGCAGCTGTGTTTTCGTGTCTAAATCGCGGTCACGTGGTCACAAATCAATCTCCCCTTTCCCAAGTGTGAGATCTCTATCTCGAACTAAAGGCTCAGATGAGATTAAGTGTCTGCCGACACTTTTAGTGGGAGGCTGGCTAACGTCGACACAGTGCTGGCAAGTAGCGTGCAATCAGTGACTTCGCTTCCTCATGATCTGGCATAGAACAGCTCCACTGCGCGTCATTTGGAAGGTGTTTACTGCAGCGCCATCCAGTAAATTCGTCTCAGAGCTGGCGAGACAAAGGAAAATGATGTTAACGATGGCAGTACGCAAAAAAAAAAAAAAAAAACATATTAACGTGTGCGCGAAAAAGTGGAACAGCTGCATGAAGTAGCCATCTTAGCGCGCGTTAGTATCGCTCACTCCAAAATAATCTTTTCGGTAATGGGGAGATTTAATACCTAAAATTTAGTTCGAGTAACACGAATTTTACGTAAGCGCTTATATTTGACTGTTCAGCCATAGTCTCCTGTATACTGACAGAGCCACGTGACTGGCGCCCCGTTGCGGCCAGTCCCACTTGTTCGCTCTCCCGAGCGAACAAGTGGGATTCGGGGCCTCGCCGCTGCAAAAGCTGTGCGCTGACGTCCAGGTTCCCCGAGAAATGGCTCTTTGATGCTCTGTGCTACCAGATCTTCGCGCTCCAAATCTGCGACCGGGACTATATGGCTCCGTCGTCGAACTGCCAGGCTTTGTGAGTATAGAGGAGGCTATGGTTCAGCTAAACAACTAGCCCTCGTTTACATGCAACCCAGGGCGGTCGGTGGTCAAACGTGTTAACGCAGCGCAGCTTGTAGCGCGTGGAGCGAAAGCTCACGTTGCAGAACTCGTGGATTTTTTTTTTTTTATGTTTCAGTACTGTCGGCTTTCGGTTGAAGGCCATCACATGATAGACTGATAAATGCTTAGACCATTGAAGAAAACTTGCGGGGAACAAAAAAACTTCAGAATTGACCAAGTTATCATGAGTTTAATCCCCACCCCTGCCTATTTTGACCTGGATGAGCATCGTAGCGGTGTGCAGTCGTATATTACTACTGCGGCATGCATTTAAATACCCGAGGCTAGTAGTCCTGCTACGCTGGCTAAAGTTAATATCTAGAGCGTAAACCAGTGTTGCCATACCCCAAAGGCAGACCTACCTTACGCTATCTAAACACGAACTTCAGATTTAATTTGGTTTGGTTACAGAGCCTGCTGCACTAAGAGCAATCAAAGAATCATGGGTAAAGGACCATGTTCCGGATATGAAGAGGCTCAATTGAAGAGATTACTGCATGCGCTACAAAATTCGGACATTCATCGCAGACAACTTGAAAATCAAACACCAATGTTTTCCTGATTCAGCATGCGGACTTGCCCATCAGAAGGCGGACAAGAATGGAGAGAGAGCTCGTACTCTCGAAATATCGTAGACTTGAGAATAAGTAATTATTCACAATTTGTAACTTATCATATCTTTTTACGTGCCGCACCCTGCAGCAATTCTTGACGACGCTTCATTATTATCAAAAGGCTAGAAACAAATGCGGATACGTAGGCCGGGGACAAGATTACAATATAATGAAATATTTTTATTTCCAACATGCAGGCTTAACGACACACAACAAATAACCGGAATAAGCGACATGGGACTGTCTGCCTGGCAGGTGGAGAAACAAAACATAAAAAGGTATTCCCACTGAAATTATTCAGGATCAAAATTATACACTCACAATGTGACACTGTATACACTCCAAATCAAGCTTTCTTGGAGAACACGAGACAAGGAATCACGGCGTAGAGTAGAAGAATCCCGGCGAATTCCAATGCTCCTAGACCTTGCAACAAGATCTAGAAGCATTAAGAACTTGAAGTCATTCATGCGTCATGACCATCAACCCGGATAAATATAAGATAATGTAATTCTCAAGATCACAAAGCCAAGTTGCTTTTTCAGATTCTATTTCACCTGGCGACATTGAGCAGGTGAACACATTTAGATGTTAAGGGGTGTTCCCCTTTGAAGATTTATCTTTGAAGAGTCACGTCAACTATATATGTTCTAAAGCTAACAAAACATTATAATTTTAAGAAGGCATATGTTTTTGGCGAACTCATTTGTTAAATGTTCAGATTATATTACCCTAGTCAAAACTATAGGCTGCAGTATGCTTCAGTGATATGGAAACATCATCAAAGCTATTTAATTAACCAAGTAAAAGCTCTTGAAAAACGGGTTACTCGTTTTATCATTCTTAACTAATCATGGAGTAGCATCTCTTCTTTCATACTATTTATACCCCTACAAACTCTCGACACTCGAAGAAAAATAGGCCGGCTCCCTTTCATGCACAGATTGCACTATAACCCGTGGTTTCCCCGAACCTTTATTTCTCTGGCCCACCCTATTTCTTCTCGCCTCAATCACCTCTGCAAAGTGGGAGATTTTTTTTTTCTCGCAAAACCAACATATTTATGTGCTTTACCCCTGCCATTATGCATATCAGATTGGAATGGACTGCCCTCAAGCCAGGTAACTAGTAGTAATAACATGTTTTTCGCATGAGCTTTCTAAAACGTTTGAACAATGTTTATATAATAATGTTTCCTGACCTATTGTGCTTCTTTTTGTATTTGTTGCAGTGTTTTGTTTTAATCATAAGTTATCGAATTTCACATCCCCCTTACGTAAGGCCGTCCTCAAGAAGCCCTTAAGGTAATAAAATGAAATGAAATTAAAACTGATAAGATTTGGAAAACGCGCAGAGACAGTGAGTTAGTGAAACGTGATTATTTGTCTCTTGTTCTGCAGCAAAGTAAACTACCAGTCCTTTTTCTGAAGTGAGATGAATCATAGATAAATAAGAAACAAAAAAAAAAGAACAATAACAAGAATAAGATATTAAATACACAGCGTTTACGCAGGAAAGCAGCCAAACAAAACAAAGTACCGGGAAGCAGGCTTTACTGCTCTAAGCCTTGTGATGTAATTTGAAGCTTTTGTTATCATATATTGTAAAAGGTGTTTGTAATCAATAACGAGCCATTTTTGTCCGCCTAATGGTACGAGGTCATACAAGTTCAGGCTTCACACATGTCTGCTAAAATAACCCAAGGGAGTTTTGGCGTTTAAAAACAAATCCGGTGGGTTTTTAACTGCATAATAAAGCAAAAAAAAAAAACTGGCATGACGTTGCTAAGAACAAACATGACATGATGCATTCATATAGAAGCTTCCTGATTACTTTAAAACGTTGCTATGATGCAGCTTTTCTTTTGTGTGAAACTAAAGCAAAGCCAAAAACGATTAGAAAACTGTGGTTGACTACTGATATTTTTAATGTAGTAAAAAAGAAAGACCGCAAGTGCAATGCCCTCATAAAGCATCATGATCCTTGTATATTGGCTGAGCTAAAAAAATTTAGAAACAAGTTGAATTTTGACCTAGAGCGAGGGAAGTGTCACTATTATCGAAAAACATATTGTGCTATTAACAATGACCATATAAAAGTATGGGACACAGTAAATGGTTTAACGAACACAAAGCCAACACGCAGCAATGTGAAGGAACTAATCATCGATAATGTAAGAGTGGCAGGGAAAGAAGTCATTAACGAGAGTAATCGTCATTTCATTAGCACTGGCGCGAGCATGAAAACAAACACACTCATAGATGAGTCTCATAAATCAAGTAGAAAATTAGAGTCCATCATGCTCAATCTAACGACTCCTCTTGAAATTGTTAAAATAATAAATGTTTTAAATACAACGTAGCCTCTGGCGAAGATGAAATAAAAGCTTTACCGATTAAATATATCACCTGCATAAAAAGTCCCGTATTATCCCCTATAATAAATAGGATGCTGGAGTCCGACTATTTCCCCGACGAACTAAAAGTAGCAAAAGTAATTCCTGTGTATAAAGGCGTAGGAGAAACCATAAATATAACTATAGGCAAATATGAGTTCTACCAATGATCTCAAAGATTTTCGAACGTGTTATCAATAATAGGTTAAATATTGTTTCCACAAATTTCATACCATATTTTTGCCCAATATGTATTGTAGGAAAACACATCTGCGGTACTGGAACTTACTGAAATAAAATATAAAAAAATTAAAATACTGAAAGCAAATTGGTAACACTTGTTTTGCTTTTGGATCTAGAAAGTCATTGGATTCTGTACAATGCGATATTTTACTTGAAAAAAAAAACAAAAAAACTATGAAGTAGGGGGGGGGGGCGCTAGCATTGACACTAATCAAAACATATTTCGCATAACAGTACCAATATTTAATCAAAATTGACACGCCGTCTAACAAAAAAGAAAAAAACAAACAAACAAACAGCATGGCGGTACCTTAACTTTTTATTTTAAGGCCGATTCTATTCCGTATGTACGTAAATGATATAACGGAAATACCAGGCTGCCGCTGATATAATAACGTAAGCCGACGACACAAACGTGTTTTTTTTCTGGGGAGGCAAAACAAAAGTGTGAAAATGTTAGCTATTGAATACTTTTTAAAACTTTCTAAATAGCTAGAAATAAATGACTAGGTTTAAGTCGAGTAGAACTAAGAATGTATAATATTTAGGCAAATAAATAAGCGAGTTGACGGCACTATCAAGATGACATTTGAAGACACGTTACTGGATCAAGAGCCAGAACAAAAATGTAAACAAACAGCTGATTTATGCCGAGTTACTGGAAGCATTTATAAAACACAAAACTTATACGTACCTGGCTTAAACAGGCATTACTCACCATTGTACTCCAAAATCAGCTATGACATCATGGTTTGGGGAAGAACTACAACTACAAACTATAATAAACTAATTCTCTTGCAAAAAAACAATATCATACGTATATGTGAAAAATTTCAGAAAAATCTCGGCTCATTTGAAAGAAACTCTCTACTTATATTACGTCCTCCCAATCCTGGACTATGCATGTATTCTTTGGGACCCACACACGCAAACATGTATAAATCAAATTGAAAGAATTCAAAACCACGCCGCTAGATATGTGCTAAATAACTATAATTTTTATGACAGTGTCTCTCAATTAAAGCTTCAACCCGGATGAAAACCTTCACAACTAAGACGAAAGTGCCTCCGTATCAATTTGATGTATAATCTTTACCACGGTAGCGTCGGTTTAGATAAGTCGAGATACCTATTGGAACCTTCATTGCGTTTCCCTTAGAACTAGTAATCAAAAAAAGATCCGAGAATTTCGCGCATGGACCGACGTTCTAAAATATTATTTTTTGCCGCGGACAGTTAATGACTGGAATGTGCTGCCCGACTCACTTGTAGAGCTTCCTACTATACAATCATTTTTTGATGAAATTATGTTATTGTAGTCGGTTCGATGTGTGACTTCTGCACGCTGTTAATCATTTTTTGTTTCATATTAGTGCAGTATATATTGGCATGTTTCTCCTGTTTGACATGGTTATTTTGCTGTTATTCATTTTCTTATATTCTTGCAGTATATATGTTTCTCCTGCTTGGGCCTTGTTATTTGATGTTGCTGTTCTGCTGTACGCTTGCTTTTGTAAATTTCTTTCGTACCCCCCTACTGTAATGCCCATTGGGCGATGTAGGTACCAAATAAATAAATAAATACTGGTGAGAGAACAAATTTAATAACACAGCCACTTTTTATGAAATATAATATGCTAAAAGCAGAGCAGATTTATTATTTCAAACTTTTGTAATGGATACACAGAAACAGGCTTCGCCCCACACCAACATACAAACTTATTCCATACGCGTTTAGAGATTTAAAGCGAAAAATGCCATCTGTAAGAACAAATAGCTGTCGACAGGCCTTAACTTTGCAAATTACAAAAATTCTAAACAGAACAGATATAAACAGAAACTTTGATAAGTCGTTTTATAGCTTCAAAAATAATTGCAGAGTATGCTGGTTACAGGCAATGTTGTATTTTATATTGTACTCGTATAAGTTTCTTTCACGTAATCGATATTGTGTGGAGAAGTAGTACTTACGTAATTACCCTTTTTTGAACCCATTTAACCCCATATCTTTTCTGTTGAAATGTTATTGATTGCATGCTTCATTTCAGAGTTTGGTTGAAGCAGTTTCTGTGACAGCATGCATCAGAAGCAGAAGAAACGGTTTAATGCTTTGTGCATCGTATTTTTTCTTCTTTTTACTCGTTTTCATGAGAGACGCTCCATTGTTTAAATTTGATTGGTGCTTTATATTGATCTACCTTATTTCCTTTAGTTTTTCGCGCATGGTGTTATCCTTTGTTGCTTTTTGGTACTTCTGAATTGTGTGTATGTGGGGGGGGGGGGGGGGGGGGGCAGAGGCTATGTCAAGCATCATGCCATTTATCTCTTCCCCTCTACGCAGATGTTATCCGCAAAACAAATAGAAAAAAATTCTTGCTGAGACGTCGAATGGCGTTCATATCTAAAATATAAGCGTGAAATTGCGAATAACCACAACCTCACAGGACCGCACACAGGAGGCAATCGTGACAATTTCAGCGCCGAAGGCGACGATAAAACAGTTCGTTTCTTCACGCAGGCCTTTTCACCGAATCAAAGCTCAAAGACAAAAAAATGCAGACAAGCTGGTGTATGACTAGGGTGTGTATTTTCCGGTTTTAACCGAAAAACACCGATAAACATCCGTCGGTGACGAAAATATAAAATCGGTTAAAACCGAAAAACACCGGTGGTTGGATATTTTCGCCCTGGTTAAAACCGAAAAGCACCGGTCGTTGCTAGTTTCCGACCTAGCGAAACCCTTTCCCCGTAGAGGTTCGTCAAACGTGTTATCTCGTGGATCCTGCATTCTTCCAGTGTTTATACATGGCTTGCAGGTAGCGTCAGTCCGCCCTCCTTTCTGGGGGTCAAAAGCGTCTAGTGAACGCAGTGGAAGCTAAGCTCTCATACGCCTTTCCCCTATTGTGTCTCCCATGGCCCCCTTTTGTGGAAAAATTAACACATTGGAGGGTAGGCTCTCACGTGCCTTTTCCTCATTGTGTCTGGCCAAGTGATGTCGGTGAAAGCTATGTATTCAGAGGTTGCTGTGGTTCCTGGAAGACACTGCCAACGTCCGTGTCGTACAGGAGAGTGCGTTTTCATAATTGCGGGTTGCGAACCGCAAGGAACGTGCTGCCATGACGGCAGCACGTTCCTTGCGTGTAGATGCAAGCATGAAAGTATGCTTGCATCTACTATAATAACCAAGTGTGAGAAATAGTTGCTTCCTAGAGAAGAGGTGTATGAACTATGTGAATAAAACTGGAACTCTCTGCCTGTGATCAATCGCTTTTTTTCACCGATATTCACCGATTTTAGCCTCGTCATGAGACGTTCCACCGAAATGCACCGGTGTTTTGAAAATAAATAAACACTGAAAAACATCCGCCGATTTTTCTCACAAATAAACACCGGAAAGTACACACCCTATGTATGACTAGTGTCCTTCAACCCGAGACAATGCAAAAAGAAAATAACGGTCATAGAGACATACACACAGACACACACACTTTAATATGTGAACATTTGTTACTTCATCTTCGCCTTGTCTTGGTTAAAAGTAAGGAAATAAATATTTAGGCGGTGAAGAGGGGCCAATATTCACTGCTTACACGTGCTTACATTAATCGGCGATAAATGGACGAAATTCTACAAATATTTACATTTGTTTCTTTTTTATTCTAAGTGGGTAGTGCGTGGCCACCACTTCACAGAACCTCACCAGGTAGTACAACATCCATCCGATTCATATATTCTGAAATGTATCTTCAACGAGAAAGATACATCGATCTTCGTAAAGACGGTTTGTTTCATTATAGTTCCTGCTGATTCCGGAACTCAGTGTCCTCACACGTCAGTCCTCTATTTTCCGCCAGGTCGTCTGCTAAAGGGAAGCTACTACATCAAAAAGAAGAAAAAACAACAACAAACGAATCTGCAGTTTTAGGATTACCGACAACTAGGCAACGTTTATCTTCATGCTTCGCAAGTGTTCCGCTATGTCGTTTACTTGTCTGGCAGAAACATTGCCGGACTAATTGCTTTTCTACCAATACGTTCTTTATTTGCGTCTTCATGTACTTATTTCTAACGACGTGATGAAGATTGTGCCCGGTGGTCCCGCTAAGCGTCAAT
Source organism: Ixodes scapularis (assembly GCF_016920785.2). Lineage (NCBI taxonomy): Eukaryota > Metazoa > Arthropoda > Arachnida > Ixodida > Ixodidae > Ixodes > Ixodes scapularis. The sequence goes on along the minus strand of NW_024609880.1, from coordinate 12,560,224 downwards.
TCGGTCGCGCAAACACGTTCATTACAAAAAAAGAAGAAAAAGAAATTGCGACAGGCAATCGTTTTAGATGATATTAAGGGCCGGTATATATCTCAGTGCTAAGATGATGCAAAGCCAGGGCTTTATCATCGCCAATGTCTTCGCTGCATTGCTGGGTGGAGGGGGAAGGGGGGAAGGGGGATTCAGTGCAGCAGAGCGCTCAGGGCAAATTCCGCGCTATGTCTTGAGTGCTGAGTCAGTGGCCAGCTGTATCTGTGAAGAGGCCTTAACAAACCCGAAAAAGCTCCGTCTGTAAAAAGTTTCGAGCAGAGATAGGCACAGTATTGAAGTCAAACTCTCCGGACTCGAACAACACGCTCGGTTAGGGAGCGACGTCGCAGCGGGAGCGACGCGATGCGCGTCTCGTCGAGACCACCTCGAGCGCTAATGGCCTCACACCCACGACTAAGGAGAGGAAGGCCCAGGGAAGCAGCACACCTGACCGCTTGCGCGCGCTTTTGCCCCCAGAGCGGTGCCCCCGCCACAAACTGAGTTATTACGCTCGAGCACTCCCGCAGCATGGGAAATTTCGGATGGCCCTCTTTTCGCGTTTGCAAGCGCAGCTTCCTTTCTGCTCTCTCCAGGGGAGCAAGGTAAGAGAAAGCAGTCTTTCTTAAAAGAACGAGAACAAAAGCTAGCTCTGTTCTTCCCACGTGGTTTCGGAGTGCCGCTGCTGCTTCGTCTGTGTTCGCCGCTGTCGTTTCGGAGGAGCCGCATGATTTCAGTGGCGTCCACGTATCCCATAGCAGCGTTGCGATGATGCGGTCTCCGGACGCGGCCGCTTCTGGGCGCGGATAATATAATGTGTCATTCCCCCGCAGCTTTTGAGGTTCGCCGCGTTCTGCTTCGAGTTAGAAAGAAGGAGAAAAATGAAACGCGAGAAAACCGTTCCCGCCCTTTTAAATTGGATTTTGGCTCACTTCTGCCAGTGAAACGCCACGCGGAGAAGCTCGGGGAAAATCTCCGAAGCTGTTATGGACATGTCCCGTAACCACTAGTGACAAATGAATCTCTTAATTTTATCTTTTTCGCGGGCCCGGGGGGGCGGGGGGGGGGGGGGGAGGGAGCGTTTTTCGGAGGGGTGCGCGCACGAAGCGTGCGAATACCAATTCATAATGGGGGGAAGTTATTCTATCTCATTCATGTCGGCGTTGTTCGTCTTATTCTGGCTTTTTTATGCTTTTTTTTTTTTTCTTTGGGAGCCTAAATAAGAAAGAAGATGCGCTGCGGGGAGCGGTAAGTCCGCGGCTAATGTTCATCGACGCATCGCCCCGGCCTGCGAAGCATTAATCAACTTAGCACTATAGGGGGCGCGCGCGCCAAGTCCCTAATAGCTAATTCGGAGTTTCCTTGCCGCCCGCGGGGCGCGCAAAGCGTAAGACTACATATTTCTAGACGTAATTGTTCCGAATGCGTGCACGCACGGAAAAAAAGACAACGGCTAATCGTATGTAACGCATCTAACGCGTTTTTATTGCTCTCGATGAGGCAACCCATGGACATATATAGCTGGCTCGTTGATATACAATGTGCAAAAGCATGTCTATATATCAAGCAGTCCAACCTACGTGCATCGGGCAGCGCGAGCAAGAGAAAACAAGGGCGCAGGCTGTAATCACGATAACGAGATTAACGCCGGGGACTGTAATGGAGGCGGCTGGTTGACCGTGAAAGATATCTCCGGCATGGTCGATGCTCGTCAGTAATGCTACCAGCATGTCGGCGGAGCGAGCTGGACGGGGTCGTCACGACTGCAGTCGCTCAAGCGTTCGGAGCACGGGACAATGAACGAGTGGTGCCTTCTCACGGCCATTACCGGCGGTGCTAAGGAGACGATGCGAGCAAGTGTCTCACACACATCTTTGGAGCCTCGTACTCTGTGCTTGGAATGCCGCATTTGAAGTCGCTTCATTCAAACACTACTTATTGCGTATAAAGGTTTTTTTTTTACCGGCTGCCAATCTTGTCAGGATTATAAATAAATGCTTTAAAGCAGTAAAACGAACAAGCAAAAAAAAAAAAAATATGTGAGTGCCTCAATATAGTATCTGCGTACTTCCTCGACCCATGTTACAATACCCTATAAAAGAAAACCGACAGAGCGAGGAATCGGGTGTAAGGCTTCATTGATTTCTGTTATTAGTGATTCCGAGCCGGTCCTTGTCGCCCCCTATATCCAAATAAATAAGCGAGCTGTAAAAAAAAAAAAAAAAAAAAAAAAAAAAGAAAAAAAAATTTATGCCAACTTTTATATTTCAAGAATGCATGGTATTGAGTATTGAAGGTACAATCGTTCAGAATTATTCGGAAAACCATAAACCGTCGTTTCGGAGAGTGAAGAACCTTCATTTTTATCAATTTCCCGTCTACATTGAGTTGGGTAAACTGGGTGCGTAGGGTCACGTGGCGCCACTTTGCCCGCTAAATTTAGCGGGTAAACTAAATTTGCGTATAGTTCCTGCGACGTCAATTTTTCTGCTAGATTTTTAGGGTAAATTTTATTATTGTGTATTTCAGGTTAGTTGTTCTGCTAAATTTAGCGAAAAAACTCAAGGTCCGTAGGCCACCGGACATCGATTTTCCCGCAAAATTTACTGTGGAAACTGAATCGTTGTAAATGTCACGTGACACCAATTCACGTGATATCGATTTGTCCGTCAAATTTAGCGGGGACACTGAATTAATCCATAAGTCACGGGACGTCAAGTCACGCGCCATCAATTCAAGTTTCGTGACCTAAAGACGAATTCAGTTAATGCGTTAATAAATTTGTATGAAATGTCTGAAAGGCTGCCCAGAATCAGAAACAAAAGTGGTTGCGTCAAAACATGATGCCCTTCTCAGGGGGACACCATGACAATCCACATCTGGCGACTCTTTAACAGGATATTTGTTATTTCACTTTAGATACAACGGCTTTGTGATAGCAGTAAGTTAAATAGATATTGGATACAAAATTGAGATGTAAGCCACACTTTAGTCTCCGACTGGTTGCTCTCTAGGGAAGATTAGAGGCGGTTAACAACATTTAGAACTAGAGTAAATAATGTAGTTACAAATACATCACAGACGTTGACGAAAATTGATCTAGGAGTGCAGTGTCTTTGACGTACTTTTGGAGTGATTTAATATTGATATGTTTCAGAAAACTAAGTTACGGTGAGGCTCTTCTGGCGGCCGAGCATTGTGGCAAGAGCGGCCCGCTTCTCAGACTCAGAAAACGTGTGAGTTTAAATTTCACTCTTGGCTGCGGCGACTTGAATAAAGGCTGTATTGCTGTGCTCCAAAAATCATCGAGTCCTGACTCACGGATTACCGATCGTTCTGGCCTGCTCAAGTCGCCTTTTTAGGCAGTCACACCAGATGTGATTTCAAACCAGAATAGCCCCTTACAAAACATTTAAATAAGTTTCAATTGAACTTCTATAGAATTCACTCAATAGACCGTGCTGAGTTTCAATTGGAACGCTTGTTTTCTCGTTTTTCTCTTATTGTGTTCCTAATGTGTCTTCACAAGATATTATACACTCGGTTTCAATTTAATTTTTAGCGATTGAATTTCAATGCAATTTTGGTAGCTGTGTTCCAGTTGAATTTCAATTGAATGTTTAGTGGCTCTTTCAATAATATGTTTGAACTGCGTTTAAAAAAAACATTCCTGCCACTTGTTGGGATTGTTTGTCTAGAATTGTCAAATGCATAGCACGTGCAGGAAACAAAGAATACGAAGGAAACGAACACCAGAAAACGCGAAGCACTGACAACATTTCAATCCCCCTTCCCTCGACTACTCGACCGACTTTATATACATATATATATATATACATATGAAACGAATTCACTTGGCCGGTGATCACCTCAGCACTTATTAGGGCTCCAAGTATACTACTCTCTCCTTGGAAATCTGATAAATGGTAATGTGTTTCGATGTCCATTGAACTCTATCCCTTTGCGAAAAAAATTGTTGCAGGCAATAATTATTCGCAGCAGTCACTAAATCCGCAAAAGCGATTCTTAGAGGTTATATCATCGGTTCTCTGCATAGCACCGCTCAGGACGAGGCGAATCACGGTGGATGACCCCTTTGAGATATTTATATTACTTTTCCTTTTATTTAAGGAGCCACTAGTATAAGAGCCTCAATGATGTCGCTATAGTCACTCACAGAGTGAGAACGCCATGGCGTGTCTTTCCGGCCTACAGCAGGCCCTCCATGCCTTTCACCTGCTTTGACAGCGCGCGTGCTCTTGATGTGCACGAGATTTCAAAGCGTTTTTGAAGTGGAGACTCGCACTGGAGGGGAGACAAGGAAAGTTCCTCCCTGTGGTTCTCACCTTGTCAGGGACCATAGAGTTATTATACTGCACGCTAGAGGTCTAATTAGCGCTAGTGTGCGGTTAGAAACTAAAGCAGACGGCCACCAGTCTGAAATTGACTTCCGGTGATGCATGTCTATGGAAAAGGGTAGTGAATTTTCGCCCTGTGCTTGCTTATAAGAGAAGATATCCCGAAGAGATCCTACGCGTAATATGTAACTTGGAACATTCCTCAGTCAGCTGGACAAAAAGATTGGTTAGTTGCGGCGTCCTTTTTTTTTTCAAATTCAGGACATTAAGAACTATGCTTTAATGACTTCGAACAGATATTTATATAGATTGTCCGACACTTCTAGCGCGAACACGGCATCGGCGCTTTTCTGCAGGGGGCGGCTTACGTACCAAAGGAATGAAGAGCATCTAAAAAAAAAACAATAGAGACATCAAGAACTACGCACTAACACTGGACCAGTACCTACCTGTGCACGTAGACAATCAAAATAAAGTCAACTGATGAGCGCGATTTTCAATAAATGGCATTCGTCTTCTTCACTCTGCTGTTATGTATGGGTGCAAAGGTAAGAATTTGTACTAGCGTTGAAAACTCATATCTGCATGCTCGGAAAGTTTTAGGATGGGGGAAAGCCAGGAAACTCTTATCTCCCGTTAAATTCAGCCCAATAATAAAAGGAGAACCACCTTTTATTTTGCGCGTACTTTTACTGTTTGGCGCTTTTTCACCAGTGATAAATGGGAGTCATTCTAGTTAAAATGGTCAACGTGCCGGAGAGCTGGTGCGTACTAACAGAGTAGGGTAAAGTACATCTAAAAAGTACTTGAAGTAAAGTACAAAGTCAGTGAGAGATTGTGTACTTCAAGTAAAGTAGTAAGTGCACCGGGCGCAATGTACTTGAAGCAAAGTACTCGAACTGCTATGAACATTCAAAGTAAAGGACAATTACTCTTTAACTCGAGGTTCCATGGCGCCCTTTCATTCCCCTATACAGCGTTTTTTAACCGGAACCTGAAGAGGTTCTTAACAAAAAAATCAGTTAGACGTAAATACTAGCGTATTTTGTCCTGTGGATATGAATATCACAGGCATTTGACTAAAACGTATCGATAAACGCAAAAAAAAAAAAAAACTGTTGGGTGTGACGTCATTCTTAAGCAGAGGTTTCAAATGCCTTGCGCTGGCCGCTTGTGGGGGAACGCGTCCAGTGTTTTCGATTGCTCGGGTTAGGCATGCGGAAGGTATGTAAATGCTGAGGCCTCTGTATGATGCGTCACAATTCTCCTCTCCCACCGAACGCGCCGGGAAGGAGGGGCCTCAGCGCTACTTAGAAAGTGCTACTGTGGCTACCTGGCGCATCAGTCTGAAATATAATTTTGATATTCCTGATCCTGGAGATCAATTGAAATGGTTTAAGTGTTTTTTTCTTTCTCAAATACAGAACCGCTTTAGTTTCCCTTTAACTGGTATACATTGCCCCAGGAGTAATCTGGAGACAATCAGTTATTTTCGGAAATGGCGGCGAGAATTGGATGAAGTCAAGGGGCCACAGAATAGTCGTTTTACTCTCGCTGAGGAACTATTTAACATTCAACTTATAAGGCACTTATTTCATGAAAAAGCATCATTCTTTTATACAAAGTTAACGTGATCGAGTTTGGGGATTGTACTTTGAAGTCAGGAGTTGCACTTTTCTTTGAAAGTAACTGAAAAATACTTTAAGTAAAGTTGAAATACATAATTGGAGAATGCACTTCAAGTAAAGTGCAAGTTTCATAAACCTACTTAAAGTAGTACTTTAAGTACAGTGTACTTAAAGTACTTTCCAACATTTCAAGGTTGAATATACACTAAAATAAATATAAGAAAGGTGACAATATTTGTCACACTGCCATTAAAATCACATAAAGTCATTTTTTGCATATAGAAATCTTTGAATTTCTTTTTATTCTGAATGGCATGAGTGCACTCGCGTTTTTTTTTCAGCTATGTCCTGACTGGGATTCCTCAATGAAAAGGATACGAATCCGCTAATGTCTACTGTTCTAATGAGGAGACAAAGAAATGTTTGTCGAGTAAGAGAGCTCAAGTGCGTGTCTAGCGAGTGAGCTCAAATTAAAAGATATTGAGCTCTTAAGGATGCATTCCATTTATATATCTAATGAGTAAGTCAAAATTGATTCACATAGAGTTTTTAATTATTAAACTAATTTGATAACCTAATGTGTAATTTCAAAATAATGAATATTAAATTCTTAATGGCCAAAATTTCTGCATTCCTAATGACTAAATTCAAAAGAATAGATTATCAGTCCTTAATGACTAAATTCAATTGCATTCCTAGTGAGTAAACTTAATAGAATAGATAACGGGTTTCCTCTGATCAGACTCAATGGACGTTGAGTTTATATTAAGCTCCATTGAAAGTCAATCGTCACCATAATTTATATACCTTGAGGGTCGTCGTACATTATAAAAGGGGGGGGGGGCAATAAAACAAAAAGAACAATAAACACAAATATAACACTGTAAACTTGTTAGCTAAGTTCGATAGAGTGAGAGTAATGACTTCAACAAGTTTCACACTATCATTTATCGAAACGATGTTTTGTGATAGTGAGTTCTAATCAACAATAGCCAATGGTAGTGTGGAAGTCTGGTAAGAAACAAGTGATGATCTAACTGGACTTAATTTACATGAATGATCTAAACGAGGGAACGTGCGGTGGGTAGGCATAAGTGATGATTCTCTAAGGTGGGTATTTAGATAAAACAATTCGATGAAGTACAAAGTGGTGTGATACTCAGCGGCGAAGGGAAAGTGAATGAAGGTTAGCCGATTTGCGTAATCTTTTAATGCTGGTATATGTTGAGTTATTAATATAAATAAAACGAATGGCTATGTTTTGAACGGATTCTTAATGATGTGTTAGGTATGACTGCCATGGAAACCACATTTATGAGGCAGTTTATTACTTGGATCTTCTAAGAGTAGTATACGCCGGTCGTTTTACGGAAGGTGCAGCAAGTTTTATGTCAAGGCGCAAATATCCGGGAGTGCGGTTCGTATCAGCAATAACAGAGGTTATGTGAGTAACCCATGATAGGTCAGAGGCTAGATTAACACCTAGTTATTTATAAAATGAGCTGGCTGTTATTTCAGTGTTAGCAAGGCAATACGAAAATGATGTTGCACGTTAATTTGCCGAAAAATGTCAGAGATTTAGATTTATTGAAGTTCAGCGCAATTTGCCATTTTTCGCACCGATTAATTACAGACACAATGTTTTCCTGTAGAATTAGATGATCATGGTACGCATGGATCGGTCAGTATATGACGCAGTGGTCGGCGAACAGGCGCAGAAAAGAAGCTATTTTATGGTAGAGATCATTAACGCAGATTAGGAACAGAAGGGGGTCGAGTACGGATCCCTGCGGGACGCCTGATGTTACAGTAGACAAGGGGATTTTGCGCTCTTCTCGGAGGAATATTGCGTACGATTAATTAGGAATTCAGAACTTCACTTCCAAACAAAGGCATCTTTTTGGACTACGCCTCCTCTCTAAACTTCCGACAGTGGCTAGTGTTGCATTCCCGGAACCAATGATGAACACAATTCGGGGATTAGACTGCCAGAGGCATTTTTACCCGCCATCAGAATGTGAGTCAGGCGTCCGATCAAAGCATGAAATAAATCGAAGCCCATCGAAAGAGCTCGAAAAGCAGCCTCCAGTCAGAAAGATGCAGCGGAAACATTAGCCGACGGGCAGTTCCCAACGCTCACCTTTAATGCTCACTTATTGTGCATTAACACTGCTCGTACACATCATGCAAAGGACACGGAGTTTCTCAGCAGACACGATGCCAGAATAATCTGCGGAGGCGCTTCAGGCATGTTCTGCGCACGCCATCCATGAGTACACTTGGAGATGGTTTTTGTATGACCGATGTGACAGGAAGGAGACACGCATCAGCCAGTGTTTGCAGACTGACTTGATGCATTAATAGTGGGACCGCGTCTTGAGGTTGTACAGCTGAGGCAAGTTGGATCCAGATCCTGTTGAGCGGATGAATGAAGGATCGACTAAGCATGAATTTGCTTCTCGCTCAACTTAATTTGATTCGAAAGAAATCGACTCACCTGGCACTATTCTTTTCAGTGTGTACATTATGCTATTCCTCATACTGTGTTTGTGACTCAAAGGTGGAAGAGTATTACCTTACTTTACTTCTTGGTGATGGCACACGTACACGTGATTGGGATTCGCGGCTGCACATAGTAGTGATACATTCTACACCTCGGTTCATTAATGTCTCTGAAAATTCCGCTGATTTCCGCAGATTGACGCCCTTCAGTTTTCCAAATTCGCCCCTAACGCGAGGTCAATTGATTTATCGTCAGTGCGCCCTTTTGTTTTTGAAATCGAAGAGTGTAAATATCTTCATTCGGGTTTTCACGCCTTCATTTTTATCTTATCGCTCCGAACTACAGATACAAAAAGAAGGAGGAAAGAAAATCCAGGAGAAAGGAAGAGGACCGTGTATCATCCTCGCGGGCGCTCGCTCTCACTCGCAACCTAATTGAGTGTCAGGATTAAGTCGGCGGCGCTTATTGTGTAGCTGCCACGTCTGCCAGAGGAATTCTATCTCTCTTCGCCTCCTGACCAGGTCGGACCGTTCCAATTAAAGAAGGGCGTCTCGCGCGGTGCAACGGCCGAGACTGCCACCGCTGAGGGAGCGTCTGTTCGGAGAAAAGAGCAATTAAAACGCCCGATTCGCACTGCCGACAAATGAGCGTTAATTAGTCTCGAAAGAGAAAGGATGCGGGTTCCTCCGCCGCTCAGCACTCCCGAGGTAGTAGCCAGCGCGCGATTGCGCTATAAATCGCCGGGCGTTTGCGACGGCGCCGATTTGGGAGTGAACACTTCTGCTCGTCGAGGAAGTTCGGTGACACCCAGCACTGAGCACCGCAACCCGTAGTGCCAATTCGTCTATCGCATAATCGCAACAGAAGGGAGCCTTATCTTAGGCTACTGGACTGATACCTGGCGGAATGCGCTAAAGGAAACATCCAAACTTGACGTTCGAGTTCTGGAAGCGTAGGATGGGTCTGCCTTTGAGGTGTGTCGGCACTAGTTAACGCTGTCGATGATAAAATGAGCGAGTGTAGTACAACTGCCAGCCTGGCAGTACATCACGCAGTAGTGATACAAACGCCTGTACAATGCTCACTGAGATCGAAACGGTCAGGTGTGGGGATTAAACCCAGTATCCGTGGGTTCTGCAGCGCGAGCTTTCGCTTCACGTGCTCCGAGTTGCGTTGCTGTAACAAAATCAGGGACGCGATAGTTTCACGTGATGCCCCGTCCCGGTGATAATGACAACCAAAGACTTGGTTCTGGTTTGAAATGGATCATTTTTGGAAATGAACCGTTTCAGAAAGATGCATTAGTATTCTCAACGCCATTTAAATGAAAGAAACACATTTATAGCGCGTAACTATGTGTCTAAATATTGTAAAAAAAATAAAATTTCATCATGATGATGGCATATTGCAGCAATTGGTTGCTGCGTGTGAACGCGGGCGGCCCGTGTTGCTGGTGTTACGATGTCAAGTTGCTGTGCGAAATTGCCCTGTCTGAAGCGGGCCTAGGTCAGAGTCCACGGCCTGATCGTATAGACTACCAATAGTTCGAGAAGGTCTCGTCTGACAACAGGCGAGACTTCTCGCCTGTGGTCAGGGGAGAAGTCGCCGCAGCATATTGGAGCTAGTAACAGAATTCGGTACTAGGAAGAATGTTCACGTTCGCTCGTGCCAGTTTGATGCCACCTCATACCAAAAAACTTGAAAAATGACGGAATGTCAAAAATGTATTTGAGATAATTGCTACAAGATACTCAAAAATGTAATTGAAATATAGTACCAAATAGTCTCGATCAAAAGTATTACCAAGATACCAAGATACTTCAAAACGTATTTAAACTGCAGTATCTCTAGTAGAGTATTTGATATATATGCACAAGTATTCTCGGTCAGGTGTGCCAACTTACATCGCAGCCGTATAAAAGCATACGGGCAGCGCCACTGTGCCCCTGTTTGCATTAACGGTCGTCGCGAAATAGCGCTTCCCGAAATCAATGCCGTGCGACACCCGTCCGTACTCCAAACCAACAAGATGATTCGAAGCTTTCAGCGATGCTGGTACCACGGTGAGAAAATCGCACTTCCTTGTTAGCGGATAATCAATTTCACAAATAGGATGCTTGTTTACACCTTTTTGAAATAAAAATATAAGGTAACTTACCTATGACTCACAGATTGAACCTCGTACTACTTATTTTACGTCAATCATCTTAATGACAGCCGGCTCACCTTCCAAATCCATCATGTATGATAAATGTATTCGCCCAGATCTAAAAAAAGAACAAAAAGCAATGACTACAATATGCTTAGGCCCGTTCAAAACTTGTCAAAAAAGGGGTTTCGCAATTGTGTGATCACGGCCCTAAGAAAGTAATGCACTCCTTCAGGAAGGGAGAGCTTTGAAGCGCAATTATTACGGCTCAATACTTCCAGGTACCTCATTTCCATCCTGCCAGACGTTGCTTAATCTATGATTAAATCTAACGCGACAAAATTGAGAAATAGAGGGAAACGACACCGACCTGTGGTCGTGCTATACGTCTATCGCATATCCAAACATTTCAAGGGGAGTCGCCTCCAAATATGACTAGGTGATGCCCTCTGCACCAGAGAAACTTGAAAGGCTCTGCCCCAAAATAGATTTGCAGCGTGAAAAAAAAAAAATCAAGGTGTGTTGTGAGACATGCACACAACTACGTCAAGTGTTTGCTGCGGTGTTGTGCATGTGATCCCGTTTAGTTGCAAGTTTCATGTGTGGCAGTCTGGACGCTGTGTCAATGCTAGGCTAAAAAAACATGCTCTCTGTTTTTCACTCAAATTCATCCCGTTTGGAAATCTAGCCGTGGATGTGAGGGACTGTGGATGACATCGTGGTTTAGCAACATAGGAATCGTGAGATGGTTTCATGATAAGAGAATAGGTGCAACGTTTGAAGCTCAGATTATCGCAACAAGATAGATGACTACGTCGGTGATCCCTCCAGTTAGTGACCTTGTCATCGAAGAAACTACAGTACCAGTAATACTTTTCATAACTGTCAAATTTTTTTTCTTCAGTACTTGTTTCTTTTTTTCTCAATTCTTGATCAAGTTTAATTTTATTAGTCTCCTTTAATCATTTTCAAGTCTCATTTTTTGAACAACCTTTTTATAAAACGTCCAGTTACATTTGCATCAGTTTCCCTTTCAAACGATATGTTGTTTCACCTCGTAGTTTTAGATTTAATCCTCGTAGTTATATTTCTCCCTTTTCATTAAAGCGCCAGCTCAAAGTATCTGTCGTCATGTCCGGTCTTCTACTTATCCTCTGTTTCTCGCCTTAACTGTAGGACTGTCGCCGATTAAAAATTTTAACCCGATTATTTGGCACCCTTTAATCGATAAATTAATCGGTTTTGCTGATTTCCATACATAATATATTAACGAGGATGAATTCACACTACTTGTCTTTGCTGATTTTCTTTAAATATGGGATAAACAGGGCAAAATGGGACAAACAGCTCAGATTCCGTTGGCATTGCCCGTCTCGTCCGGCATTGCGTTGTGCGTTGAACTTCCGCTACGAAGCTGTGTTTAGAAAATTTTGTTTACAACAGTGGTGTCATGCCCAGAACAAAACCGAAACCCGAAAACGCGCTATGTACAGTATATACAGGCTTTAGGGCTGATCGTGAAAGCACGGGAACCGAGAGGTCGGGAATCGTCCGCACCTCTGCCACTTGTGAATGTTTTTATGAGAGACGTATTTGATGGTGCGATGTGGGAAGACAAGAGACGATCAATGGCGGAACAGCCGAATCGCTCCAAGCTTGTGTCGAAAAAAACATGCAGCGCGCGCCTCTATTTCCCAAAGATGCGCGTCGTTGCCTTCGTAACAATACGTCCAATTAGAACTCAACTTGGATGTGCTTTTGAGAACATTGCAAATATAATTACAGCGTAAGTTCCCCCTAGCGGACGCAGAGAACTTCAATGGTATGTCCTCCGGCAGGAACGAGCTCATTTGCTTGTGGACAATAGACACTGCTGCGCTAAACGGACACTCGCTTGACGTTGAAGTGACCGTGCTTGATATAATCTTCTCGCCTTGCTGTGGGTGGCAAACATCGCTCCTGCAGCTTACATTAAATTTAAATTGAATCTAAAGTTTACCCCTGATATTGGTGGACTCGTCCACGGTTGTGAAATACTTAATACTGAAGCAGGTAGAAGTTGCGAGGGGTACGCCGCGCTTGTTGCCTCTCAAGTGACTTATTCATTTAAATTTAGCGTTGCTCATGAGCCCTCGACCCAACCAACTGCAGATGAGGACAAGTAGAAGGCGGGATTAACTGTTTACTCTGAATTCCTAAATAAAGAAAACGAAACAAAAATATTTTGTTATTTTGATTCTCAGACTAAACTTCCGCCGTTGCTTCGCGCAATTTCGACTATTGTGGGCTGAGGTGTTTTCGGAGGGTGCCGGGCGATTTTCTTCGAGGGAATGGACGGAATTTAGCGTTAGCAGAGAAAAGTCCCCGCCGGGCCCTGCGGCTGCCGACAGGCCCCCCCCCCCGCTCAACTGCTCAACCCCGCTAAAGATGTAGACACGTCGTCCTCCCCCTTTGTGTTCAATTGTCGAGCTAAGCCGAGAGACTTTTCTGTCGGACCGTCGCCACTGAACGATACGACGCGCGGTTCGCTCGTCGACTCTGGGTTGTCAGAGTCGACCAAAGACAAGAACATCGCTGGTTACCAATTTGGTGAATTTATATACATATAATCCACGTAAAACCGCTTGACTACTCTAGGATTCGGTCAAAATCTGGGGTCTTTATTTTTGTCTACTTTAGGCTTCGCAGATGAGGAAAGCCTATGTTTTTTTTTTCCTGTTTTGTTTTGGTTCGTCACAATTCAACCAATTAACCAGGTAAAACATTTGATCGCGAGTAAAGCATTAATAGATTAGTCGGAAGGTTAATCGAACAATCGTCCAGCCCTAATGAACTGTGTTTGGCAGCCGTTTTAATATTCGCCAATGCGTCCCAAACATAGGCGGCGAAAAGTGCGAATAACGAACCGAGCTCATGACGTCTCAGTTTGCAGCACGAACTTTTGCTCCAATGGCTGCAACATTTCAGGGTGTCCACGCAGCAGTACCGTCCTCAATACTTCTCGTCTCCCACAGCGGCTAGAGCTACTAATTAACCTAGGGTACCGACACTCCGTACTTTGATTTTCTTGAAGGCGCCGCCATCTGGCTGGCTGCTTATCAGAAAGCGGGCTCCACTAGCGATCGTTGCAATTCAAAAATCATCCTTGCTGAGCTAGAGAGGCAGTGTTAGGAAGCTCAGAGAACAGGGAGTTTTAGGAAACCGTTTTTACACACGCGGTACGGTACCATGGGCCCTACGGTACAAACTACTGCTTTCTTCCCGTGCATCGAAAGTAGGCCCGAAGTGACAAAAAAATGACGTCACAAAAGCCTAATTGTCATGCTGTCGGATGTCGCGATAACTTGCTGTTAAACGTAAAAGTTAAAAAAAAACAGGAATGCATTTTGTGGCTGCTGAGGCGTTCGTGTTCTGTCATGCTGGAAACGTCATTGGGTGTAAATCGGGGAAGCAGTTTTTAGGACGCGGTGAACACAAGGGTCGTATACACTTTCAGGAACTCCGAAGCGTGGCATATTGAACGGCTCCAGGAGCGCTCGAGAGTCCCCTTTCCGGGAACCGCGGCCTAGGGAGCCCTTTACCAGAGCCTCCCAATATATACTGACAAAGCCTGGCAGATCACCGCGAGAAGTGGCAGCCGAAATGAAAAAGGTGGATCGGTTCACAACGGATGAGAGGAGAGCCACATGACTGGCGCCCCGCTGCGGCGAGACGCCGACACACACTTCTCCCGAGCGAACAATTGTGCTTCGGGTCCTCGCCGCAGCAAAAGCTGCGCGCTGACTTCCAGGTTCCCCGAGAAAGGGCTCATTGATGCTCAGGGTTCCCAGATCCTCGTCCTCCAAATCTGCGACCGGGCACTCTATGGCTCCGTCGTCGAACTGCCAGGCTTTGTGAGTATAGAGGAGGCTAACCTTAACGGAACGCAGGGGGCCACGCAGCGCGCGCGCGGTGGATTGGGCGGTTTTTCTCCCCGACGCCCGGCTCATCACCCGGCCGAGCTCGGCCCTAAACTCGTTAATTACAACCGGGCAGCCGCCAAGCGTGTTATTTGGGGCAATCAACCTGTCTGGCTTATCGCGACCGACTCCTCGAAGATTTCAGACAGCCGCTCGCTACCCTCGTGCCTCGGCCCGCGATGGGCCCCGCTCTTTATTCTCGCCGTTGCCGTTCCCGCAGCGGCCACTGCGGCGGCGGCGGCGCCGGGCACCTTCGCCACTGATGGTGAAGTTGTCCGAAGACCTGCCGCCGCCGCACCGTCCGCGATATGCTGCTGCTGCTGCTGCGGTGCAGCGGGGTGCGCTCCGGCGCTCGGGCCTGTTCGTGCGCCCGCTCGAAGGCTACATAACTTTTGGTCCTCCTCAATTTTATCGCCTCACTCTCTCTCTCGTCGCAACCGCCCCGATGCTATCCACCTTTTCTTCGTATTTGTTTTTGCTGTTTTATTCGCTGGCACCATGCGTGGTCTACCGGGAGCGTCGTTTGGCAGGAAAGGTGTTCGTGGCTTGGATGAGACGCGGGGTTCAGCGTCTCATGCTCATCGTTGATGACGAACGTGTGCCTTCTAGCCTTGCGGGCATGATTAGGTTCATGCAATGAACAGCACAGTAACGTTTTTGATTAAGGCTGTTGTCGGTGGAGGTCCACTTATTGGCGCGTCAGATTCGATCACATATTTTGTCGTGTTGCTTCGCTTAAAAAACGTGATTAATTTTTCTTTTCTTTTTTGTCTGCTTGAGGATATAAATATTGAAAAATTCAAATTGTCTCTTATGTTATCACTAAGACGACTTGAAGGCGAAAGCCTAAGCGCCGATGCATTAAAGGCAGACACATAATTTACTTGGTTTCACATCTCTTTTTCGCATTCTCTTTTTTTACATTCTTTTTTTTTTTTGTTTTGTTTCACATGTTATTTCCAGATTTCAAGCGCACAATTCCTCTTAGTTCTATTACTCCTCTTTAATTCCTCTTATTTCACTTTAATTCTTCTTAATTGACTTTGATTCCTCTGAATTCGCTTCGTCATCCCCCATAAGTTCATTGCCTTCGATTCGCCTGAGTGGTCACGTGAACCTTTTGGTACCTTCCGTGTCACCTACGTGTTTTCGCTCAAGGACTTTGAAAGTCGACTGAACGATGATATGTATAAAAAATGCTGGCGGGCTGATTATGCATCAACGTCTTTGCGACGTTGTTTTCCTGTCCTTTTTATTGTTTTGTTTGTTCCGTGTCTCCGCAATTTTCTAGTAAATAAATAAGGGTAAGTGTAACTCACCATGTGGCACGCTGTATAAAAAATAAGGGGTATATAAATATACGTTTATGAGTGCGGAAGAAAGGACCGCAAAGTGTTACTCCACTTTTCGTCGGTCAAACATTAATATTTTATTTGTACTTCAGCGTACGAAAAGTAAAATAGCGGATGTTATGATGCTCCAAAAAACGCCACAGGCTTGAAGCGAAACATTCAAAATATGATAAATGCCAGTGAAATAAGAATGATGTCTCTATCTAGTTTACATTATACGAATATAGATATAGTTTGTTTCACCTCACCGACCGCAGCAGATGCTACGGTCGGTCAGATATGCCAAAAAGACCAGGAACGACGCGAACAGAGTTCCTGGTCTTTTGGGGACGAGGACCTAGTGGAAACATGTTTTCAGTCGGCGTTGTCACATTGTAGTCGAGGTAAATAAACAGAGAAATATATTAGAGCTGCATTTTGGTTGGAAAGCTAATATATATATATATATACCGGGTGTTTCTGCGAGGACTTTCAAAAATCCTAAAACTTAAAGCGTAAAAAAAAAGAAAAAACTTTCTTCGGGAACAAACTACCAGCCACGGCGGACGTCACGAATTGCCAAAAACATAGTAATTACCCAACTAATTAATTAAAATTTGTTAATTAACTTTTTAATTAGTGGAAATAGACATATGGTTCTAATTAGAAAGTTGCTGAGCGTTATCGAAAACCACTAAATCAGTCACTTTCAAAAAGAATTTCGGCGCGTGAGAAGCGTAGTAGTGCACTAAAGTTACCGCTCTTTGAGCAGGTACAAAGCTAGCGGTTGCGATAAGGCGCCCGCGCGATTTTTCCGTCTCTTATCTAGCCCCAGCCTTGTACCTGCTCCACGAGTGGTAACTTTAGTGCACTACTACGCTTCTCACGCGCCGAAATTCTTTTTGAAAGTGACTGATTTAGTGGTTTTCGATAACGCTCAGCAACTTTCTAATTAGAACCATATGTCTATTTCCACTAATGAAAAAGGTAATTAACAAATTTTAATTAATTAGTTGGGTAATTACTATGTTTTTGGCAATTCCTGACGTCCGCCGTGGCTGGTAGTTTGTTCCCGAAGAAAGTTTTTTCTTTTTTTTTACGCTTTAAGTTTTAGGATTTTTGAAAGTCTTCGCAGAAACACCCGGTATATATATATATATATATATATATATATATATATATATATATATATAAACAGAATCCGCCACCCAGTTGTAGTGCTGCGTACAACAAACAAGACGAAAATAAGAAACTTAGCACGAGCGACAACTCATCTTCGCTCTAAATCGATTCAGAGCGAAGCTGAGTTGTCGCTTTCGTTTTCATTTGTTCCGAGGTTTTGGCGCCCCTCTACGTGGAAAAACTGTAAAGTGCCAAACCAGATACAAAATAGTACATGAACAACTGTCTTAACTTGTTAGGTTTTTCTCACCGCGACTTTAGTCTGCCAGTGTATAGCAACACTGTTACGCGCTGCTGATGAGAAATTCAGCCCGTTCAGCACGACGGCTAGCATAGGGTCTGTAACGTGCATCACGCTGAAGTGATTACACGAACGCACGCCCTTACGCGATGCTCATTCAAATCAAAACGGGCAGGGACGGGGATTGAGCACAAGATCCATGGGGTTCCTCAGCGCGAGCTTTTCTCTTTTGCGTGTTTTGAGTTGCGGTGAAGTAACACGCCCGGCCACCGATACCCTCACTTCTGAACCTGCCCATAACGAGGGAGGGAGGTAGGAGGAAGAGAAGAATAAAAATTCCGAAAACGGCGGCGGGCGGGTTAGCGCAACCAGCCCAAACAAGAGGGCTGCTACTCCGAGGATCGGTCTTGCGCAGTAACCCGCGGGCCGCTCGTCCTGCCGCCGGAGCCACCCTAATCGACGTCCATCGCTCAGCGGTACGTCAGCCGTAATACATTATTTCGCGAACGTGCGCGCTTCTTGGGACGACGATCAACTCGCTCCGACTTTGTATAAAATTAAGTTGACTAATCGAGGTCCCCTCCCTCTTGTGTAACCTGCAAAGCGTTCCGCGAGACAGCTCGCCTAATGGACGAGAAAACGCACACCGACGACGAAGGGGTCCCTCTCGTTCACAGATTGCGGCCGAGTGCGCCAGACCCCGTCTCGCGCCGAGGAAGAAGGAGCGACCACCGCCCCAATCCAGCCCGCATAGCACGCATAACCAGTTCCTAACCCGTCAGCCACCGCCGCATTCCGTCGCGGGCGAAGATGCCATATGCGCCTTCGGAAGCGGCATACTGGAGCATTCCATGAGACAAACGCAGACGCTTCGTACTTCCAGCAGACAACTTTTGGTGGCTTTTAAAGACTTGGTGAGCGCCCGTGCAAGGCGTTGATCGGCACCACAGCCTCCTCTATATTCACAAAGCCTGGCAGTTCGATGACGGAGCCAGAGAGTGCCCGGTCGAAGATTTGGAGCGTGAGGGTCTGGTAGCAGATGGGCATCAAAGAGGCATTTCTCGGGGAACCTGGACATCAACGTGCAGCTCTTGCGGCGGCGAGGACCCGAAACAGACCTGGTTGCTCGGTAGAAGTGTGTTTCGGCGTCTCGCCGCAGTGGGGCGCCAATCGCGTGGCTCTCCTTTCATCCGTTGTCTGCCGCTCCACTTTTTTCTACTTCGGCGGCCGCTTCAAGTGGCGATCTGCCAGGCTTTGTCAGTATGTAGGAGGCAATGTCGGCACCCGTGATACGCAAGCGAACTCGCATGCGTTCATAGCTTTACCTTTATTGCCACATAAAGTTATGCCCTAGTGATAGCCTACATTATAGTGACAATGCGGTTCCCAAGCTTCTGGGTTCCCCATGCTTTAGTGCCGTTGCGCCTTCTTCGCATAATCACCGCTTAGGGTGACACCCAGACTATGAAGACGATGCTTGTCCGCTGCGCACCTCTACAGCCGCCACGTACGAGATTCCAATACTTCCGGAACCCATATTTCATAGCGGGTGATCAGCAACATATGCAGCTTCCAAAAGTGAATAAATGTAGCATACCGTGAGTGTGGCCCAACGCAAATTACAGGCAGAACGGACGAGCTGGTAAACTCGAATCTCGAATGTCGAAACAGCGAACACTAATAATATTTTAATGCTCAGGTCAAGGACCACATAAAAACAATATGTAAAGAGGAATTGGAGCGGCCAGGGTCCTTTTGGGGTTGCAACCACTACGACGTCCCCTAACAATGCCTCCTTTATAGTTTCGGTGTAATTAAAAAAACCTTCGAGGAGCCGTCTGCGCACCGCTCGCGACGCCAAATTGAGGGCGCTATGTTAACATGGTTCAACATGATCATCATTATGTGATGGGATTAGCGTCGTCTGCTTTGGCACGGTTTATGCTCGGCGTTCGGTATAGTCTGTGTTCGCTTTGCCACTATTTTGAAATGGCCTATTGTTGTGTGCCCCGATGCAGGTCGGACGTAAAGAAGAATCCTGTAGGCTTCTGGTTTCAAGATCTCAAAGCTGATGTTCAGCAAGTAGTTGGGTCATGCGATAGTTCCCTTTATTTTCAAAAACCTTACCGCCATGTCCCGTTTTCTTTTTTTCTTTTTTGCACAAAGCACATTGTAAAGGGTTATTTATTGCCGACGCCTACGAATTCTACGAAAAATAAATCCCGAAAATACGTAATCATTAGCCACCCTCCCCTGGTTGATTCAAAGCATGGTGTAAGAGGAAGTTTATCTTATACCGTAGTTTAGAGTTCATTAAATGATCTAAAAAGCGCAAAACAAACACGGACGACGCGAGCTGACAATTTTATTTCGCACGCCGACCCCTCCGACTTGCCTTAGCTCACCAGAATACTTGTATTCGCTCTTACTTTTAGTTCGAGCGCCGTAACCATTGATATTTAAAGGGACCATGAAATGATATTAAAATCGAATTTCATCCACCGCACGTCGTAAAAGGTGTGAAAAGAAACACAAAAACACAAAAATAGGGAGCAAAAAAAATTATTTGCTATAGAACTTTTAAAAGAAAACTGGACTCTTTTGCGCCTTCTTTCCTTCGCCTTTTCACTACGATGCATCCGCGGAAACGGAGCACGTCAGCCGAATCCACGTCGCCTATTGGGTAAGAGCCTACCTCACCAGCACAGCGATCGTAAACAATAAATAGCCGGCGAATGTTTCTTAAAAGTTTTGTTAAATAATATTCAGATCCACATTTTGTAGCATAATTAGAGATGTGTGGCGAAAATTGCCAAATTTGATAGTGCTGAGAGCCAAGCGCCATCTATCGTGTGGTAAACGAAGCAACTACCACGCGTGCGCAGTAGGGCTGGGCCGACGAACGTTTATTACCTTTGATTTCCTTCCTTTCAAAACTCTGACTGACTGAACGTTTATTTTTCTACGTGTTCTCGCGCGTGCCGACTTCAAGCAGCAAGAAAAAAAGTACTTAAAACAGACCACGACGAACAAGAACGCTGGATCCACGAACACCCGAGAAAAGCGACAATGGCCACGAAACCACCGACTCCGACGAAGCGAGCTGCTCAGAATATAGGCCTAGCAGGCACTCCGACTCGGCGCAGCGTTGCTTCGTCGCAAGACCGTCTGCCTACGACCGGCTGGCGTGCTGAATGGAATATGCCCGCGTTACCTTTCCCGTATTATAGTTTGATCGCTGACCTCAATTTTAGATTAAGAGGTGAGGTCAATCTCTCCCCTTGTTTTCCGAGGCAGTGTTGACGAGCACTCGTCGAAAAGGGACTCTCGTCGATTCTATCTTCTTTTGTGTGATATAGAGCTGAAATAAACGCCGTATGGATTACCTTCGTAACACGGTATGTACACATTGTTACTGGTATGCCATTTTTATTCTGACAGACTGCACGTCATTGTCGAGCTATAACAGTTCGTGGGAGGTATACGTGCAATGCCGGTCCAACCTTTCTTTGCCGAGTGTCGCGTCAGTATCGAGTTGCAATCGTAAAAGATCGGTCCCGAAGCGCTTACCAACAGCGCGAATACAGCACTTCCGTCAAACGCGCGCGTCCGCTCCGAGTATGAACACGTATTTACGTGGCTCTTGCTGACACTCGTCGTTCAAACGTATCTTTTTTAACGTCGGCTCGCTCCTGCATCTCCGAGGCCGCGAAAAACGCCGCGGCAATTTGTTTCCGTCTGCGTCGCTTTGCAAACGACGGGCCGCCTTTTACCAACAATGACAGTTGGGTTGACTTCTGGAGTCTTCACCGGAAGACTCGCTGCACTTCCCAACAGTCATACCGGCGTATGGGACTAGTCACCATGCTGTCGCTATAGCGCAACATATCTCATTGAATTTCGCTCAGCTGCGATGCGGCGATGAGAGGCGCCGATTCAGAAAATACGTCGGTGACATAAGCGCAGTAAAACCTACCGGCGCACCCCAACTCGTCGCCGCTAACGCTCCCATTCTCCTACTGCCGAGAGAACTTCCGGTTCCGGAAACAGCGTACGTCACGGCTTGTTTTGCGGTCAGTTGGAGAGAAAGAAAAAGTCGATATTTTATTAATTTTTTGTGTAGAAGTTAATAAACCGAGACGGAAACGGATGCCTATTCGGCATTCAGTGAACGTTGACGGTTTAATGTAAAAGTTATCTGGAAAAAGTAAAAAGGTCATTTCATCGTCCCTTTAAGACGAAGGAGTGACCTGTTCTGAATCTACTTTGATACTTTGATTTTAGACTGCGCGTAAAATATTAACAACATATAGATATATAAAAAGCTTTTTGATACACTTAGCATCCCTCAGAAACAAACCTACAACATATTGCACTCGCCGTTCCGATTGCTGGGTATAGGTGCATCTCGCACTGACCATGGTTTACAGACGATTAAAAGAAACACTTCCAACGTTTCTCAACGAAATGATCCGGTCTAACTTCGATATAGAATCCTGTAGCATGTGTGATATTGGGAGACATTTTCTATCAAAGTAATTTTGTGATTACACTTACTCCCTCGTAGGTGTTTTTCTTTTTTGTTTGCTCTTTGCTTTGATATTAGGAGATATTTTTTTGTCAAAGTAATTATCCGATTACACTGATTCTCTCGAAAGTGTTTTTGTTTGCTCTTTGCCTTTATTGTTTTTCTTTTTTTGCTTTATACAATTTCTTGTGTATGTTTTGCGACCGCTGTGTATTTGTGAGGGGGCTGAGGACCAGTCAAGCTGCTTAGACAGCTCTTTTCCTCAGCTCCCACCATATTTATATGGTAAATAAAGCTATTATTATTATTATTATTATTATTATTATTATTATTATTATTATTATTACTATTAAGTAAACGTTGTTCCTTTGAAGTTGATTTTGTGCTCGACTACTCGCACGGGTTTGTGACTTCGATTTAGAGCAGAGGTGGTCGTTGTTTGCCGCTTGCAACGTTCTCGGCCGCCATCATGGAGAATAGAAGGGTAGGAGAGGGCATGACGTGGGCCGCGTAGTCTCCACAAGCCATGCTCCCTTGACGCCTCGCCTCTTTCTCATTTTCCTCATTACTTACCATGCCAACGTGACCACATCACGTGACCGTAGCTAGCCTTCGTCTTGCTTTGGGGTACTAGAATACACCACAGTCTAGACTTCGATCTGATAGAACCTACCGGACGGAGCGCGCTCAAGCCTGCAAGGCGTCCTTCTACAATCAACCATCCATCTCACACGTGACATGTCACGCGCACCAATCGCCAGAGAGATCTGCGGTCACGCTGGGCACAAAATCGTTTCAACTTTTTATGACTAGGCTTCACCAATATTGCAACGTGCCCCCTCCTAGTACTTCTAACCTCCTTGGCCGCCATACTACACCGTAACCGTGCAGCAGCAGCGGTGGCGGCGACCTACGATGGACGAATGAATGGATGAGGCTGAGGCCTTTGAATTGGTCGGCGGCTTGCGCCACCTAGGCGACCCTATTCGAGCAGCGGTGCCTTGCGGCAAAACGTTGTACTGGCGACGACGACTGCGGCCCCTTGTTTTCTTCCTCTTCTGCCAGGCACCGAAGAAATAAAAGAGGAGGGTGGGATGTGTTTTCAGTGCCGAGGCTTACGTTTTGTATACGCAGCGTGCATGTGACGTCGTTCGCACCCATTCCAGTATTGCACGCGCTGCGTGCGTTCAGTTCGCCGTATCAGTTGCACACCGCAGATGTTATAATGATAATCAATCAATGAATTAATCAATCAATGTTTATTATACAGTGCCCAGGAACAACCCTGAGGTCTTGGTGCTGGTACACTGGTGGATAAAAAAAAAAAAACATTATGCACATCTCCGCAGAAAATAAGATACAATTTTAAGCATAATACTAGCCAGTGCACGAGTAATTAGTAGAATGTAATAAAAACGAGGAAGTAGCAGTAGACACGGAACACAAGACCGTAGGATATCAAGTGCACCACCAGAAAGCACGCCATGGAGATGACGAAATTCAAACATAACAGAGTCATTCAGCAATGCTCATCCTGCACGGGCAAGTTTTTAATATAAAGGACAAACGTCCTGTAGCAAGGGTGGAAAATATCAAGTTTTTCCGAGTAATGATTCAAACGCTGTGCCATTCTCACAATTGGGTTTACCGGAATAAACGTTCTAGAAACATAAAAAGATGACAGAAGACAAGTAGGCACACGTGGGACCCTAAGGCACAGTTCAGGCTCGGAGAATTGATGAGTCCATGCAGCGTTTTAAACAGAAATAGTAAGTCCGCGTTCTCCCGACACCGTTGCAAGCTAAGCAAACCAACACGCTCTAACGCAGACTCATATGTTAAACAGTGAACATCCTCCTTTATGTAGCGATGTTTAAAGATAGAAACAAACTTTTTTTGCACACGTTCGATCTCCAAGGAGTGACTTTTAGAAATTCCATTCCAAACAACTGAAGAATATTCTAACTGCGACCTGAATAGCGAACAGTATAACGTGATAAAAGCCGTCGGGTTTTCGAACTCCCTGGTTAAGCGAGAGGCAACACCCAACATTCGCAATGACGAGTTAACCAGCCTACCAACGTGATCAGAGAAACGCAACCCAGAATCAACCATGACTCCGAGATCTTTCATTACACTTACTCGAGACAAAGACTCTCCTTGAATATTATATGCGAAAGAGATATTGTGAGTTTTCCGAGAGAGCGTCATGACCTTGATTTTGGACGGGTTCAAGAAACGGTCATTTTCAGAGCACCATCAATAGAAAGAACATGCATCTTCCCGGAGCTTAGCACAATCATGTTCTGTAACGATTTCTCGATACATTTTTATATCGTCAGCATATTGCAGGAATGAAGAATTTAAAACAACTGAAGACACGTCGTTTACGAAAATTGTGAACAGAAGGGGTCATAAAACAGATCCCTGAGGAACGCCAGAGCGAGTCCTGTAGAACGAAGAGTTCATGTTGCTGACCCGGACATACGCCTCTCTCTCTGACAAGTAGCTTTTTAACCAGTCATGTACTGAACCACATACTCCATAGGAGGAAAGTTTGGATAGAAGAATATTGTGATTGACTACGTCAAAAGGCTTACTTAAGTCAAAGTAGACAACGTCTAACTGACCTCTGTTACATATCAACACGAGATGCGGCAGACATAATAATAATAGTAATAATAATGTTCATTTTCCGTCAAAACACAAATGACGGAGGGAGACCGAGGAAAAAAGCTGCATCATGCAGCTTGACGAGTCCTCGGCCCCCCTCCTTACACATGGCAGCCGTGGCACAAGTAATCCAAAAAGAAAACCAAGAGAAAAGATAATAATTTCAGAGATAGGAACAGGACAATATTACAAAAAAGTTGCGGCTATATAAGAGGCAAACAAAGCACATGCAAGCACAGCATTATTCAATTTAGCAAATATTTAGGTTATGAAACATGACAACTAAGAAATCCCATATGAAAAAGAAATTATAGTTCGAAGAAACCGGCAAGTAAAAATAACCGTCAGTACCCAACGATGGCGACACTTTCAACCTGCGTGTATGAGGTACCGTGCCGGTCGTCAGACAGACGTCACTACCATAAGGTGTGCGAGAGAGCTCGACAGGACTGCCAGCCAAGCAGCCCCAAACGTTCGCAGCAACTTTCAGGAGCTATAGGGAGCGCGCTAGTTTCTATCACAATGGCTGTAATCTGGATGATCGCCGTAAAACCAGGGACTCAAACCGAAAAATATAGCGTTTCGATTTCGGTTGCGTTTACCGTTTCCTGTTGATATTGGTTTTGTTTCGGTTTTTCACGGTTTTAATTTTTCAGGGGTTCGGTGTTCTTAAAACCGTCCCTTTTCGGTTTCTCTAGTAATTTGTGTCGTTGAAATGCTAGACAGCCGCTTTATACGAAACGGAGTAAAGCAGACATCTAGAAGTTATTCAAAAACGTTAATTAAGTTGAGTTAGTGAGTAGTGGTCTTAAAAATAATTTAATTAGATTAAAAATTATTCAAATAAAACAATTAAATAAACTACTAACTACCGTAAGAAGGCAGTGAATTACTATTGAAATTACTTTTTTTATGTCTATGGTAACGAAGGGCATAGATATTGATGTGTTAACAAAATCCCGCTAGCCAAATATAAAAATAAAAAGATCTTGCTCGTGTTTTCATCAAAATGTTTTTATAGCTGATTCTGCTACGGCGTGCCCTATTGTTTTTTTTTTTACTTTTTTTTTATTTATGTACTACTGATGTATCATTTTATTTTTGGGTTTAGCACTGCATGAGCTTAATTTTGCAGACAGTGTTTGCTTGTTCATTATTTATTTTATGTAGAAACATTGGTGGAATTACTAAAGATTCACGAAGGATCATCAAATTTTGAAAGACCTGCATATCGGGAGTTTTGGGAGGAGAGACAATGCAAAAATGTCACCCTGCGTTGCCCCTTAGCACGAAATATTCAAGTAGAACACAAAACACAGAAGCGCGCCATGGGCTTCAGAGCCGGTGTTGCATTTTGTTTGCTCTTTTGGGTGAGCGTTTCTGGGTTGGGGAGAAGCGGGGACAAGCCTTTTCTTCAAATACGCGAAGTGCTCGACTCCTTGAGCTTAGCGACACAAAAAAACGCCAGTCTCTACCACCAATCCCGCTGTAACTCGGCCCCACTCGAGAACGCACTCGAGAAACACCTTCGCATCTCGTGTACGGTTCCGACTGTTGATGAGGCAGACGAAGAAGCGTGCAGAGCCATGAAAAGATAGCTTTCTCTCTGGATTTGTCTTGGCTTGAAGTCTTCTCACTCTTTCTGAATATCAGCTGATATTCTGTCATCTTATCTGTTTTTGTGCTCCAACGTTTGTTTACGAGTAAATCTACCTCTAACTTTCAAAAGTAATGTGTAATTTCGGTAGAAGTAGCTCGTGAAAAGTATTGAAAGTAAACTACCAATTACAGAAATAAATATTTAATTTATAGTCCCTATATTACTAAAAAGAAAGGTAATTTAACAACAAGAACTTGAGTAGAGTAGTTGATATATTGTCGCGGGTGGTAACCAAAAGAACAATAAATAAACAAAAAGATATAAACGCTTAATGTGGTGAACTTGTGCCAAAAATAAGCGGGTACAAAAGATAATAACAGAGCGTCGCGGGCGTCGGAGGTGACGGAGAGGCAGAGTCGAACGCTGGGGCGAAACTGACCGCTGAGCAGCACGCGGAGTCCCTTATGTACGCGCGTTGGGTTCTGGAGCAATCGGCCTAGATAGTTCGGCGACTGGAACATTCGGGACTCGATCAGACGAAAATGTTCGCGAACTCACGAGAACGCAATGTTGAAAGAATGAATAAGGGAGCATTCCACTGACTAAAATCGAACCCAGACTTTCCGCGCGACAGTCAAGCACGGTAACCACTCGGCCACGCACGCGGTAGCTCGCCGACGAGCGTGGCATTACTCCCCCCTTTAAAAAGGCATCGTCTCGATGCCACGTAAATGGCAACAAAACAGAGCGAAACAAACAAAAGAATTGAAACATTCGGAGGCTCGCGAAACACAATCCTATCAGGCGGTGCCCAAGATCACAGTTCGCAGTCTTATCGCGCGTAGTACGGCTTGAGGCGCACGACGTGAACGACTTCCGGTCGTGGAGCGCGGCGTGATGAAGTCCGTGTTCCGTCGGGCATCACCCCGTAGTTCAGATCCCCGAGTGGACGAAGTACTTTGTAGGGCCCGAAGTAGCGCTTTAGGAGTTTCTCACAAAGACCACGGCGGCGGATCGGTGTCGACACCCACACCCTGTCTCCGGGCTAGAAGTGGACGTCCCGACGACGAAGGTTGTAGCGGCCAGTGTCGACACGTTGTTGGGCTTGAATACGGTGTCTGGCGAGCTGGCGGACTTCTTCTGCTTGATGGGCAACCACCTGGGCGTCGTCGCTTCCGTCGACAGCCGGTTCGTGGGGTAACATCGCGTCCAGCATTGTCGTTACTTTGCGACCATGAACCTGTGTGTCTATGCTGGAAAAAGCGGTGGAGAAACTGCATCGTGACGTCGCCGGTGGGAGGAGCCTAATCTCGATCGCCAACAAACTACATCAGAAGAGAACTGCACCGTGTCGTGTCCGGTGACGTCGCCGAACAGTGGCGATTGAATTGAAACTGCATCGTTTCTTTTTTCCCTACAGGGAATTTCGGAGAATCGCCGAGTGGGCTAGCGCACACCAGCTCGGAGCACGTGGAGCGAAAGCTCGCGCTGCAGAACCCAGCGATCCTGGGTTAAATCCCCGCCCCTGCATATTTCGATCAGGATGAGCATCGTACCGGCGTGCGGTCGTGTATCACTACTGCGTGATGCACGTTAAAGACCTCGGGCTAGCAGGTGTACTGTACTGGCAAAATTGCTTATCTACAGTGGGTAACAATGTCGCCATGTTCAGGCAGACTAATCCCCTGCTGTATAAACAACTAACGACCAATTTTACTTTTTGGCTATATTTGACTACGTTAGTGCAACTTCTCTCGTGTTGCACGAGAAAGAAAAAAATGTTCCTTCTGGGGTTAAATTTTCGAGGAAGTAGGAAGCGAAAAAGAAGAAGAGAGAATATTTCCCTCAAGTTGGGCTTGTAGCAGAAGAGGAGGAAAAAGAAAATCAGTTGTTAGTCCCACGGTGTGTATGGGCTTTTCTTTATATGTATGTTTGTTGTAGTTCAGCTGGCCTTACCTGAAGTAGTGGCTATAAATAAAGTATATTTCTCCCCCTCTCTCTCCTGGAGTATGGGTGAACTAGATCAACTTAAGCCTGTTACCGTTGCTTGCTTGGCTTTTCGCTCAGCCAAATCGCTTATATGGGGTGCACTCAAATGAAAACACAATCGTGTTGCATCGTGTAAGAGTATTCAGAATAACTATCGATACGCCACTGAACTTGCATCACTCGAAGAACATCTTTTTTGTGAGCACCTTTTCTGCTTGAGTTTGTTCGAAACACAGCCACTTCGATCCGAGTCAATCGATGATAGCGTTGGTGCCATCACCAGGTACGGGACTCACAGAGCACTGGTGAACGCCAATGTTTTCGTCGCTCCCGACGGTTCCCTGGAAGCCGCCAGCGGCGTAAAAGCGTAGAGCTGGGAGGACTTGTTGTTCGACCGTCAGCGCACGGGGCCCTTCACGACAACGCTGGAGCTTTCTGCGAAGCTGGTTGCACAGCCAGCGAGTCACACCTTTGGTCAGCCGGTATTCGCCCACAAACCTCGCATCGCTCGTCTCGAAAGCATCCCGGTGATCTCTGAAAACTCGATACGCTGGCGAACCCAACGGTAGAAATGCATATGTTAAGGTCGCCATCTTTTACGATGCAGATTGATCTCTGGCTTCGGCTCGACCACTCAGTTAACTGCATCGTCAAAGTGCAACGTGACGACATTTTGACGTCACCGCCAACTGCATCATTTTACGAGCATAGCTCAAACTGCATAGGGAAAAACTAGATTTCAACGTCATGTCACGTGACCCGAGAGAATAGCCAATCAGTGCCCAATGCCGTTTTCTACATCATTTAGTTTGCGTTCCAGCATACATAGACAGTTGGAAGGGTGTCACCCCGGTGGTCTCTGGCACGGCCGTGTTGTAGGCAAATGTGACGTACGGCAACACCTCGTCCCATGTCTTGTGCTCCACATCGACGTACATGGAAATCATGTCGGCGATGGTCTTGTTGAGTCTCTCCGTCATCCCATTGGTCTGCGGGCGGTACGCCGTTTTGCGCCGATGGTTGGTGTGGCTGAGATGAAGGATTTCTTGCGTCAGCTGGGCTATGAACGATAATTCACGGTCTGAGATCAAAACCTCGGGAGCGCCGTGCCGGAGGACGATGGACTCTATAAAGAACTTGGCGACTTCCACAGCAGTCCCTGCAGGAAGGGCTTTCGTTTCGGCGTACCGTGTGAAATAATCTGTGGCGACAATAATCCATCTGTTTCCTTGCGTCGATGGTGGGAAAGGACCAAGTAAATCCATTCCGATCTGCTGGAATGGTACGGTCGGGGGAGCGATCGGATGCAGGAGACCTGCCGGCTTCGTCGGCGGTTTCTTGCGTCGCTGGCACTCGTGGCAGGACCGCGTGTAGAAGTGAACGGTCTTCGGCAACTTGGACCAGTAATACCTTTCACGAATTCGGGTCAGCGTACGGCTGTAACCAAGGTGTCCGGACGTCGGGTCGTCGTGGCAGGCTTGGAAGATCTCCGCTCTAAGGTCGGTAGGGATTACCAGCAGCCATGGTGTGCTGTTGTCTCCGAAGTTCTCCTTGTAAAGTACACCTTGTCGGAGGACGAAAGTCGGCAGGGCTCTCGAGAAGACACGGGGGACAGTACCCCCCCTTCCTTCGAGGTGCTCGATTAGCGCACGCAACTCAGGATCGTCTCTTTGACGTCGTGCTATGTCGTCGGTGTTCACTGCACCTAGGGAGCACTCGTGGTCATCGTCGTTGCTGCTGCCGGAAGGTGTTTCGACGGGGGCTCTTGACAGGCAGTCGGCTTCGCTGTGCTTGGGCCTGACTTGTAGACCACAGTCATGTTGAACTCTTGTAGTCGTAGACTCCATCGAGCGAGGCGTCCTGACGGGTCTTTGAAGTTTGCAACCCAGCAGAGCGAGTGGTGGTCCGTGACTATACGGAACGGGCTCCCGTACAAATACGGACGAAACTTCGTGATTGCCCAGACGACCGCAAGGCATTCTTTCTCAGTCGTGGAGTAATTTTTCTCTGCCTTGGACAGTGTCCGACTTGCGTAGGCGATAACTCGCTCGGTGCCTTCTTGCACTTGAACCAGTACTGCGCCAAGTCCAGCGTTACTTGCGTCCGTGTGAATTTCGGTCTCCGCATCTTGATCGAAATATCCTAGAACAGGAGGAGTCTGCAGTCGTCGCTTTAGCTCGTCGAATGCCTGCTGCTGCTCCTCGGCTCATTCGAACTTCTCGGCGTCCTTTGTGAGGTTTGTGAGCGGTGCGGAAATCCTTGCAAAATCCCGGATGAAGCGCCGATAGTAGGCAGATGGTCCAAGAAACCTTCGCACGGCCTTCTTGTCTGTCGGTGCTGGAAATGCTGCGACGGCGCGAGTCTTCTCTGGGTCGGGGCGAACGCCTTCGTTGCTAACCACGTGACCTAGGAACTTCAGTTCGTCATAGGCGAACCGACACTTTGACGGCTTCAGGGTGAGTCGGCGGTCCGTATGGCTTGGAGAACTGCTCGGAGTCGTCGCAAGTGCTCGTCGAAGTCGCTGGAAAACACTACGACGTCATCGAGGTAGACGAGACAGCTCTGCCACTTCAGTCCTACCAGTACGGTGCCCATGACACGCTGGAAAGTTGCTGGAACCGTGCACAGTCCGAAGGGCATCACCTTGAACTCGTACAGCCCGTCTGGCGTGACGAAGGCTGTCATCTCTCGGTCCCGTTCATCGACTTCGATCTGCCAGTAGCCGCTCTTCAGGTCCATGGATGAAAAGTATGGGGAGTGGCGCAGCCGGTCTAACGTGTCGTCGATGCGGGGGAGTGGATAGACGTGTTTCTTCGTCACTGCGTTCAGCTGGCGGTAGTCCACGCAGAACCTAAGCGTTCCGTCCTTCTTCTTCACCAGTACAACTGGAGAGGCCCACGGACTGCTTGAAGGTTGGCTCGTGCTTGAAGGGCACGTTCGATGTTGGTGGCCTTCGTCATGAAGCCTTCGACTGTGGTAGGCGGGCTCCGCACAAGACCACCGATAATGCTTTCCTTCACGCCGCGCATCAAGACTCTGAGCTTCTTTGCTTCGGATGCTTCAGGATCGGCGCGGTTGCTCAGTCGCAGGACATCTTCCACGAAGCTAACGACGCTCTCGCTAGGGCCTTGGATCCTCGCTTGAAAAAGCTCTTCCGCGCGTTCTCTTCGCTGTTGGTTCGTGAATGTTCTTCGTAAATCAGCCTTGAGTTGTTCCCAGGAAGTGATCGATGCTTCGTGGCTCTCGAACCAGTTGCGGGCGGTTGCTTCCAAGGTGAAGTAAGCATTCTGCAGACACTGTTCCGGTGTCCACCCGTTATGACGGGCTACTCGTTCATACTGTTGGACCCAGTCGTCGATGTCTTCATGGCTTTCGCCGTGGAATGGAGCCGGTGTCCGAGGAGCGACGGGTAGGTAGACGACGGCAGGAGCGGCGGGGGTCTGCGACTGGTTGGCCACCGTCGTCTTCTTCGGCTTGGGCTTGTCCAGCAGCAAACCGTTCTTAGGATCCTCTCCCTTGGTGCGGCGGCTGGTCCGTGTTTCAGGTTCGGCGCTGAGTGGTCTTCTCACCGAGCCGGGAATCGGACTTGCACTGCGGGCCCTGGGAGGAAAACGCTGCGCGGGCATGGGGTACCCCGCACCTCCACCAATATGTCATAGGTGGTGACCAAAAGAACAATAAATAAAGAGAAAGAAATAAACGTTTAATGTGGCGAACTTGTGCCAACAATAAACGGGTACAAAAGATAATAACAAACAGAGCGTCGCGGGCGTTGGAGGCGGCGGAGAGGCAGAGTCGAACGCTGGGGCGAAACTGACCACAGATCAGCACGCGGAGTCCCTTATGTACGCGCGTTGGGTTCTGGAACAATCGGCCTAGATAGTTCGGCGACTGAAGCACTCGGAACTCGATCAGACGAGCATGTTAACTCACGAGAACGCAATTTTGAAAGAATAAATAAAAGAGCATTCTACTGACTGGAATCGAACCCTGACTTTCCGCGCGACAGTCAATCACGGTAACCACTCGGCCACGCACGCGGTCGCTCGCCGAAGAGCGTGGCAATATGTACAAATCTAGCTTAAAGTGGTCCCAGATATCCAACAACGGGACATTCCCAATAACAGGAACTCAAAAACGTCTTCGAACATCTAATTGGTCAAAAGTTGCAGACGCGTCTTTTTTTAACTACATATTTTTGCATTATATAGTTTGATACCCAAGCATACATGTTACCCCCCTGACTCTGGAATCATCGCATTCTATATAATACAAATAATAAATAAACATAGCTACCTTATTGTTCGGCAGCGTTTGTAAACAACCCTCAGAAAGCTCCCCCTTGGTGTTGAATGAACCATACGCACTTTCTCGTCGGTATAGTGTGTTGCAACCTAAGATATGCAGATGATGCTTCGCCCACACTAAAGGGAGGAGCAGAACTATAGCCCTCCTCTAGTTAAACACAGCTACGTGAAATAAAGTAATAAAATTGAGATCTGGGATATATAGTTAGTAAATGTCACACATAATGTAGATGCAACAGCGCAAAACGCGGAAGATTACGGAAAGGAACGAACACGAAAGGAAGCTGTAAATATATGTCCTGTGTTGTTCGTTTCTTTCTTAGTAATAAAACCCGCGACTCAGGAACACAGAAGGGTACGAACACAACACCTTCTGTGTTCCTGAGTCTCGGGTTTTATTACCATGAATCATCACCGGCTGGCTTGCTTTTAAATATTATTGTCGTTTTTTTCCCTAGTTTTTGTTGATGTTCGCTGTTACACCTCGTCATGTTTGCTATTTCCAAGCTTATGCATGTGGTTATAGAAGCGCATGTTTCTCGCTAACCGATTCTGTGACGCTAGGAAAATTGTATATTCGTATAGCACTTCCATTTTTCTATGAGTTTTGGAGGCGGAACTTCTACAGATATGTTGGAACTAGGTACGTCACGAACTTTCGTCGAAATGGATTTTTACGTCCAACTTCAAGGTTTGACTGGTTCGACGAACTTTCGAACTTTTAACCAGGTTCTACAATGTTCGTCTTTGTGAACAGTGCAGCTAGACTTTGATACAAGCATTATCGATCGTCACCGTTTATGAGGCGATTGGACGAGGGGTGGGGCGGGGGGCAGAGATGATTATATTTTTGTATAAAACCGAGTACCGAGGTCATACGTCGGTGGTGGAGTTTAGGGCAACAAACCAACAAATACTGAAAGGACAAATGACTGAGTCACATTGCAAGGGATTCGCTGTACACGAAGTGAGATGCAAGTCGATTCTTCAAGCCTTTGTATTAGCCTTATGATTAAGCTTTAATGACACGCATAGCGCCAACATGTCTTTTCATCCTGTTCACACCAGGAGAGAAAATAACGCAACCTATGATCTGGACTAGTGCGAAATTCCACTGCGGAAAGAAGATAATAAACGGCGATCACTTGTTTGAGCCGTGTCACACTGCACTACAGTTGAGTTCAAAGTTGAACCGCGCCTTAGGCTCAAATCACTCCTGGAGATTACCGATGGGAACGTGGGTGGGGCTGAGGCGAACTCCTGAACCAACCACACCGATCATTGTCCGAACGCGTCGCGTCCGCCCACGGGTGATTTGCACTATGTTAGACAAACTAAAAAAAAAAAAAAAAAACTTTTTTTTTCCTTTTTTAGACGATTGCTTGTTAATTGTTTAAGTCCAATAGTGTACACATAATGTTTTGAGGTGTAGGGGGTCCACACAAGAATCTGACCTTCCGCACTAGAACGCGAGATAGGACACAGAGTGGAAGCCCAACGGCCCGAAGAACAATTGCGAAAATTGTCCTGCTTTGCTAGTTTTCTGTTGAAATCAGAGCATGGCGAGTGCAACACGTCATCCGTCCGGCCGGCGCCTTTGTCGAACTCAGCGTCGTCATGCCCGACCCGCCGGATCCGCCTGCAACTCGTTGTTTTATTCGCTCGCTCTTCTCACCGTCTGCTTTCTTAAGAAGAAAAGGGACGGACGCAAAAAAGTTAAAAGGGAGGAGGAAGTTCGTCAAGCTGATTCATTCAGCTTTTTTTCCCCAACCTCCCACATCGCCCGGATGAAAAATAAAGGCATTATTATTATTATATATATACCAATATGTGATCAAACTCCACTAAAAGCTCCGAAGTAAGTTTACTCTCTTGCACACTTTTCGTCGTGCTACGTAAGAGTATTTTTCTTATATACATGGTGTTTCACGAAAGGCGGGCAAATTCGATATTGCGAAAACTACGCCTCAAAAAGAAAAAAAGGTTTGTGTCGTTCTGGTCCTGGGCCAGGGGCCTATTCAGGAAGATTATTAAAGTCCGGGATAATTTCATTGTTAATTGCTTTTGCGTAATCAACTTCTTTAATATTGTGTTTTGAGGTGTGGCTTTAACTAGAGAATGTGGTTTCAACTAGAAAATTACTCAGCATCATTCAAAAACACTAAATCGACAAATTGCACAACGATAGAAGGCACGGGAAGCATTTTATGTCTTTCTAAAAAACCGCACAAATTCGACGGGTTTTTAAGTTTCGGTCTGCAATCGAAGCGCATCTCGGCCCCGACGGCACCGCGCCCCGTGGAGAGATAGTGCAACCAGCCTCTGCTGCGTTGCGCGAGCGCAGCGCAGCAAAGGTTGGTTGCTCTATTTCTCCACGGGGCGCGGTGCCGTCGGGGCCGAGATGCGCTCCGGTTGTAAACCGAAACTTTTAAAACCCGTCCAATTCGAGCGGCTTTTCAGAAACCCGTAAAATGCTGCGCGCCCCTTTTATCGTTCTGCAATTTGTTGATTTAGTGTTTTTCGATGGTTCTGAACAATTTTCTGATTTAAACCATGACCTTAAGCACGATATTAAAAAGTTAAAAAGTTAATTACGCAAAAATAATTAACGAACTAATTATCCCGGATTTTTATAATTTTCCTAAATAGGCCCAGCTGGTCCAAAACCAAAACGACACAAGCTTTTTTTTTTTTTTTTGGGCGACGCCCAGTTTTTGATTTATCGATTTCGTCCACTTTCCGTGAAACACCCTGTATATCTACCGGGTGTTTTTTATTTTTAACCTAACAGATTTGTCTAAAGAAAGCCGTGAAAGTTACACTTATGCGGTTTGTGCAGGTGAGTTTTGCGGCCTGATCGTAGCGATCAGGAGAAGGAGATGTTGATAATTGTTACCAGTGGCCATCACGGACTTGTTATGCCTGATTCACTCGGTCCGATTCTGCTTGCGATTTTCAGTATCGACGTCGTCATATCAGCTACGGTTTAGGCTTTTGCAGCCCGAGCGACGTCATGACTGAAAACAGCGAGGAAAACGTCCCCATGTGAATCAGGCTTTAGCGTCCATACTGCGGCGTCCACGCAGAATGAATCGCCACATGATACATTATTCGCACCGAGTTTTGCGGTGTAACGAGACTCGTTAATTTCGCTGAGGCCGCTCAAGTAGTCAGACATTGCCAGGAAGACGTAGAATCAGCAATTTTAACGCGAAAAAGAGCGCGGGGATTCACACCGACGCCAACAACATCGCATTTCAATGGTTTGTTTACGGGCGATGGCGAGCTTCTTGCCCATCCTCCATCGCGAATGCGCGGCGCCGGTGGCGTCCGCTAGGGGCGCTGCAATTTGTTTGTAAACATGAGTTGGTCTATAAAGGCAAAGTCGTCCAAGTGAGGAGTAAGGCCTGATCTTTAAAGACTAAGGTCACGGGTGCACCTGCGCCTAGATCGTACAACGTGGAGACGGAAAGCGGAACAACACTATGGCGGAACCGTCAGCATCTTCTGGCAACCTCGGTAACATTCAATCGCGACTCGTCAGCTGACAGTGATGTCAGTGACTTCGATGGCGCCGAAGCGGAAATGAAACTTTATCTTCCAGGAAGAGCCAACGAATCTCCGCCTGCGCAGAGAACTCCTCGAACTGTTCAAGGAACACCAAGCGCGGCAGCCCCAGAGTCTGGAAGATCTACGCGAGCTACGGTTCACCCAAGCGCTTGCAGTACGGGCAACATTTAGAGCAAATTGTTTACCATAGTTTCCCCTTGTCGTTTGTTAAGTTAGGTTATTGTATGTTTTTCTTACTAAACAAAGGGGGATGTATCGTGCCAATATCGTACCGCATGCCAATCCTATCATGCTGCTTATGCTATATCGTCTATAGCACTGAGTCATGCCGTCGGTACCGCCTCCCTGTTTCGGGCTATATAAACGATACCAAATAAACCTTGGATGTTGTTGCGTTCACCAAGCCAGCACTGTCGGACTGACTTTCTTATCAGCCGAGAGCCGGCTGATACACACACAACCTGCAAACCACTATGGACGTTGACAAAAGTTTTGTACGTACACTGAGTCGCCGCGCTGGAAGCTCCGTGAAGGCGATTGCTGTGCACATCCCGACTCCTCGGCCACGTCGGGATGCAATCATGAAAGAGAAGATCGTAGACTCTTTGCCAGCATGAGTTTGGCTGGAGCCTTCCCTGTCTGAATGCGGCGTGGAGTGGTGCTTGAACGAAAACCCACAGACTTCACACGCTATTGAGCGCGTGGTGAGCTTCTTGAGAGCTCCCTTTAGCTCGCGGATCGCACGTTCAGCTCTTCCGTTACTTGAAGGATGGTACGGCGCACTATACAAGTACCGGACGCCATTTAACTTGAAAGTAAGCTTGTATCTACCAACTTGAGAAAACGGCGCCATTATTGGACTAGTTATCGGACTTGAGAAATCGGGCCATTATCGGACTGCAGACTAGCTAAGTGAGGACGTTATCTCTACCTCAGCCCAGTTAAATAGTCCGTGCACGACAACTTGGAAACACAAACCCGTAACAGATCCCGCGAAGTCAAGGTGAATTCGGCTCCAAGGTAGGTTGGGCTTCGCCCAGATATGAGTAGGCGTCCTAGGTTCGCTCTGTCTGTTCTTTTGGCACGGCTTGCCAGTGCCGAACAGATTCTTCTATCTGTACGACAATTTTAGGCCACCACCTATGAGACCTCGTGATCGCTTTCATCGCAGTCACTCCTGGGTGGTTAGCGTGTAGAAGAACGAGAATTTGCTTGCGTAATGCTTCAGGCAGAACGACCCGGTATCCCAAGAACACGCAGCCACGATGAATGGACAGCTCTTGTTTCCTCACCTTGTATCCCGAGTACTCTTCAGCTACCCCTTCCCGCGGCCACACTGTGACGATTCCCTCATGACCCTTGAAAGCTGGGGGGTCTCGCAGCGTCAACGATGGAACTTCAGCCGCTGTTGCTGGCGGTACCGTACAGCCTCCAGCTGAAGGACGTCTCCGGGCCGCTCGATCTCTTGTCGGGCTATGGGGGCCGGTAGGCAGCTCAGGTAGTGAGCGTTTCCGTCGTCCTGAGCCCTTCTGTACTCCAGACGATAGTCATATGCTGCAAGCATCAGAGTCCGCCGCCGCATGCGAGGTTAGAGTACTGCTGGTATTGGCTTTTCCAGCTGAAAGATTTTAGTTAGTGGCTTGTGGTGAATGAAGATCAGGAATTTTCTGGAACATTAATAGTGGTGGAAATGGCGAACCACAAAAACCACGGCTCATGCCTCTCAATCCATTTGGGCACACTTCCTCTCGGTCTTTGTTAGCGTTTCTGACGCGTAGGCGACGGGCTGCTCTCGTCCCTTTTGGTCGCGATGCGCGAGTACTGCTCCAACGCCCCCGGCGATGCATCGCACGACAACAACGATGGGGCGCTTGCATCAAAGTGCATGAGCAGTGACTCTGATGTGAGGAGTTGCTTCAGAAAGTCAAAAGCTTTGTGGTGTTTTTAGTCCCGCTACCACGCAACACTTCTGTCCTAGAGTAGGTACAGCGTTTCGGCGATTTTTTATTTCTTCTTTGTTGGGCACGCTTTAGGAATGTGCCCCTTCCCGAACAGCTAAAACAAACTGCGTTCTTGAACTTGCAGTGTATCGTTTCGTGATTGGCGAAACATCCAGAACAACGCCACTCTGAACGCTGACTCGACTGCCTCCTGTCCCGCTCCTTCTAGGCCTGTCTCTTTATCTTGTTTTTTGGCGCTGTGCACGCTTTCGCGGTCACTTCTTAACCTTGCTCTTCCCGATTGTTGCTCATGACCTTCCATTGTTTGGCAGTAGTTTACGCTGTGACTGCTAGCTCGTATGCCGCCTCATACGTGAAATTCTTTCCTGCCAACAATTGTTGCTGTACCACGCCGTCTGCAATTCTAAAAACCAAACGGTCGCGCAGCTTTATGGTAAGCGGAAGCTGTGCCACGCGGAACCCGCAGTTTTCAACCAGCTTACGCAAGGCGGTGACGTAGTCAGCGGTAAACTGTTCATCCTGCAGGTCACGTTTCGAAAAGACGTACCTTTAGTACAGTTCAAACGGCTTTGGGTTGATGCCATTTTTCACGCCATCGACGATGACCTTGTGATCCAGAACCGGCGGTCGAAGAGGCTTGAGGAGGGTTGGTTATCAGGAAGTAGGTTTTTTACCCACAGCAGCTGAGCAGCGCAGTCCTCTTGCCGGAATCTTCCTTCAGCTTGTAAGCTGCACAGTATAGTTCAATGCGCTCGACGTATTTCTCACAGGAAGAATTACTGTTCAAATCAAACTCTCAAACTTGACTGCCGAAAGCTTTCATGCCGATAGTGCCCGGCCCTCACGGGATAGACCGTGCCTCGTCGCCACTGTAGTGACGGATGCGAGAGCAGCAACTGCGCTTGCAAAAAGGGTTTATTCCGGAAATAATATTCGTTTAAGTCGTCTCGCCGGCTATGCTTATCGGACGCGGGAGTCACGATGCAAAAAACAAAAAAAAGTATGCGCCCTCGCTATCTTCATGAGTCATCACAGTTTGACTCCGTAGGTTGCGCAAGTGCACCGCCATGGTGTCCAAACGCACCATCGTGTTAGCGCTGGATAAAATCTAGAAATACAATAAGCTTTGCAAGCCAAGACCAGTGAAGAAGATAACGCAGAGTCTGCAGAAGACACAGACGAGAGTTCCTGCAGGCATTGCATGGTCGTGGCCTTAAAAGACCACGACCTTGTCTAATGGTACTGCGAGATCATCTCCATAAAGAATGAAGATAATAATAATAATAATAGGAGTTTATTTTCGAACAAAGTACAGGGGGGAGGGCGGCTTGGAAAAAAAGCTGTTAGCACAGCTTGACTGGACCCAAGCCCCCACGACATCAGCAGCGGCAGAACAGCGAAAAAAAAAAGATGAGAAAAAAAAAATCAACATTTTTACATGGAAGAATC
The DNA here is from genome assembly GCF_016920785.2 of Ixodes scapularis. Classification (NCBI taxonomy): domain Eukaryota; kingdom Metazoa; phylum Arthropoda; class Arachnida; order Ixodida; family Ixodidae; genus Ixodes; species Ixodes scapularis. The sequence goes on along the minus strand of NW_024609880.1, from coordinate 12,520,769 downwards.
ATTTCCACGTATATTAGAAACCAAGTCGAGCTCTATAAGAGGACACTGCCGCAGTGTTTTAGAACGCAAACACATGAAATACACCCACAAGAAATAGCATACATTCCACAAAACACTCTCGTATAAGAAATACAACAAAACATTAAAAAACAACAAAACATTCAAAAGCATCTTTCAGTCATGGTCGTTCCGGCTAGAGAGTATCATTTCCCGCAGACCACCCACTGATAGGTTACCAAGTTCTATGTGATTTGTAGAAAGCTGATTCAGAAATGTTGGAAGTGCGTGAGCTAAGGTTTGACGACCGTAATCTGTTCTAGAGAAAGGCACTTGCCAGGGTAACATTATACGTGTTTGATAACTGTATTCTCTTCTTCTTAGATTTGATAATTCTTCAAGACATCGTATGTGTATATTTAGTTCAATTTTATATGTTAAGCATAGGCGATATCTATACAAATCAAAAAATTTTCATTACACCAAGTTCATTGAAAAGCAAATCTGCCAGGTATTCCAGTGAAACATTGCAAATACTTCTTAATATCTTTTTTTGCAGTACGAATACCTTTTGAAAATTGGTAAGTTTGGAAAATTGGGAATAAAATAAAGAATTATATAGTAACAGTTTTATTCTACGTGGCAAGATATGCTTATTGCGGTATATTAAGCCAGCAACGCTGGATAATTTGGATATAATGAAATTAAAATGATCATCCCATGACATAGTCTCCGAGAAAGATATACCTAGGGTTTTAAATGCTGAAACTAATTCTATTTTAGTGGAGTTCAAAAAAATTGCATTAATTATATCTACTTGTTTATTCCTTGGGCAGAATAAAATTGCCTTAGTTTTATTTACGTTCACTTTTAAAACGTTACTTTTGCTCCATCTCTCTAGTTGCCTAAGCGCATCATTTGCGTTATCTATGAGTTCGGTGGCGGTATCACCAGTAAACAATAAAGTGGTGTCGTCAGCATAAATCATGAACTTCTCTTGTTTGCATATATTTATGACGTCATTTACATATAGGTTGAATAAAAACGGTCCAAGGATGCTTCCCTGAGGAACGCCTGATCTAATTGATTTTATAACTGATGAATGACCGTTGATATGTACAAATTGTTTACGATAAGACAAATATGAATTAATAAGTGCTGCTGATTGACCACAAAATCCATACATTTCTAACTTCTTAATAAGCAAGTCATGATCGAGATAGTCAAAAGCCTTTGTAAAGTCAATGAACAAGCCAAGCGTTAGTTTTTTTATTTTCGAAATTTTTAAAAATATATTCCTTTTGTTGAAGAGCAAGTTCAGTTGACCTTTGTTTGCGGAAGCCAAATTGAGATGTGCTGATCAAGCTATGATTATCTGCAAACGCTGTCATTTGAGTTAACAAAACTTTCTCGAAGCCCTTTGAAAATACTGACAAAATTGAAACGGGTCGGTAGTTTCCCAATTCATTTTTATTACCTTTCTTATATAAAACTGCAACTTTCGCCAATTGCATCCGCTTGGGAAACACGCCGTTTAAAAGGCAAAGGTTATGTATATGCGTCAAGCAAGGGCATATAATGTCAATTATGTATTTAACAGGCTTTATTTGCAAACCATCACAGTCACAACTGTTACTATTTTTTAATGCATTAAATACGTTTACTACATCTGTGTCTGTAACAGGGCTAAGAAACATGGACGCGCAGTTTCGAGAACTTATAAGCTTGGAAACATCTAACTCAGGACTTTCTTTGCCTAAACTAACGAAGTACTCATTGAACAGATTTGCTAACGCTTGGCCTGTGACATCATTACCATTGTAGGTTATCTTCTCTATATGGTTTGGAGTATATGCACGATTTAGAACTGAGTTTAGTTTTTCCATAGGATATCACTTCTGTTATGACATGCTAAAAAAATATCAGCGAAATATCGTTCCCGGGCGTATCGAATTTCTTCGTTTAATTGTTTTCGATAACGTTTAAAACTTAGAAGTTTTTTGGTCTCTCTTGTTTTTACAAATTTTTGATATAGCATATTTTTGTACGTATTTTATCGACTATCTCTTTTGTTACCCATGGCTTACGAATCTTTCTAGATTCTACCCTTCGTAACATCCCCGAAGATCGAAGACCGAAGAGCTTGGCGGAATGGACAAGACAATCCAGATCACCCAAGCATCAGAAATAGATTTTTAAGTCTCTAGCCGAGGCTGACCGGGTCCCTTGCCTCCGTTTTCTGGTCAATGAAGAATTTTTCAACCAATTAACAAAATGCCGCCGTAACACCTCAGTACCAAGAGCTCGTGCCGGGAGATGCACTTTCACGACCCCCAAAAGAAAACAAAAACAAAAGTGTTCGGAACAATAGGGTCAGATGTCTATCTTGTGCCAAAGGCTTTTGTTCAGGCACTCCAGGGTGCTTGAGCACGACGACAGCGACTTCATCAAGGTATGTCGCAGCTATCGCTGACTTTATTGTTCATGAACAGAGGACTGTTAAATTTTTTTATTATTCTAAAAGAAAAATGTTTTGTCTTCCGGTAGAATAGTGTCTTTTGCTTTTGTAAACATATGCCGTGAAGCTTACACTGAGGGGACATGTCGTTTTTTTTTTTGTTTACGCATTTGTCACTCGCATTACATGGCGTGTGTATAGTAAATCCTCAGCCTACTTGTTTTCTTTTTTAAGATTAAAAAGGCGATTTTTACAGATAATACAGGAAATAGACTTCAGAAAGTCTATTACCTGTTTTTAGTTTTTTTACCTGAAAGGGATAGTAAATAGATAACACGTACAATTTTGTTTGTGAAAATACGGCCACCGAGTTTTGCAAGATTCTATTTTCCGATACTGTTACGCGTAGTGGACATTTGCTTTTGTGCGTTTTCGCTCAATAAATTATTTATTTATTTAGACTAGTGGTTCTTGTTCAGAAACGTTGCAGGAATGGTACATAAATAGCAATATACAAAATTTCAAACAATATAAGTTGCAGTAAGAAAACGTTTCACAAATGTATGAAAGCAACACGAACTGCTGATGTTTTATCTCCAGTCGACGGCGTTCAGTGTGACGGCGTTTTTTATTTACAAAGAGACGGTATTTGAATAGGCGCTTGCGCAGCTCCCGTGCTATCTGACATTTTTTTTAGCCAAAATTGACCAATCCACTAACCAGAGCATGGACGTGAGTAGGGCCAGCAGGGATTTTATATTCGTGGACGACTATCTGGTCGCAACTATAAGATCGGGAGGGACTTCCGAAGACAGCGCCGTGGATACAGTGCTAGATGTTTTTACGCGACACTCGGGGGGCTTGAAGTTCACTCAGGAACTCCGCGATGGCATGAACTTACAATTTCTAGATATCAAATTGAAGTTTACCGAGGATCACGTGTGTTGGCTCTACTACCCACGCACAAAGAAAGGGCTCTTGTCTTGCCACTCCGCTCACTCAAAGCTCGTTAAAAGGGGAATAGCGGCATCGTGCATGCAGGCTTCTCTAGAGAAGTCGTGTCACCACGCGCTACAGGAGAGCTTTGACAGGAAGGTGGAGCGGCTTGGGGCCGCGGGCTTCCCAGGGTCTGTTTTGCTGGGGGTGGTAGTGAAACTACCAAGAAAGTTAAAAATAGGACCCATCAACCCAAAGAAAGACCGAACAAAAGACCACAAGTGATTCCTTATATATATATATAAAGTATCTCACAATATCAAAAAGATAGCGGGCAGGTACGACGTGCCGGTTGTCTTTTCGGCGCCCAATAAGGTTTCGCAACTTTGCTCCAGAGTGGCTGACAGAGGGAGCAAAGGTAACAAGTGTTCTGCAAAACACGAAAATAAGTATGTTGATTGTGCGGTAGGAGTGGTGTACCGAATCCCTTCGAGCTGCGGTCGGGTATACATAGGCCAAACAGGTCGATCCGTCATCGACCGTGCGCGCGAACATGCCCTGTCACTGCGCTCAACAACGGGAGGGCATCTGCCTTTACACTGTGCCACTTGCATATGTCAGCTGAATTTGGAAGCTATTACGATTGTGGGTAAAGGGGGTGACAAAACTGCGTAAAAACTGCTGGAAGCGTACTTATCGGAAAGGAGGGCGACAATTGTGTTAGCCAGACTTTAGTGTATTTACATAAAAAAGAAATAGCTAATCTTGAGCGTTGATGCGACAAGGGTGTGGTTGTTTACTTGGGTATGTTCTTATCATCAAACGTTCAGTTGAAGTTCAGCGCTGGTCTTGTGAATTCCTTACTTTTTCCTTGTGTTTTTTGCGCGCTGCTACTAGTTGTAATCATGAACCAACTCGCCTGTATCACCACATCGATGCATTACTGTTTTCTTACATATTTTAGGAATGATGTTAGAAATGGGAGTTTAGAATTTCAGTGGGTAGGTTACTCCAGCTTTTGAAGGTGCGAGGAAAAATAATAGAGGAATACATTACTACTTGGCCGTGTAATACTGATGTTGCCTACGCGTAGTACTAAAACGCTCAGAGAACGTTATGTACTCCTACCAATTGATGTTGATCAAGCTGTGAATATTTTCGTGCAGTAATTTCAGTCTGTTCTATGCATTTCTTATATTAATGTTTGATCGGTGTGCTTTATCATGTAAGTTTATAACTCAAGCTAATATAATATATTGCCCAAAAACAAATCTAACCGCTTTTCTTTGTACAATTTCTAGCCTGCTGACCTTCGTTTTGGTGTACAGATCCCAAGTTATACTTTCGTACTCCAGGATACAGAGCCCAAAAGTTTAGGATGCTAGTAATTTAGCATCAGGAGCTGCCTGCCATAATTTGCGTATTATGACCCAAAGAGTGCTAGAAGCTTTATCTTTCCCAGCAGTACTATCCTTGTTCCATTTTAAATTGTGTGTTATACGTAGTCCTAGATAAATATATTCGTAAACCCGGACAAGTGCTTGTTTGCCGAGGTGGTATGTAAAAAGTGAAGGTTGTTTATTATGGGTGATATACATAAATACAGCGTTCTTTGTTGAGTACCAACCCTTGCATCACTTTGGTATCTCTTAGAGGTTATCTTTTGAAATGAAATGATCACCTGAACTTTTGATTTCAAGGTATAAAATAAAATCCTTGGCATACAATCATAAATTCACGTTCATTTTAGTGGCTCAACATTCATGAATAACAGGAAAAGCAGCAGCCCCAAGACCAATTCCTGATGTACCCCGGATTCTACATTTTAAATAATGAATTCACTCTGGTAAAACATCACGTACTGCCCCTTTTCCACCAGAAAATCCTCAATCTATTTTACGATCTGATCGGTCTGAAGCTTCGTGCGTAGCTTTAACGGGAGGTTTGGTTGAGAAAGCTTTTCAAAGGCCGTGAAAGCGTCAAGGTAAATGATATAAACCTGTCCTCGGCGATTAATGATTGAAGACTAATTGTGTAGTGTTTGTATTCCGATAGCAATCAGCTATGTCATCGCCACGTGTCTAAGCTAGGGCGCCGCCCCCCCTTCCCTCTCGGCCTCTTTGCTGATATAAGCACAGCACGGCTTTTGACACGGCGAGTGTTTTAGGACCAGCGGTATGCGCGGTCTTACGGCTGGCTGTCAATAAAACCAAGTTGTTGTTACTACTCGGCTGGTGTCCCACTTCCAAGACACAACAACTTCTTGGCGACGAAGATGGGATGACGCAGACTGATGAGCACTTCGACGGGGACCGTTAAGACGGAGAATCAACCAGGCGTCCAAGAAGGACCACACTCGGAAGCATGCAGGATGGCCACGATTGGGCAAGTAGAACCTTTCGATGAATCTCAGTTAGATTGGGAAACATACGAAGAAAGGATTAATGCATTCCTACGAGTAAATAAGATCTCGGACGCCAACCAAGTAGATGCCTTCCTGAGTATTGTGGGTCCGAAGACATACAAGTTATTGAAAAGTTTGACCGCCCCGAGCACGCCGGCTAGTCAGCCGTTGTCGGATCTGCAGAGAGCATTACGAGAGCATCTTTCGCCCAGACCATCAGTTATCGCGGAAAGAGCAAAGTTTCACCGAAAAACACAACAAGAAACGGAGAGTATTGCGGAGTTCGTGGCGGGCCTTAAGCAATCGGCAGAAACATGCAACTTCGGAGCGAACCTCGAAGAAACTCTGAGAGACAGATTTGTATGTGGGCTGGCCAGGACTGACATTCAAAAGAGGCTTTTTGTTGAGGACGTGTCTCTGACTTTCAAAAAGGCGGTAGAGATCGCATTATCAGTAGAGGCAGCTACTAAGAACGTAACAGAGTGCCGGCCTAGCAGGGCAGTCAAGGAGGATTTCCAGAAGTTTTCTGCGGAAGGAGGCCGGGCACGGGACGGTTCACCGTGCACGCGATGCGGCTTGCGTCATCGTAACCGTGCTTGCCGATTCCGAACAGCAACCTGTTTTAGATGCCACCAAGTTGGGCATATTCAGAAAGTGTGCCACTCACAACCGACGTCTACAGGTGACTACACCACGTGGGGTCATGGAATAAAAAAGAGGCATCAAGACCACATACGTCCAAGGGAGGCGGACCGAGAGACAACGTCTGCCAACCACAATCACTGCGACCGTAGTGAGGCTCCCTGGCAACCGTCGGAATCGGCGACCGGTACTGAACCGTGCGCCGGGCAACTCCATGATCAAGCACCGGCCATAGCTGCTGACGACACAAGAGAGTTTTCCACAAGAGGCGACCCAGAACCACCCGGTTCTGAGGACCCAGATCACGACGCAGGGCCTTCGCCAGGTGACAGGAGCAGCGGAACCTCCACGCGATCTCGGTACCCAACAAGGGAAAGACGTCCCCCAGATCGGTACACACCAACGCAGTGACTGTGCCTACGCACCTTGTGGTTTTGTGTCCTGGACTGTTAACTTTTCCAATTATCTCTGTTTAAAAGCAAAACCGTTCTAGTTCTAAGTGTTAACTTGTGTATTTAAAGCATCATCTAGGGAAGGGGGAATGTAGTGTTTGTATTCCGATAGCAATCAGCTATGTCATCGCCACGTGTCTAAGCTAGGGCGCCGCCCCCCCTTCCCTCTCGGCCTCTTTGCTGATATAAGCACAGCACGGCTTTTGACACGGCGAGTGTTTTAGGACCAGCGGTATGCGCGGTCTTACGGCTGGCTGTCAATAAAACCAAGTTGTTGTTACTACTCGGCTGGTGTCCCACTTCCAAGACACAACAAATTGTGTACTGTTTCGACTAACTGGGTTATTGTTGAGAACCCAGTTCTAAAGTCATGTTGTACATTTGACAGTAGTTTATGTTCCGTGTCGTATTGAACGATGTCCTTAGCAATGATGTGTTCAGGTAATTTACAACTAGTACACACGTTAAAGAAATTGGGCGGTAGTTAACTTATTCATGAAGGTCACCTGATTTATGCATGTGTTTCACCATTGCAACCTTCAATGAAAATTCAATCGTGGAGTGGCCGATGACGCCTACCAGTATAAACAAAACAAAACAAATATTTTGAAACCGATTCCGCGCAGCGTTCGAGGAACATGCTGGGGATATAACCTCGGCCTTCGCTTTTCTTCATATTGTTGGGAGCTGGGACGAAAGGAACCAGCTCGGACAGCGTTTTGGATTCGAACTGTTTTAATCGCTCGCGCTGCAGAGGCAGCTGAACCTCGTCGTCGTCGTTCATGGCGAAGGCTGGCTTTGAGTGTCGCTACAAGGCTCCCCCCTGTGGAGCCGTGGGCCCTGCAAGGGTCCATGTGATGTGCTTGGCTCTTGTTGCAAGCGCCGAAGGTGCTGACGGGGAAGGGGCGATTGCTGGGGATGTAGGAGATATGGCCTCTAGGTAGGCCGCCTTGACACGGTCGGTCGTGACTACGTCACGACGGCCGTTTATGTCTAGTGTAAAGGTCTTGGCTTGCCGATCCAGCACTCTGAACGGGCCGTCGTAGGCCGGTTCCAATGGTCGACGGACCTGGTCGCGACGTAAGAAAACGTGCGAGCACGTCTTGAGGTCTTGGCTAACGAAGACGTGTCGATGGCTCCATTGAGCTGGTAAAACGGGACGGAGAAGACGAAAGGTTTGTCGAAGGTCGTCAATGTAGCCACTGGGGTCTTCTCTTGACTCAGATGAGGGTGGAGAGAAGAACTCGCCGGGTAGGCGCAGTGGCGTGCCGTAGACCAACTCGGCTGCAGAACAGCCAAGATCTGCCTTAAGCGCCGAGCGAAGGCCCAGCAGAACGAGAGGAAGGTGGTCGGCCCAACGTTCTCGCGGCTCCTATGTGGCAAGAGCTGCCTTCAACTGGCGGTGCAGCCGTTCCACCATGCCGTTAGCCGAGGGATGATAGGAGGTTGTGTGAATGTGTCGGACACCCAGGACGGTGACGAAGGCAGCAAAAAGGGAGGATTGAAATTGCCGTCCCCTGTCGGTGGTGACTACAGCAGGGCAGCCGAAACGGGACACCCAGCCGTCGATGAAGGCTGTAGCGACTGTCTTTGCTGTCATGTCAGGGACGGGAATGCCTCGGGCCATCGGGTGAATCTGTCTACACACGTCAGCAAATAGCGGGCTCCCCGTGATGAAGGAAGGGGTCCCACTAAGTCTATGTGGACGTGTGCAAACCTGGAGTCCGGTGGTCGGAAGGGTGAGATGGGGGTGATTGTGTGTCGCGTGATCTTGACGCGTTGGCACTGCACGCACGTTCGTGCCCAGCAACGGACATCCGCGTTCATGCTGGACCAGAAAAAACGAGGAGTTATTAATTTCTGTGAAGCACGGATTCCTGGGTGGCTCCTATTGTGCAGGTTGTTGAAAAGAGCGCGACGAAGTGCTGGTGGTACGAATGGTCGGGACGCACCAGTTGTCGTCTCGCAGGTAACTGTTGTTGGAGAAAAGCGCAGAGGAACGTCAGCAAACTTCAGTAATCCAGGAGCGGCACGCAAGCGTTGCAGCTCGGGATCGTTTGCTTGAGCAGTTGCCAGCTCCTCCCAGTTCACCGGATCTGCTGAAGAAATAGCACTGACGCGGGAGAGTACGTCCGCAGCAGTGTTTTCATGGCCTTTGACATGGCGGATATCGACGGTAAACTCTGATATAAAGCAGAGGTGCCGGATGTCACGTGCTGTGTGGTCGCTGTGGTTTCGTTGGAATGCGAACGTCAAGGGCTTATGATCTGTAAAAACATGGAAGTTCCGGCCCTCGAGGAAGTGGCGAAAGTGTTTGATGGAAAGGTACACTGCCAGAAGTTCGCGTGCGAAAGTACTGTACTTCTGTTCTGGGTTCTTGAGCTTGTGGGAGAAAAATCCGAGAGGCTGCCAGCCATTGACATTCTGCTGAAGAACCGCACCGACCGCTACGCTTGATGCGTCGGTGGCGAGTCGTAGCTCTGCGTTTGGAACGGGGTGAATGAGCACTGCAGCGTCAGCGAGCGCCTTTTTCGCTGAAGAAAAAGCAGACGCTGCATCTTCGTTCCACTCAAGAGGCGCAGAGGGTTCTTTCCTGGTGGCGAGAAGATCCGTCAACGGCTTGATCAGTTCCGCACCACTCGGTAGGAAACGGCGCTGAAAATTTAGGAGACCTAGAAATTCGCGCAGTTTCTTCAGAGATGTTGGCTGCGGAAAGTCTCGAATGGCCGTAACTTTTGCATGTAAGGGTTTGATGCCTTGAGGTGTTACCTGATGCCCCAGAAATTCGATGGTCGTCACGCCGAAGGTGCACTTGTTCTGGTTGATGACCAACCCGTAGCCATCGAGGCGGGTGAAAAGAGCGCGCAGGTGCTCCTCATGCTCGGCCTCTGAGGTGCTGGCGACCAAGAGATCGTCGAGGTAAGCAAAGACGAAGTCTAGACCTCGGGTGACCTCGTTGATGGTACGTTGAAATGTCTGGGCGGCATTCCGCAAACCGAACGGCATCCTCACATACTCAAAGAGGCCAAATGGTGTGGTGATGGCGGTCTTTGGTATGTCGGCAGGCTCAACCGGAATCTGGTGGTATGCCTTCACCAAGTCGATCTTAGAGAATATCTGGCAACCAGCCAGAGTCGTTGTGAAGTCCTGTATGTGGGGTAGCGGGTAGCGGTTAGGCTGGGTGTTGGCATTGAGGGCGCGGTAATCGCCACATGGTCTCCAGTCGCCTAAATCTCTCTTGGGGCCATGTGCAGTGGGGAGGCCCAGTTGCTCGATGATGGACGAACAACGCCAAGTTCGAGCATATGTTCAAACTCACGACGAGCAATGGCCAGGCGTTCTCCAGACAGCCGTTGAGGAGGAGCGAAAACAGGGGGCCCAGAGGTGACAATGTGGTGAGTAATGGTGCGCTTCACCGGTGACTCCCTTGTGTGTGGCCTCGTAAGGTTCGGAAAATTCGCGACAATTTTCTCATAGGCCGTTGATGGTGAAAACGCTCTAAGTCCTGTTGCCGTGGTCGTAGAGAGCACGCCATTCACGGAGAGGTGTGTCGTCAGGTCGATGAGGCGTCGTGAATGAATGTCGACAGCCAGTTTGTAGAAGTTGAGAAAGTCCGCTCCCAGGATAGCCTGCTTGATGTCGGCGACGATGAACAGCCACCGGAATGTAGGGCGCAGTCCAAGGTTTATTGTGAGGGACCGCTGACCGTAGGTGTCGATAGGTGAGTTGTTGATCGCTTGGAGCGCGGAGGTCTTTTGATTGCGTTGTCGGTCCAAAAGAGAGGCCGGTAGAACGCTGACCTCGGCTCCTGTGTCAACAAGAAAGCGATGGCCAGCTACCTTGTCAACGACATCGTGAACAACGGTCACACCCCCGCCGAAGCCCGCGTTCCCACTCAACCTCAGTAGAGCGCTCCACCTTTTCAAACAGCAGTCAAGTCGACTCGGGCTCGGGCATGTGTTGGTACCACCGTACCTTCGGCAACCATGCCCGCAAGTGCAGCCAACCCTGCTCTTCGGCGGGAAACTATGAAGACCGGGCACTGACGGCGGCAAGTGACACCGGTAGACAGGAAAGCCGCCTCTTTTATGTCGCTACGGAACTGGGCCTCAACTTGCATGAGCCATACGATCGGATTTTTCGGCCAAAAAGGTGGCAGTCGAAAATTCTGGATCACTGCCAAGAGTGAATGAAGGGCGTCACCGTCAGGAGCGTTGGACGCGCCGGCATCCATCGGAGCAGCAGACCTTGAAGAAGCGAGTTCGATTCCGGGTCACCAAATCTGTTGGGAGCTGGGACGAAAGGAACCAGCTCGGACAGCGTTTTGGATTCGAACTGTTTTAATCGCTCGCGCTGCAGAGGCAGCTGAACCTCGTCGTCGTCATTCATGGCGAAGGCTGGCTTTGAGTGTCGCTACAATATCATAGTTGACTAATAATGCAAAATACCTACCTCGTCGACAGTGATTGTTCTCTAGACCAGGTAACTAGGAGAGGTCTTCGTAGTTAGGCATGTTACTATTATGTATTTTAAACACGGAACAAAATTGATGACTTGAAACGTAGCGATTTAAAATTCATCACCAACTACAATACCGTTGACAACAAGAGATGAAAAATGTTTTTATTTTTTTTTAGTGAGGTTATATGCCGCCAGAGTTTCTGACGTGCAGTTTTTATGAATGATGAAAGGGACACTGTTCATTACCTTTGCTTTATTTAGAGTACTGCTTGTTTAAATTTTCTCGCACAAAAAGATAGGATCCTCTGGTCGAAAGGAGGCCGGATCGCTTTCAATATTTCTGCAATCTGTTCACCTTTCTCTTTATATGCATCACTGCCCTTGCGATCCATGGGTTATGTTTTCTTACACTTTTATAGCGATAAGGAAGACATTTTGAGACGCATCGAGCAACAATAGCAAGTCTACATTTTCATAACCCATCTACATAATTATGTGACCGATAGGGATACAAAGTCATCATACTCAAAAACAAATTCGACAATAATGGCGTTATCATCGCCATTATTGAAGTTTAACAATTTAGTATTTCTTTCTGTAGAAAGCGCAACTCTATCAAACGAGGTTAGCAACACTTCCATATGATCCGATAGTCCGTCAACAATTCCACAGTCGTATCCGGCAGCACTAGCACCGCCTGACACACAAATTAGGTCGAAGATTGATTTTCAATCGCCAACTACTCTGGTATTTCCATCGACAACCTGACACAGACTGCAAGAAAGAGCCGTATCTGTTAGTTCCGCGGAGTTTCCAGCCTCGTTGCCTCCATGCGTTAGGCAGGCCCTATTTATTCCTGGCAAATTAAAGTCATCGCCAATCATGACTTTTTTTTCTTCTAGTTAATACCTTATCAAAAAACATTCTGAGTTTCTCAAAAACCAAGAGAGACGAATTTTGAGGTCTATAAACAGATGTAAAATTATAGGACCGGTTTGCAAATTCAGCACTGAATTACACAGATTCAGTAGATTGGCGAAAGGAACCTGCCCGTACGTGATACGAGACTTCAGTATAATTGCTACCTCTTTCTCGTGACCCCCCATCTTTACGTACAATATATGACCCGGTGGTACGATCTCGGAATTCTTAATCTCATCATTCAGTTAGGGTTCTGTCAAAATAAGTGTGTGTGGGTATTATGCAAGGAGTAGAGGCTCAAGCTCGGTTACTTTGTTTACTACGCTGCAGGCATTCTAGCTGAGTCGAATTGCGTTCCCGTGCTCGTCATTGCTTATCTCGAGGAAAAATATCTACTTCCTCCCCTTTAGCTTCGTCCCAGCGGTATACCCTGTTATAAATGATTAAGTTATCAAAACTGAGTTTTACTTTTTTGCTAGCGGCCCTGTCTTCTTTCTGCCGAACTACTCCACCATTTCTTTCGGAGACCTTGAACGTGGCATATTGATATGTTGCAACCTTTCAGTGACTCCGCACTATTACGAATTAAACCATCTTCCCTGCTGTCGAGCAGTCGCAATACAGCCGGTCTAGGTCCTTTTTCCTCTCCTTCTTCCCAATCTGTGGCATCTCTCGATATAAGTGACGGAAGCACCTTCATTATCTTTGAACATCGTGTGGGTCCTAATATTATGCAGACTTTGGTAAGATTAAGTTTGCTCTTCCCTCATTCCATAAATGATTACATTGTGACGTCGGGAACGGTTTTCCAAGTCGATTGTTCGGGCTAGAAAAGAAACAGTTTCCACAAAATTAGTTACCTTGCCTTCAGTGTCCGTTAGCTGCTCAGCAGGTTCGTTTAGATCGTCAACCTTGGTCTCATTACTTGTCAGTCTGCTTGCAAATGTCAATGACTTGCGATCGATGGTCAGGCCTTTTTTATTTTGAGCTATTTCATTCAAAATTGTGGTCTGACCTTCGATGAGTTCTTTCACTGCAGCATGGGGTGCAGGATGAATTTCAACTTACCCCCACAACGAGATAAGTTCAACAAATGCAGAACTATATTCGCTTAGAAGATCTAGACACTTTTCGGGGTAGGGCAGCAGCTCAAGGCACACGTTATTACTTCTGTAACTCCAAGAAGGTGCGGATCTCACCTGAAGCAAGAATGGACACTGTTTCAGTATCCTGATATGCGTGCTGCGCGTTGCCCATTGAAGAGGTCTGTGGAAGGGCAGCTTTTTATATGATATTGCGATGACGGTGGTGTCGGTGACGTCCCACTGGACGGAAGGTTGCCCTGCAGTTGGCTCACGTGCAAGTCATGCTGCGTTGGCCCGGTCCTACCGCCTCGACTTCGTGCAAGCGTGGTTGCTCGGTTTCCCCGATCGGAATAAAGCATTACACTAGTGTTTTTTTTAGTGACTGGCTTGTTGCTCACTCTTTGTGGTCCCCACACAGGCGAGTACCTGAATGAAGAACAGACAGTGTTGCAGCATAGTGACATGCATGTTGCCGCCTCGCTTCTTTGCAGGCAATCGAATCGCGACACCCTGGGACGGGTCTCGGGACCGTTCGGTCGTTCGGTATTCGCCCCCTTACGAGCGTCTTCCTGTCGCCTTTGAAGAACTGGCTCCGTCTTTGGGGTTTTGTTTGTCGTTTGCTCCTGCGAGTTTATGCCACCTTCGCAACCTTTTTTGGTTAAAACCGAATTTCTGAAAATGGATTCGGCGTACTTTTACCGCTTTTTATCGGTTTCAACCGAAAACAACGAACCTAAAAACTGACCTTTTCAGTTAAAACCGAATTTCCGAAAATGAATTCGGCGTACTTATATCGGTTTTTATCGGCTTAAACCGAAAACCCTAACGATAACTTAACGGGGTTTGCACAGGCGTTGTTATATATTTTTGTTCTGCATTCTTTGTGTTCTTACATCACAATGGCAAGCAGTGATCCCACCACTCCTAGGATGCACGAGTGTACGAGCAGAACCTCTTCTATACAGACAAATCCTGGCAGATCGTCACGTGACGCGGCCGCCGAAAGTGAAAACGTAGGGCGGTAGACAAGCGTGATGCAACGGGCGCCCAGCTGCGGCGAGACGCGGAAGCACACTTGTCCCGAGCGATGGAATGTCCGCTCGTGCTTCTCGCGTTCCTCGGGCTACCAGTTATTTTCTCGTCGGGTTTGAAAACCATGCTTCGGGTCCTCGCCGCTGCAAAATCTGTGCGCTGAATACCAGACTCCCCGAGAAATGATCTGTGCTACCAGATCCTCGCGCTCCAAATCTGCGACCGGGCACTCTATAGCTCCGTCATCAAACTGCCAGTCTTTGTGAGTATAGAGGAGGCTATGGCACGAGTAGTCTGGGGTGTACATTGAAACGACCCCACAATATCCCGCGCCGCGCGGTGCATTGCTTGACATTTTGTTGGCCACGAGTGCCTTGACACATTCAATGAAAGTTGTGATGTTAAGATGATAACGCATTTAATCCTTTGCATTAATTGCATCATCATCGTAACCTTAAAATGCAGGTCGTTCACACATGTCGGTGTTAAACTGGTAGCAGCTGATAAAAACCGTTTGCTCTACTGATTCTAACTCGTGGTTAGCTCAGTTTGAAGAGCGCTCCACTGAAAATGGAGAGGTCTTTGGTTCCATACGAAGACCTCGCGGATTTTGTTCGGTCGAGCACTAGTCACCTAGCTGTGTTCGGAGATTTGTGTTTGTCCTTTGTCCCCTTGTTCCCCTTCTCCAGGGATTACATTCGTCGTAGTGTTGGTGATCATTATGGATCCTTGTACCGATTCGAATCGTAGTTACGTCACTGCCGTGACGCATTCCTGGCATCCAACTCGTTTATTTCACTAAAGATACTCCACACGCGTGATTGGCGCAAATGTCGCGCAGCCATTACTCAAATAGGCATTGGCGATGACATTGAATCATAGGGTGCGTTTTGTAGATATTGTTTTCCACAGAACTCGGTTTTCACCCAACACAAGGCCAGTGGAATTGATCTCGTCGATCGAGCGTGTGGGACAAATGAAGCACACTGCAGCGTCGTCGTTCGGCTGGGACAGTGTTCGGTTGGTCCTCACCGGTGGAACACGAGTCCCAGCAAAACGCTGACGCAGCGTTCGTCTACCCCAATCAAATACAATGCCGCGAAAAAAAAAATCATAATGATGTATTCCCCATGAGCTTAATTCTCAACCTGGCCGCTAGAGGGACGACATTTGCATCTCCTACCTCGAAAGCCTGGAAACATGAAGCGTTGGCAATTTAATGGCGGACGCCTCCCGCGAAGACGGGTTGCAAGTATGCATGCGCTACGAAGTCGCGCGGTGAGCAGGAATACAGGCGGTGAGGCGTAGACGCTTGCAGCCGATCGACGCTTTGCCTTCTCTTCCCAGCTCGTATTGCGAAAGCGCGCCATACACCACGTGACCCTGATCAAGCCGGTGGAAACTTTCTGTAATGTAGGCTCCCTACTCCTGCCCACCACCCGATTCGCCCGAAAGGGAGGGCGGTGCACGCGCTGCTACACCCTCTGCTAGACCCGTTTCCCGGCGGATCGCGTGCGCAGTGCCCACTGCTGCTCGGACCGAGCGTGTGGCGTTCGGCACGGAGCGACGCCAGCTCCGCACTCGCGTCCCCACTGGGTGCCGCCGCGGAGGTCGCCCGCTCCCCCGACGCAGCCCATCGGTCAGACCGGGAAGTGGACGCCGCCAACTCTAATTACGACCGGCTTTGTGTGCTCTCCCGCTTCTTATCGCAGTCAGCCATCTCGGCCAATTTGGCGCCGAGCTCCGCCAACGGTAATTACCGATTAATTGCATTTTGGGACGACTGCTCGAATATGGCTCGCAGTCGTCCCCGGTCTCGATTGCTGTCTGCGCAACTAAACTCCGCTCCCTCCAAGAACCCCCCTTTCGTGAGCTCGTAAGAGCGCTCCGTAACGAAATCTCCTGCCGGACCAGCCTGCAACAGGCTCCCCGAGCCACGTGACGAAGCCTTCCCGCGTATGTGAGAGCGGAGAGGCGGAAGGTCGGCTACCGATGGGTGGAGCGAGCTCGTGTGCCTTCCACGGTGCTGTCAGCTGAGCGACCAACGAGGCACGGCCGCCGAGGCGGCTGCGAGCCGAGGCTGTCCGAAGGGAGCGAGGGCCACCTCTGTCCCAGCTGTAATGAAAAGAACGCCGGAGCCGCTGGAGAGCCAGCAACAAAGCGCGCAGCCCGGCGGTCACGAAAGATCGTGACGCCAGCCGCATTATAATAATGACGTGCTGAATCCTGTTTCACGGCCGTGTCTCGGAGCGATTCATTATGTAAACCCGATAAAGTAAAGAAACAATGCCTGATTAGGCTGATCGGAGGCCCGTGCGCTGCCTGTCACCGCGCTGCCCGTTTTTCTCTACTTCTCTGCTTCTTTTTTTTTTTTTCATATACGCCGATATATAATATTTTTCTCCTGCTGCGGTCGCTCGCTAGTTTATGGCGCTCCTTTTTGCAGTCTGGCTGCTTATTTTGCGGTGGACCGTGCTATGGCTGTGGGCTGTTCACCACCGAAGCTCTCTTCCCGAAAGCCTTCGCTATCAGCGTGAGTTGGCCGTGGCGAGCGAGGAAGCGCTGTCACACCCGGTCGGTTGCCTTTGATGGCCCTCCAAGTCATCGACCGTCCTTGTTACATCCGACTTGAGCATCGACCAAGTTGGACTCCCTTGGCAGGCGTATGAACTATACTTCCTCTCAAAAAACGCTATAAATATATGAAGCTCTTTGAAATCAGAATACGAGAGCACCGTTTAGAATTCACTCACATCATGTTGCATTTCATAACTTGGAATAGATTAAAAAACTAGCTGTGTGCTTTTTAGATAAAATTTTCTTTTATTATATGTATCCTGGAAAACATTGTAGAGGTGCGGGCCTCAAAACTTCACAGAAACGAAACAAAATTGATGGTCTGAAATTTCTTAATATCATTGTTAATAAGTAACTAGAAGTATGTAAAGATAATTAAACAGAATTGTTTTCCGCCTAAGTGTACTAGACATCATCATAGAAGAGCAATACAACCTTAAACTTAAACAACAAAAAAAATCATGCTCGAGGTATTAATTTTTTTAAAAATTATTATTGATTTTCATGTATTACCACCTGATATTGTGAATACTGCTAAGCTTTCAGACTTGTGTTTCAAGGGTTCTTGGCGAGTTCACACTGCGGCATTGGATCGATCCACTTGTGTATCAATTTCAAGTAAGATCAACTGTGTTAATAAGAGAGGCTAACTTTTGCTGGCCCGAATGTCTCCATCAGGGCTCCGACGCCAGTTCACGTAAATTGAACCATGCGAGCGCAGCTGCCGACGGAAATATAAAGATTAACGCGAGTTGGGTTGGGCCGCAGTATAAAAATCGGCTTCGTGGGACCGTTGTTACATTGCAAATTGACATCACGTGACCCCAACAGCAAATCAAATTCCCCGCTAAATTTAGCGGGGAAATGTTTCCACTAAATTTGGCGGGGATATTTTTCCTCTATGTTTAGCGGGGAAATTGACGTCATGTGACCTAAATACCAATTCAGTTGGGAAAATGATGTCACGACTTGGTGTCACCTCACCCATGAATAAATTCAGCGGCAGGAGAGAAGAAAGAAAGAGGAGGAGAAGGGAAGCGCACCGCCCTCTCTTTGCCGTCGTTCCAAGCGCTTGCGTGCTTAGTTTCCTTTCCTTCCTCCGGGTGGCGGTCTCGTCACGCGTGTCTAGTTTCCCCCGGCCCCTCGAGACGGCATTAATCCGCGATATGTGTGTGCGGACGTTCGTCCCGATGATCAACGATGAAGACAATAAATGTGTTCGTACCTTTGTTCAAAATTCTGTGTCCCGTCTGTGTCGTCTGCTAAACAGCTTCGCTGGCCATCCACCTTCAAAGAGTGGAATGGCTCCTAAGTTTTCCTAAAGCTCTGGAGAGCATAGGGTCGTGAGTAGCTCATGTACTCAGTAGTATTTTTCTTGACAAAGTTGCTTGTGCCACTGAACATGCCCTTGGACCTCATCTGAAAAAGAGTGTTCTGATAAGCTGATGACTTTCTACTTTTGCTCGACAAACATCTGGGAAAAGATCTAGTCACCAGTGTTTTGGAAATATTTATGTGTGTTTCGTGTTTAAAACAATTGAACAAGAAGGAAGGCGTTCGTGTTTCTGGATTTTAACACCGTGTCATTGTTTGGAGCTGTCTGAGAGACCCCGTGCGCGCCCTCTTCCCTCATCTCCTTTTCCCTTTACAGCGGCCACCTGCTTTCGGGATTTAACAGGCTTTCTAGAATAAAGAAAGTTATGGTCTTATTCGCATCCGCTTCTGCAACTGGCTTTGACAGGATGGAAACACTGGGGAGGCTACGCTAGCCTTGACAAGTTAGCACAAAATAGTTGATGACGAGTTTAGCCGAACTAATTATGTTGTTTGTATATTTATAAACAACGGGAAGTTAGTCAGGCTTATTGGGCGTCTGGTGCCTTCCTGTTGCAGATTAGAAATTTAACCAATGCAATACCACTGCAGCCTAGGTTATTTAACGTGCATCACGCAGTAGTGATACACGACCGCAAACAGGTACGATATTCGTCCAGTAATATTAATTGTGGTTGTGTGGATATTTATACAGCGTGTAGTTGACCAGCCATTTAAAGGTTGCGACAAGTCACTGACTGTAGATGAGCAATTTAGCCAGTGCAGTACAACCGTTAGCCCGGGGTCTTTATCGTGCATCACGCAGTAGTGATAGACGAGCGCACGCCGGTGCGATGCTCATCCAGATCGAAACGGAAAGGGGTGGGGATTGCACCCAGGATCCCTGGGTTCTGCAGCGCGAGCTTCGGCTCCACGTGCTCCAAGCTGGTGTGCACTAGCCCCCGATATTCGTCCAGATCCAAACATGCAAGGTTGGGTATTTAATCCAGTATTCCTATTCTCTGCAGCGCGTGCTTTCGCTTCACGCGCTCCGAGCTTCGGTGCGTTAACACGTTGTATAATCGGTTACCTAAACAAATCGGTCTGTCCTGCTGCCGCTATTCTACGTTAACTATTAAGCTGAGTCAGCAGCCGATGCCACAAGTACGAGAGCACGAGGTCGCTGCTTTGAAACGTTCTTTCACAAAGCGAGCACTCGCGCACGAAATGCACGTCTCAAAAATAGGAGCACGGGTTAGCTCGCGCTTGTAGCTCTGACTGCAGTCTCAGCTTAAAGGGGCCATGAAACGAATTTTGGGTTGGGATGAATGATTTTAAATTGGGACTTTACTAATCGCATATTGTTCAGTTGGCCAAAAGAAAGAGGCTAGAAAGTCAAAAGCCAGCTTTTCGGTACGAACATTTGAAAATATAGCGGACTATTTTGCACCTTCTTGCCTTTGAAAGCTCTCCCTCCGCCTTTTCACTATGATACATCCGCGGTTCCAAAAGCGCGTCACCGGCGCCAAACTGACGTCAACAGAGCCCAGCTCACGCATTGGACACGAGAACTGCGTCACTCGGACGTATGCGCTCGTCAAAAATCAATCCGTCGGCGAATATTTGATTCGCGTTCGTGGCCAATGAGTGCCGTGACGGAACTTATTGTCACTGGGGAATGACAAGTTCCATGGTGTGCATACAAAGCACGGTGGAAGCTAGGAGTCATCGCGCCGGTGCCGAAGGAATGTCACGACCACGTGATTTCACAATTCTCATTTGAGTTGAGGATTAAAGCTAAGGAGGAAGAAGTAGGAAAATCGTTTCATGACCCCTTCAAGGCCACGGTCCCACTGAATGTGGTAGTTTAGGTACTTTTTGACAGGTCATTACTCATCTCCTTTTAAATACTGTTTTGTGGGATTAATTTCATTCGAAAGGCAATGCAATCCTCTTTCATTTGATATTATGTATGTGTTGGTTTTTACTGTTCATGCGCATTTGTAGCGTTGCGAATATGATGGCGCGGACCCTCACTTGCTCCGCTAGTTCATGTTTTATGAACGATCCATTAAAGATAACACGGTTCCAATATAGCAGTTTTGTTACGATGATGTCGGAGCAGAATGTAACGATACACTTTTTGGTGTTCGCACTACTTTGTTTTTTTCATCCCTCCAAATATTGCCCTAAAATTGACATTTTTGAGCCCACATATGTTTTTAATGACACGCGCTAGGGCAATGAAATTAGCTACAGATGTAGTGCTTATAATTGGTAATATGCAGAAAAAAATTTAATGTTGGGTAAAATTTTTTTGTTTAGATATTTTATATCAAACGTAGCACTTTTTTGTGCTTCGAGTCATGGTACTTCAAATGCAGCTGAGGAAATAATTAAACTATGATAAAATATTTTATAAAATTTAGAGCTACAATGGTAGCCCAAGAGGTGGACGATGGCTTTTTTTCATTTTCAAAGTCATAATGCTCCAGGAGCGTTTCAAACTTGCCTGTTTTGACGCATATCTTTTTTGGACATCAAACAGATTAATTGGCATCTAATAATATTTATTTTTTGGATAGATATATATTGCGATGTATTAAATTTTCACAATTATCTTGCTTTGGTTTCTTAATAGGTGTAGAGCTTAGCTAATTTTAAAAACAATTAAAAACTGTTTGGGTGTTTTGTTGCGCTACCTGGCGGATGGCAGACAAACTGCTGATTTCTAATGTTCAAAAAATTTCCGAGGGCGGTGTTAGCGTCTGTATCATCATCAATCTCCGTGTCTTTTTACCCTCACATTTAAAAAATATATTGGAAGATTTACTATCGATAACTGAATGGTTTAAGTACTGGGTCAGGCTAATAAATCTAAGACAAATAATTACACAAGCGTAGCTTGATATAATGTGTTCATTATTCGATATGATTGAAATCAATAAACAATGAAGACGAAGAGGAAAAGAATACACCCGAGTTCACTTTATGCCTAGAATCACTAAATGAGCTTTAAAGTATGGGCACTCCGTTCCCCAAAATTGTTTTGGGCGCCGCCATTTCGGGTCTTGCTCAGAGCAAACGCAACTGCCGATCATCATGATCCAAAAGTACGACTTCCTTAGCATTAGATGCGGTGCTAGGAAGCTGATGCAATATTGCAATGCTCTGTCGCGGGTTGTTTAAACATTTGTGACTGACGGAAAAGCGTTTCCTGTGATTTTAGATAAAGCTTCATATAACTGGCAACCATGATTTTAAGCCACAATATGGCCAAGTGTCGTTGCTCTGAACCGTAGCTAATTTACTGGCACCAGCGCCAACAATGAAGACGAGGCAGGTGTCAAAAGGCTTGTGGAATCCACGGGGCTTACGTCATGGCCCCTCCAGGTATTACAAGCCTCTTGGACAAGAGCATGAATAGTGTCATTAAATAAGCTACGCTTCAGAGTAGCGATACTTGGCCTTATTATGGCTTAAAATCATGGTTGCCAGTTATTTTAAGCTTTATCTGAAATCACAAGAAACGCTTTTCCGTCCTCCACTTTAAACAGTTTGCGACAAAGCAAAGCAACATTACATGAGCTTCCTAACACCGAATCTAATGCTGAGGATGTCGCACTTTTGAATCATGACGATCGGCAGTTGCGCCTGCTCTGCACAAGAACCAAAATAGCGGCGTTCACAACACTGTCGGGGAAGAGAGTGCCGATACTCTAAGCGCAGCTTATTTATTGGTTCTAGTTCCCGCGAAACTCCTCTTCCCTGACTGAAACTGAAAGTAAATATGAATATTACACCATTATTATAGCTTATTTAGTTATAACCAAATACACATAATGAGAGGAGGAAGCGGGCGGGTAGGAGAAACGCGGGTTTTATGTGCTACCGTTCTAACCATCTCAAAAGAGAGAACGCACGAGCTTGCGCTGGTTTAAAAAAGAATTCATCCAAAGAAAAGAGGCGGCACGCTGTGTTCTTTGTTATTATGCGTCTAATTGCAAATTGTTGAGTGTATGTTTATACAGCCAGAAGTTAGTCTGCCTTAGTGGACGTCTTGTGTCTCAGCTGTAGATGAACAATTTAGCCAGTGCGGTACAACCGCAGACCTGGGGCCTTTAACGTGCACCACGCAGTAGTGATACACGACCGCACGCCGGTACGATGCTCTTCCGGATCGAAACGGGCAGGGGCGGGGTGGGTTTTGCAGCGCGAGCTTTCGCTTTAAGCGCTCCGAGCTGGTGTGCGCTAGACCATGCAGTCGGCCACCGCCCCCCCCCCCCCCCCCCCCCGCCCCTTTTGTGCGTCT
The DNA here is from genome assembly GCF_016920785.2 of Ixodes scapularis. Taxonomy (NCBI): domain Eukaryota; kingdom Metazoa; phylum Arthropoda; class Arachnida; order Ixodida; family Ixodidae; genus Ixodes; species Ixodes scapularis. The sequence continues at coordinate 12,498,178 of NW_024609880.1, read as the reverse complement.
AATTTATAGACGCTTTACTCACGCGCCAAATTACAGCCGCCATTGCTGACCTTCTCTTGTCTTACCGAGATGCCGAGCAACTGAACGGTAGTTGACGAACCTGTACAAAGGCCAATGCTTTAGAAAAGGACACAGTTAAATCTAACGTTGCAATAACCTGGCCTGCTATGGTAATGATGAAGTGAATTAAGCGAAATAAGAGGAAACAGAAACTGAAGGTCAATTATGGCGGCGTCCATGCACAGCTGCTGCAAAGCGTCTGTATACAGGTATAAGTATTTGAAGATCGACGATGGACGTCGAACGTCTCGAGGTAATGTAACGTAATAACATTATATAAATAATAAACTTGTTGAAGGACTAAACGACTAAATTTTTCAATTCTTGGATTGTAATATGGCGGTAGCCTATTCTACTTACTGTTGATGAAGAGCAATATGAGGTGACGAGGTAATGATTAAATGATGAGGCTCTACAAGGACGACGACATTAGTGGGTATCGAACTACAACGTACAGTGCCAGACTTTTTTCAAGTATCGTGTACCCAAAGACTTTCTTCACCCGCAACAGTATATGATAGAATCAATTAGGATTCTGCTTTACAACTGTACGTGGAACAGGAAAACTGCACTGCGCAGAAGTGCGGCTTATTCGTTAATATGAGGGACGGATTTCTAGCAGCATTCCTGATTGACTACTTGGAACAAATGGCCTCGCTGACGTAAAGTATCCCCGTTCCAAAAGATTCTTGAAGCATACTTAAACCGCAAAGGAGTATGAGGCGAAAAATAAGAAAAAGGAGCCTGGTGTGAAAGGTCCAAATCACCACCATAGCTTCTACTATCAAATACAAGGGCAGTTACACAGTACACAAAAAGAGTTTTGTGATTTAGTTATATTTACACTTAAGGGCATTAATATCCAACGTATTCAGAGAGATGACACCTCCTGGTCAACCAACATAGAGCCTTTTCTACTCAAGTTTTACATGGAAGGCCCGACTTCCGCGGAAATTCCTCACGTAGACGAGTTGTCCGACCGAATAAACTGCCATTACTAGCGATCTGGGAATCTCTCGATCTTTGTTCGTAGGCCATAGTATCATGAGATCGAGGGGTGTGGCTCCTCGTCCGCCGAATATTGCTCCGGTGGGTTTTTTTCCATGTAAGGTGAGACCGTCGCGTGCTGCCGGAACAACAACCTGGCGATTCTTCACTGAACTGCTTCTTCTGTAAGCTTCAAAAGGGCTTTTTTTCGTTTCGCACACCATCTGTTCTGCTGGCCCGGTAGTTGCAGGATGGTATGGTGCACTAATGTGATGCCTGATGCCGGTTTTTTTACTTCAAAAACTTGTGTATTTTGTTTGAAGCTAGATTTGGCGCGTTATCAGAGAAAAGTATTTTCGGTAGGGCAAAAGTAGGTAAAAGAGACCGTAGAACGTCAATGACGTGTTTGGACGTCGTGGCAGGCATCGTTTAAACTTCCAGCCACTTAGAGTACGCATCGCCCTTGACTCCGCAGATGTGGATACGTTTCGCCACCCACCGACTGAATAATGGATCGTTTTCAGTTACTGTTCATGATGGCGTTGAACTCAAGGAAGACTTCGAGTCTTTCCACAAAGTTAGCCCAGGTGCCAGGACTTTTGTCAAAAGCGGTAAGTGTTCGAAACGTCGACAACGTCGGTAGCCACGTGTTGTGCTTGACACTGGACACTTATCATTCGCCGAGAAGAAACTTGCTTGTTCGTCTGCCATGAGTCGTCCGATATCAGGTCATCACCGCAACACCAACTCCCGACAAAACTGGTCTTCATTGTCCGCATGTCCATAGTTAGCAATCATGTCAACTTATAAATTCCCGAACGCTCATAACTTGCCGTCGCTAAACGTCGTTTATTCATAGCGTCTTCATTGCAAATAAATGTCTTCCTATTTCTTCTGATGATTTTCATCATATTCCTCCTAAGCTGTACTTACAACATTATGTGTGTCGGTACTTTCGAAAATATTGCAACGGCGTTTGTTTTCTGGGAACTTGTAATGTAACAACCTTTACAACATCTTCCGGACCCCGTGAAACATAATATTTCGTGACCTTTTTTTAGTCGTCATTAAAATGGTGAGGTAAGTACCGTAAATCGCGAAGCAGTTTACTTGACGTCCGCTTCCTGGTGAGGTAAGTACCGTAAATCGCGACTGGTGTCTTGGAAGATTGAGTCTACTGAGCGTGCATTCCTGCAGAAGAAATTTTCGTTGATAGAATATTAACACGTCAATCAACATTTGATTCCTTCTTGGTAAGATTTATTGCGAAAGCCCGTTACAACCGCCGAACCGCATCTCCCTATATCAGAGAACAAGTTATACCCAGCCTGACATTTTCGCATACATCCGTTTGCTGGGCCACGCTACTTGAGCTAGCTGAGCACAGCTGGCAGCGGCGCGAGCAAGGCCACGAGGGGAACGTGATGGTGCTCGAACCATCCCACTGTGAACCATTGTTTCGGCCACCCCACGGGTGCGTGTCGCCCTCTATTGGTTGAACTAACGCCTTGTTCAAGATGGCTGCCGTGGGACCGCAGCCTTAAGGGTGAACGGAGCATAGTCTGAAGCCAGCAACGGCAGACGCCACCTCCAGAATCTCCTCTGCTAAAGCGAACCCGGTAACACTAGCCAAAGTCGGGAGCGTCGTTGTGGCGGTCAACGCTAAGAGCGAAAAGCAATCGCCAGGCGGCTCGGTGCATACTTGGGCCTGAGTTCATAATAAATTTTCCTTGAGTAAAGCGGAGCAAAGGGAGGGGTGCCGCACGTAGCGCGCTCTGTTGGGTTTTATCAAGAAATTCAGCAGATTTGTTTAAGTGTTGGGGTGTGCCTCAGTGGGGTTTAATATGTTTTATCTATTTCGCATCTTTCATGTTTTCATTTCTGTTCCTCGCAGTACTAAACTTCAGTTGCCAGTCAGCGTTGTGTTTGTTCCCTTCTCGTTCTTGTCCTTTGTTTATTTCGCGCTGTTTCAAAGTTTTCATAATGCACCAACTAGCCCGACTTCACGTGTTGTTGCTCTGTTCGAGTGCCTAGCTTGGAGCCCAAGCTAACCTTGCAGAAGTGGTAGCAGACGGCATTCGGAAGATGACTTAGCTACGGCGACCATAGCTGACAGACTTTATCGCGCGGAAGGAGACGGTGGCGTGGCGATACCAGGTGCACACTTGGGCTCTTTCACCGTGAGCTTCAACGGTGTTCCGCCCGTTGAACACACACGATTTAAAATAGAGACCACCCTCTGATGACTGATTTTCTTCAGCGTGTAATATTTTTTTACGAACTTAACACGAAAATTATGCTTTTGTTTTAGCTATCTGACTGCTGGTATTTTCGCATGCAATATGGTTCTTCAGTACCAAACTTACCAAATTATAGTTTATGCTCGAATCGTAGGAGACGTATACGGTTGATATAAAACAAGCTTTCATAGGTTTACGAATCCTCGAACACCTACTGGTAATTCGAGTATAAGCTGAGGAGCTTATAGATAGAAAGGATCGAGTGCTGTATCTTCCGAACCATCACTTTCCCCCTATGGCTTCTTCTCCACTGTGCAGATTTCGAATATCCACCAGTGAAATTTTAGTGACATCCTCCTCACGTAATGGAGGCAGATACGCACAAATCACATACCAAGACGACGTACACCACTACAGCCCCAAAACCTACAACGGGAGGACAAGGAACAAAAAAGGAGCGTACGAGCATAAATTGAACGTCTCCAAACCATATTTTTGATGTACATAAGAAAAAAAACAAGAAAGGAGGATCATATTTCTCAGAATTACCGACAGGACATTCTTAGAAAGTTTGTCAGTTTCACGCCGCCGTTCAGCACACTGTATATCCCATTATCACGCTGTTCTTTCTTTTAGAAGACTTCGACTTCACCCGTGGCGCCTCGGGTGAAAGCGACACAAAAGGAATCCGAGGAACGTATTTTTGTAGAAAACCCAGCTGCGTATCAACTCAATAACTCGACGCGCAGCGGGCCTTGCTAACGAACTATTTATAGTGACACGCAGACGAGCAGCTACACAACCCGCAAACGACCTCGCGACAAAGGACAACTCACTACGAATCAAGCACGAGGACGACGCGTGCTGCGGCCTCTTTCGTGTTCGAATGGACCGCGAAGAAAGCTCTCACTCCGTCCGAACCAATCGGGCTGCAGTAGCGGATCGATGCCTTGACTTACCTACCTCCCCCCCCCCCCCCCCTTACTATGGCTGTGCGCGAACGAGTGGGTCACGTGACACTTTTCTCGCACGCGATTGGCGCGCGGCGTTCTCTGCGCTCTACATCTGCATGAAACCTCATACGGAGGAAACCAGCTGAACGTAGCTCGATGCGCGCGATTCTTTCTGCGGTTAAATAGGTCGCATGTGACATGTATATGAATACACGGTCACGGCGCCGGTAATAGCTCTTGTGGACGTGATCGAACGCTTCGCTTATTGCTGCCTTGCCTGTTGCAACAACAGCTCGCGTCTCTATCCAATTGACACCGTCTTTGAACTGGGTGCGTATGTGATGGGCGATTTATTTCCCGGGGCGTACGCACGGGATACTTAAACGGGTCTGCTCCTACGGCCGTTTATTTGTACGCTATTGTTGGTCGGGTTGCGCGAATGATCGACTCAGCTACTCCTCTATCAATTTGCCCTTATGCACGTCGCGCGATTTTCTCCCTCGAACGTTGTGTCGCCTCTGCGTGCCGTTTGTTTGTATGGGGGTTCCTCTTTCGGTCTGCTGAGTAACGGATGTTCGAAAGAAAAATTATAGCCTCCTTTTGTGCGGGCCGACGAATAAGTACGTATATAGAATGCGAGTGTCATTTACATAATGCGTTAACGAGAGTTACCGTACGTTGTTTTGAAGGGTCCTCGCAGTGGGCGTCAGAACATGAGTCAGCGCTTGTCAAACGTGAGCACAAAACAACGATTTAATAGTCGTGAAGACTTGTTTGAACTCGCGTAGGTACGGTCTTTGGTAAAATCTAAAAAAATATATACAAACAAAAAGGGGGATGCCAGGCGCTTTTAATAGTTAAAAATAGACCACTTTCTTGGGCTCGATACTCGTGACGATCATGGTCGCTGATTTTAGTGCTGTAGGTGGGAAAAACATAGAGATTGAAACGGTTATGTTTGCTTATGAAACTAGAATAGCGAGAATCGATGAAGTGAAAAAAGCAGCATACGTTCCATGCTAGAACCACTACGAGACAGTCAGCAGTCTAAATCTAGCAATATCACTGGAGAGGTTTAGCAGATTATGCTACGTAGAATGATATTGGTAGATCGCCCTGGCCACCCTGAAGCATATCGTAATAATATCGTGTATTAAAAATGGTTTGATGCAAATTTGTAATGCGGCAACAAGCACAGTATACATTCTCGGGCAGGCGCCGGTTCACGATAAAGCTCGTGCTGCCTCGTACTCTGCTCGCAGAGACTCCATGCGGGGTTGTCGCGCTTGCAAAAAGACTACGGTTCCCACAATGCCTGGCGGCAGCGGTGGCTTAAAGAGGCTGGCTGCGAGATTGCTCTATTGCTCCTTATACCTCGCACTGTGTGTGACACAAACATGTTGCGGGCTTTTCCACTAAGGATGTGGGGAAACAAGTGTGGCGACCATAGTGAAAAAATTTGATTGAGACGTTTATCTCCAAATCGTACTAATGCATGGAATGCATTACGTAAAGAGAGATCTCATATAGAAATGGTCTATGGTTGTCTATAGAAAATTATATGGCCGGCTATCACCCCTTATGGCCCTCTATGGTCGACCATAGAAATCCATATAGACAGCTACAGCCAGCTATAGAAAAATCTATGACCCTGTGTCTAAAGACTGGGAACCAATAAATTTTCTTTACCCGCCTATAGAGAAATCTTTGGCCACAAGTCTAAAGACTGGGAACCAATAAATGTTCTTCTCCCACCTATAGAAAACTCCTTCGCCCCGAGTTTAAAGACTGGAAACCAATGAATTGTATTTACCCGTCTATAGAAAAATTTATTGCCCCGAATCTAGAGACTAAGAACCAATAAATTTTCTTTCCACGCCTACAGAAAATCACTACCGGAGCTTACTTTTTTTTTTAGTAAAAACACTCCATGTTACAAAATTAAATCAATACTGAATTTCTGTCAGGCCGGTGACAAACCATGACCCAAGATATGTTCTCTGCTGTTGCAACGAGTCGTGAAAACCAGTAAGATTGTTTGTTTGAAAAATTCATTAAAATACTTGTGCAACAATTAAAATTGGCTATTACCCCCCAAAAGTGAAAATAACTTACTCTGGCGTCGAACACCGCAATCAAGCTATAGATTGATTGCAATCTTCAATACCAGTGTACTGCATGTCATCACTGCATTGTCAACGTGATTCATCAAACTTATTAAAAAGATAATTAATAAATTTTAGTTAAGTAGCCTAATGATCTACATTTGCTTTTTTCAGGGTTTTGAATTAAGAGATGGGGGTTATTCCACGAGACAATTCAAATAATGTATTAAGTACGAGTAATATTTGCTCCACCTCTCCGTGTTTTTGCGACAAATGATGGGTCACCCGCAAAGTCGGATTCAAAAATTAGACTGCCATATATACAGCTAGTGCGAACATAGCGTTTGTAGATCTCCGTTGTTGCTGCGGTGTGGGGAAGTGTTCTGCTTGTGTTGTGTATGTACATATATATATATAGATTTACATATATATCTATACATAGATATACATACACCATGTAGCGTTCACAGCTTGAAGTAAATTTTTTTTAGGGTTTGCTGGCTAAAGAGAGCCATAGGGAAAGCCATAGAGAAGTCTTTAGCCAACCATTAGACAAGCTAAAGAGCGCTATGGCCGGACAGCGATAGGGCCATAGACAAAGCTAAAGAGGCCCATAAAGGCGACCATAAAAAATGCTAAAGGGGGCCACAGAAAATTCTTTAACTAATTAGGCCAAATAGCTAAAGCCGACCATAGAAAGGATTTTCTATAGCCGATCATAGGACATCTTTGTATGGGATGGTACCAATTCATTTACAAGACATTACATAATCGTTTTCGGGAGTGAAAACATGTTGTTTATAAATTTACGGCACCCTTCTTTACAACGTCGGCATGCACTACGGAGAGTATTGGTATGTGGTAGCTGTAGTGTAGGAAAAACGCAGGACGTATAGCCCCAACCCTGCGCCAGTTAAAACTCGCCTTGCAGCCTCACAGGTGAAGCATTGGGCTGCAGAACGAGAGGTTAGATATTTATTCGGAGATGATTTGTTTAATTCTAAGTGCTGGCGCACATTCGTTTGCTTTAGTTTCTTTGGTAACCAAACCAGTTGTGCTGCTCTGGCCCGGGGTATGCTAAGATGTAGGGATGGAGGGACCAACATATTGCTTTGTACATTTTATGCTTTAAAGGGATGCTGACCCAAATATTTCACTGTCCATAATAAGTGGAGCACGATCTCTCTACGAGCCAGGAGCCTCCGATGTGCGTGAGCACACACAACGAAATTGACGTCATAGTCCCCATTTATACGTAAGATGACAGTCAAATAGGTGAGCTCCGTGGAAAAGGATAATAAAAACAGGCTTTTCATCTCCACAGCGGGGTCTGGTGATAAAGGTACGCGATTAATTGGCGTAACAAACACGTAGCGTCCACTTGCGGATATGAAAACCCTGTCTTTATTCTTTTGCCAGGAGCCCACACATGTCAAAGGACGGCAGGACTGGAAGTGCGAGAGAGCGCGCGCTTCCAGTCCGGCCATGGTCAAAGTCACCGTAAGTGTGGATGGGGGACTACGACATCAATTTCATTCCGCGTGCTCGCGCATACCGGCGGCTACTGGCTGGTGGAAAGATCACGCGCCACTTATCATGGACACTTACGTGTTTTTGTTCAGTATCCCTTTAAGCGAATCGGGAAGCTCTCTAAATGCCACTTTTCTATGTTCAAAATAACGTTATACATAGGGAAAAAACACAGCATTTTAGAGAACACGAAATGGGAATTTCTTTTTCGGCTTCGCGGCACCCTACGGGAGAGTTATCTAATTCTTGTCGTTCGCGGCGATTTTTTCGCCTTTACCTCACTGGAAAGGTGACTTCCGGACCTTTTAAATGCTCGTCTCTTCTAATAATCAGATAAGATGGCCGCCCAAAACAGTCAAAAATATCCTGAAAAAATAAAGTCACGTCGAAATCTGTCTCAATGAAGCTCTGAGGATTCGCAGGAGTATACTACACATCTGGGCATCACGAAATCAGAGTTCTACGAAGGGCAGGTGCCAAGGCTGTAAGGGGCACTGCGTCGGACCACCGTTGATCGTGACTCGGCCAGTCGCACCACATCAATCACACGCGTTGCGAAGACCCGACTAATTCGCCCCCTGCGACGAGCAGGGACTCATCGAACACAAGGGTTTGCAGGGTCCGCAATTACCCACGGGTGACGGCTATCAATGCTGATCAGCACCTTATCAACGGAAGCATCTGCTGAACACGATGGCCAGATTTTAAGAACCGTTCATTGCCGTTGTCTTGCTGTTCAGACGCAAAGTCTGCGCAAGAAGCTTTGAAAAGATAAGAAAGAGACAAAGTTATGGAGGCGGGAGAGGACGAGGAGGAAAAGGGACGGATCGATAGAATCGGTGAGGGATGTTCGTGTACCTCCAGCGTCCACAGCATAACTAGGCCGCAGTGCAAAATTTTCTACGTCATCAATCGTAGGCCAGGTGTTCCATGTCCAGAAGAAAAACTTAAATATCTCGGTGACAGAGAAAGTCACATGGTACGTGAAGGTACCATGTGACTCGGCGGCGGAATCGGCGGAATTTCCCTTAACGGGAAATTCCGCCGATTTTTTTTGTAGACTTCGATTTGGCTGAAAATTTGCAGACAACATCAATAACCCTTTCTCAAATTATAACCAAAATCTTTTATAAAAATAAAGTTTTTCCGTTAAGTTATTGAATTATCAAGTTACGCCGGCCGCGAGGGTTCTAGGAGGCGAGTCTCTACTGACAACGATGATAAATCCCTACTTTTCCCTACCCGCGTATGTCACGGGGATGTGCAGGCGGACGAGCGACTCCGGCAGCCGCGAAGTGGCTTTCCGGGCGCCGGCGATCGAGATTATTGTTTCGCCGCTTCAAAGTTGAAAGTTAATTTGCAATGGGTAGCAATCCGTGCTCCGCGATCGATTGTAGAAGCAGTGCCGAGAAAAAGCTTCTTTTTTACCCTTGTTCTCGTGGGAGAAAACAAATATGCGTTCCCCGGCAGCAATGGAGGCCAGCCACGTCAAGGTGCTTTTGCACGAGCTGTGTGCCGAGAGAACTAGTGTCACTTGAAACATACTTTCTTAAGCTCGGAATACTTCATAGCCGCGTGCTGCGAGTTAAGTATCCTTCAGCAGCTGGAACAGCTTCAAGAGCGGCAAGCGCAAATCCAAGCCTGCTGTGACCACCGTGACCACTACGACATCGTCCAAAGAAGAGCGCTAATGATATCGAGAAAAATAGTACACAATCTAGCACTATAGTCAACATTTTGCACAGTCACATTTGTTATTCACAATTGGCTCAGTGACTTTTTTAAATTTTTTATAAACACTATTTTTGTTTCGGACATCGAATCTAGCTCGGGCTACTCTCGGAGTTCCACTCACGTGGCCGACCTGTTGAAGACGAAAAGTGAAACATCAGTTCAAGTCCGAATTTAGACATGACGTTCGACATATTGCTATTCCTGTCTGCTATTACAGAGGTTTATGAAGCAGGTGTTTAGCTCCAATGATATACGGTATAACCTTTGCCTAGTTTGTCAAATGGTTGGCGTGCAATATCCTCTGCAGAAGAAGTGATGAAAACGTCTTTAATTTATTCTATGGCGGAGAAATTTTATATAGAGCTGAAAAGTTTTCTTTAAACCATGGAAATATAATGTCGCTGAGGAGAGGCATGGAAATTTTCAGCTGATGGAAACTGCTAAACCAAAACTTAATAAACAAAAGAAAAGATCTTAATAATGTGCCTTTGGACGCCGTATCTTCTTATAAATACCTTGGTGTCCACATTTCATCTAACCTAACTTGGAGCGTTCACACCTCGTACGTCATTAATAACGCTAACCGCATGCTGGGTTATCTTCGACGTAACTTTGCTAAAGCACCTTCATCCCTAAAACTACTACTCTACAAGGTCCTCATTCGCTCTAAACTCGAATATTCCGTTTCGGTTTGGGATCCAAGCCACGAAAACTTGATACACTCACTTGAAATGGTTCAAAATAATTCTGTTCGTTTCATATTGTCTAACTACAATAGAACTGCAAGCATCAGCACAATGAAATCTAACCTTGATCTGCCATCCCTAACATCCCGCCGCAAAATCTCTCGTCTTTGTCTCTTTTACAAACTGTTTCTTCATCCCTCCTTGCGCGCCGAACATATTTTACCCCCCCAATACATCTCATCTAGATTAGATCATGTTCATAAAGTCGGGATTCCATCGTGTAGAACTAATGCTTTTTTTCAGTCATTTTTTCCTCGCACATCAGTGGAGTGGAATGGCCTTCCCGCCCCGACAGCAACAATCAAAGATCCCCAGCAGTTCAAGAACGCCATAGCTAACATTGTATAAATAAGAGTCAATTTACTGTACTAAACACCACTGCATTTTTTAACTTTATACTTATACATTGTACCCACTCCCCTCTCTAATGCCTTTGGCCCTGAGGGTATCTGAAATAAATAAATAAATATAGAATTACCTCCTTCCCATGTGCTCTCGTGGATGGGTGTTTAAACGCGTTGCATTATACTCCAAAAGAAAAAAAAAAAAAAAAACGGGTACACATTTTTTTTCAGTAACTTTTGTTAACTTATTTTGAATTAAAAGTTTTCTGATGTCTTCCTTTATCTTACGCACTATTGTATCTTCAAGCGAAAATTCTTTATTCGAAGATGAACAGTGTATTTGTGTATTTTATTCACATTTCATTGCACTTTGATGTTTGGCTTGGTGGTTGCAGAGTTCTTTTAATTGTCATTTGGACACATCTTCATGACCAGTAACCTGCCATCTGATCTACACGAACGCAGTTCATTCCATTCTATATATTTCATATTTTATGAAAATCAGTCTACATGTGTTGGGTCCCAGTCCAGCACGAATATGTTCGTCGCTTTGGAAGGCGAGCAATGTACGTGCCACACACACGAACGCTGAAAATGGCATCGACCATAAGCGCTTTTCAGAAATGGTGTATAGATCTTTTGCTAAATTACTTAAGCACCAGGGAGCATATTCATGCCACAAGAGTAGTCACATGTGCTAGCGCCTGCAACAGTGACCTTCTAACGAAAATCTAAAACAGATGGCACGTTCCTTCAGGTTATACGAGCGTGTGGAGCATCTGTACACACATTCCGAGCCTTTTCTATGGTGCTTTCTCAATTTGTCGAAATGTATTGCGCGTTTTCGACCTTTCTTCGCCAGCCACCTTCTAATAAAAAGAGAACGGATTCACTAGCGACATCACGGAACTAGCGAGCCGCGGCTTGAGCGTACCGAGTTGCAAAAACGGTTCAATCAAAATTTCAATTGCTCCTGATTTTTTTTTTTTTTTTTTACTTTCTCATAGTTTAGCACATAAGCCAAGGTCATACTTTGTGCAAATATAGATGATTATTAACTTCAAATAGCACGAACACCCAGGTTTTCTCGCTGTTAGACGCGAGAAAGGCGGCCGCGAGCGTACCCGATTGCCGACCGCGCGCCTCGATGCATATCCGTGACGTCACGCTTGGGTGGTGGGGAAAACTGGGGAAAAACTAGAGAGAACGATGCTTCGGTTTCGGCAGCAAACAAAATATCGTTTTTTTAATTAACTAGAGTGAATCTGGGAGAACGAGATAGCATTTCGGAATCAGGAATCCATCCTCCTTCAGATAATGCCTTTGGATTAGGTAGCTCGAAAAATCGGCGGAGTTTCCCTTTAACGGTCTAATAGCCTGCTCCCAGGTGAATGACGGCTGGAACGCGACCCAGATTAGTGAGTTTCCAGCATCGGCAGGTGTGATCCATCGATTTCCATCTAATAACGTCATACAAGTGTCCTGCTGCTGCCCGCCGCGATCCTGACGGTGGCACAGACACGGAGATGGATACGGAAGACGCCAATTTGGTTCTAGGTGGCTATCCATTTTAACAGTCCGCGGAAGCTTCAGCAGCCAGAAGTTGTGATTCTGCGTCTACAGCGGCATTCGTGTGAACGCCTAGATAAAAAAAAAAAAAAATTACGATTAACAGTTAGTACAGATTTATTTTTGCGGGAAACGTTTGCTTTAAATCCTCATCCATAATAGTCTACTGATATAAATCGCAATTTCAATGATTATTTAAAGTATGATTTAAATGTTTAACATGGTTAAAATCGCGCACAAAGAGACGAGGACAAACGAGGAAGGAACGCAGAACACAGACAGGCGCGATTTTAACCATGTTCAACGTTTACCAACTGGCCCAACTTACTACTCTTCTACAGTATGATTTAAATCATTGGCATTTGTATTTTGTATTTTACACCGTGGTTCCAGGACACATATAAAGCCCCCGAACGCCATGATATTGTTGTTTGAGGGCTCTATGATTGGCCCGATCGGCTCGTAATACTTGCTGCACTTTGATCGAAGTGACATGACGTATAATTGTAGCACATTGTCATTTAAGTAGTCTCAAACCGGCACGTTTCGCCATGTCGTCTATCTTCCATTGGAGATTGATTCCCAAATTTTAACAATCTGCGCGTGACTTTCTAGAGGGGTCTACAGCACCTTCTCAAGAGTACATCAAGCAACATTGGTGGTCGCCATTTGTCAGGCACGAAGCGTCTGATTGGTCCCGAGTTCTCGACGAATGCTGACGTAGTACTCGTTTGCGATACGAGCTGAGCCAAGTTTACGCCCAACGCTTACGCAATCCTTTTGTCCAATACATGCTCAGAGTGTGCCCAAACAATTTGAATAGTTGGTGCATAAGCTGCTATGTGTCGCGCACGCACTTTTGAAAATGTATACTTTCGTCGATATATAGGGTGTCCCAAGTCACGAGGCTCGATCTAAAATGGACAGCATAAATCGACGCCTGCACGTAGCAATCTAAACTTTTCATCAAAGATGGATTTCACAGGTCAGTTTTTAATGTTAAATTGCAAAGCGTAGCTACCATACAGTAAAAAATAGGACCAAAAAAACTTGCCAGGGTCAAGGGCAAGCGGTGGCGCAGACGACCAAGTCGAGTTGCAGGGCGCGTTTGACGGTCGTATTGATAGATAGCGCAACCTCCCTATGGAGACTGCTCGCGACCAGCGTGGTTCATTAAAATGAACATAATCTTTTTGTAATGCACCTTTGGTTAAAAAATAAATGCAGGCAATAAAAGCAAAACTTGAAGTTAAAACAAACAAAAGAAAAACACGAAAATGCGGTTGCATAACGATGGCGGTCTCGCTGCCGACGGACATTGTCTGCATATCACCTGCTTGTTTCCCCTGATCGGCTTCACCTTCCGATGCTGCCCTCAACGCCATCTATCAATACGGACGCCAAACGCGCCCCGCAGCTCGACCTTGTTCTCTGCGTCGCCGCCCGCCGTTTGCCCTTGCAAGTTTTTTGGTCCTATTTTTTACAGAAAGGGAGCTACGCTTTGTAATTTTACAAGAAAAAACCGGCCGGTGATATACGCGTTTGACGAAAAACTTAGATTGCTACGTGCAGGCGTCGATTTTTATGGTCCATTTTAGATTGAGCCTTGTGACTTGGGACAGCCTATAGTTTACATTCATTTTCAATTTTTATGAGACATCGCAGCTTGATTTAAACGTATTGAGACTATTTTTCACAGTGAACTGTATATGGCTAGGTTCTGAAAATTTTTGTGTGCGAGGACAGAGCGCATAGATCGAGAATTCGCGCCCCGGCTGCAGCTGCAATCAGCTCATAAAGTCGCTGATAACGTGGTTCTAGCGACGTAATCAGCCCTTGCACTTTGTACTTGATATCGACAGGACGCGCGTAGTGCGCTCGGACGAAGAAGAACGCGCCTTCAAAGAGAGACAACGGGAGCAAAAGCGCGAATGGGCGCGGAAGCGACGAGACGCCGCAGGTGGATTGTCTCCTTCCTGTTGGGACGGTTTGGAAGTGAGTGCTACAGGGACGTCAATGTGCCGACCACGCGTCACCGGTTGTGTATGGATTGAACCTTTGGCAAGAACGTGTCTAGCATGGCAGTACGACCGATCGCGATGTACCACAGCCACCACAAAGCAAAGGTAACTGTGGTGACGAATGAGAGAAAATAAGGACGATACCAACCACTAAGTTACGTGTATATGTCTTTAATAAATATAGCAACAACCACATAAATCAACCTACTTGTCAATATAGTCATTCCAATACAGCTTCGCTGGCTATCCTTCTTCACAGAGTGGAAGGGCACTAAGTTTTCTGTTTGTTTCCGACACTCCAAAGCCCGTTTTGTACCTATGAGTGTAGCATCAACTCTGAGAAGACGTGGCATCATCGAACGTCTACAGGCATCTGCAAAATCAAAACCAACTTCGTGGGCCTCTAAGTTCTCTGTTCCAGATGATTAGCTGTCCCCAACTCATATATGCTGGGCGAAAAGAGACAGTAGCCGGTCGAAGCAGAAACGAGAGTAACGCTTTAATAGAGCCGATGGTTAGCAATATTTCACACCTAAATTGGACGCACTCGTTAAAGGGAACCCGTTGAAAGCGTTAGGGTGAAGAGTTTAACAGCCGCGAGCTGCCCCACTATTAGAGCGTCCACGGGAAGTTCAAACACCCAGCGCCGTGTTGTAATGGCCAAGCACGTGGTGAAGCAAAAAGCAAAACAAGAGGCAGTCTGAGACGGCAGAGACGATGGACCGTGCAAAATCCAATTTGCAGGAGACGTGAGAAAACCTCAAAACGCGGATCAAGCTCGAGCGAGGGGCGGCAGCCGCCGAAAAGCCCGCGCCTCACATCGGCGCCGCCGCTAAGAAGCCTGTAGGAAAACAATGGCAAAAAATGCTTCGTAAGACCCACAGAACAGGCGTAGGAAGCAGCAAAGAAATGCGATGGCTTGTACAAGAAAAAAATAAATAAATAAAAACTACAAAAACCGCCGCGGAAAAAGGACGGGCGGCGCTGCGAGCGTCGAAGGTTCGTGATGGCGATGGCGATAGGCATTCGGAAGGCGGGACAGCGCCTCGTTACCCCGGAGCCCCCGCGATGAAAATGGGCGATGGGAGCAAGACCGCGTCGAAAAGCTCACCTTTTTAATTGACCTCCTGCGCCGGAGAAACGTGCTAAATAATTGCCGCCATTTCTAAACGTTACCCGCGGGTCAGGGGGCCGGGCCGCTGTCCAGTGCCGAGATTAAGCGCCCGGAAAAGAACTCGCCGGAGCCGGCAACTCGTTTTGGGCCGGCTGCCCGCTGCGGGCCGGGAGGCTCGCGTGCGCGGCATTCGACTGCCTTAGAGATTATGCAACCATTAGGCTTCCAGCGAGATGCACGCAGTCGTCTACATGCCGACGGCTCGTTAGGGAAGGATCCGCCATTTAGCGCCTTGGCAGCGTAAGCAGCTGCCGGGGCGCTTGCCTCAGCCCCGGGGCCAGGAACCGGTTTGGAAAGTTGTGTTAACGCGGAATTTAACCGATGCCCCTACTTCGTAATTCGCTATGTACAGATCTGCGCCGGTCGCGTCTGACCGAGGCGGTGTCTGCGGCGGCTACAATACGAGAGGCTCTTTCTCCGAAGTGTAGGCGAGCTAGGCTCGCGGACACTTTTCTATACCATTTCAGAAGTCGTGAACTGTCCGCGTGTGCAGCCTTATTCTGCGTTCACGATGCTGAAGGGCCCGTGTGTCTGTAGCTTTGAATGCATAGCTACAGAAATGCATCCACTAGTATAGGTGTATATGTGGTAATAGTGGCGTACTGTCCTGTGTGCTCAAGTTCAAAATGGTTTTGCAGATATTTATACAACGGGAAATCAGTCTGCTTCATAATGTTCCCCTTGTGAAAAAAAAAAAAAAAGAACAAAAACCGTACGATTTTAAGCGGGTCTATACACGTGCATACGGGCCACCGGTATAACTGTATCGGCAACGTCTGTAGTAGAGAGTTTTAGGTAACCGTTTTCGAACATCCGATATGGCACGATAGGCCTTCCGGTACGAACAGCTCATGCACGAGTCTTCTGCGGTAGCACATGCGCAATTCGTACCGGACTGTTCATCGTACCGTATCGGATGTGCAGAAACGGTTCCCTAAAACTCCCTATTATTTCGGTTTCCGGTACACGGATACCTGTCAGCCGGCATCGGATAGCGGTGTCCGGAAGAAAGTTACGGCTACGCTGTACGGGTTTACTGGTCGATGGTAAAGGCGTGCAGGTAACGCCGGCACGATGTTACCGACAACAAATCATATATTCAAGCGGCCGGTATCCTTGTACCGGTACCGGTATCTCCATTCAGGTGACCAGTATCGCGTACCGACTGTCTATATTCACTGAATGCAATTAATTCGAAGGCGCAGGCGAGCTCGACAGAATAAACGCGTTTATGTTTGGAGATTTGTGTTTGGCCTTTGTCCCTCTTGCTCCCCTTCTCCAGGGCTGATTACTGTTCTGATTACTGTCAGAGTACTGCATTCTTATTCTGAGTGCTCTGTCGACAACGAATTCACTCTAACCGAGTATGTTTTTATTTGCTGCGGCTCCATTGGGCGGTAGAACTTACGTGACACGTGTGCCGCCACAATAGCCGTGTTTACATGAATACGACTTCAGCGCATCGACTCCAATCGTCCTCCGAAGGAAGCCGACGCGGGAACGTTTACATGAATGCGCACCAAGCCCTACGTGAAGGTGGCGCCACGCCGTGTCAAAGCTGAAAGTTAAAGTTGCGTTTCCGGCTCCGGCCGCGCCACGTGACCACGTTTTCTGGTGCATCGCACTGAAGTGCGTGAAGGCGTTTCGACGCCTTCGTCGAGCGTAAAGTAAGGATCGTGCATGCAGTCTTCGATGCTGTGCAAGCAGTTACGAGACGGAAGAAACATCAAAACCCAAACATCTTGAGCTCCAAGTCCATTCTCGATCAGAAACGACGTGCGTGTGCACGGCCTGGCGAGCGCGATCGTTGACAACCACTCTGAGGACGCCACCGCGTTTCGCCTTTCCATACCGTGCCAACCGCGACCGGGCCCCCAGGCCGAAAGGCTCCGACGCAGCCAGGGACGACACCGAGGTAGGAGCTGCTCGTTGTGCGCTACCATGCAGTGCTCGGAGCTCTCGGCGTCGTTCGTGTTTGCGCCGAAGCCTCAAGGCACTCCCTTGGACACGCAAATCGTATTTTGCAAGGCTTGGACGGGGGCCGCCCTCTCCGAGCAGCTCAGTGATATTCCGCTCATTTAGTTTGGTACTAAAAGATCTCGTTTCTTTTTGGGAGGAACTGCTGGCGACCACACGGAACCGCTCTCCGCTGCCGCGGACGAAGTTGGCTGCCGCCATGTTCTGAGCTCTTCATTCACTCCCGCAGCGAGCGCTTTCCCATAATCCTCCCCGTTCCAAAATGCGATGCGACCTCCGTTTACATGGGTTGAATGAACGCGTATTCGCCGTCTCAATCAACCTTTAGCCGCGTTTACATGAATGCGACTTAGTCGCATCTAATCCAGTTGTCGAATTCAATGCGGTCATGTAAACGGCATAATGCGCAAAGAAAGCGCATCGCATTCAAGTCGCCAGACAGAGGTGGATCGAGACGGTGAATACGCATTCATTCAACTCATCTAAACGGAGGTCGCATCGCATTTTGGAACGGGGAGGATTATGGGAAGGCGCTCGCTGCGGGGGCGAGTGAACAGCTGAGAACATGGCGTCGGCCAACCTCGTCGGCGGCGCGGAGAGCGGTCCCGTATGGTCGCCCGCAATTTTTTCCCGAGAACAAACGCGAGCTTTTATTGCCATAATAAGTAAGCGGAAAATAGCGGAGCTGCTTGGTGAGAGCGGCCCCCGTCAAAGCCTTGGGACCCCTTCAGACGACTTGCGCGTCCGAAGGGGTCCCAAAGGCTTCGGCGCAAACACGAACGACACCGGGAGCTCCGAGCACTGTAGAGCGCTGCATGGTAGCGCAGAACGAGCAGTTCCTACCTCGGTGCCGTTCGTGGCTGCGCAGGAACCTTTCGGACTCGGAGTCCGGTTGGTCCGGTCACGATCGGTGAGGTCTGACGCGGCGAAGCGCGGAGGCGTCCTCAAAGCGAGCACACACACGTCGCCTCTGGTCCAGAGTGACCCGGCGGCCCGGCCTGGAGCCCTAAACGCTTGGGTTTTGATGTTTCTTTTTTCTCGTAACTTCTTCCACAGTACCAAAGACAGCGGGCACGATTTTTACGTTCACTGAACGCGTCGAATGTGCAAAGGCCTCCACGCGCGATGCACCGGAAAACGTGGTGCGGGTGGTGCCGGAACTGCATAACTTCGAGCTTCGACACGGCGTGGCGCCACCTTCGTGTAGGGCTTGGTGCGCATTCATGTAAACGTTGCCCCGTCGGCTTCGTTCGAAGAACGACTGGAGTCGATGCGCTAAAGTCGCCTTCATATAAACGAGGCTTTTGTCTGGCGACTTGTATGCGATGTGCTTCTCTAGCGCATTATGCCGTTTACATGACCGCATCGAATGCGACAACTGGATTCGATGCGACTACGTCGCATTCATGTAAACGCGGCTTATTATCATTGTTTCGAATCACCTCTACAAGCCACCATCTTATTGCCAGCCAGCTTCTGCTGCAACACTTCGGATCGAGTCTTCTCAGTCGCTTCTTCCGTGAAGGAAGTGTTTTTAGCGAATCGCATCTGAGCCTCGTGTTCTTCGCGGCTCAATTTTTTTTCTTTCTTTATTTGTTTCTGCGGATACATGCTCCGCAGAGGGGGTCTAAGGCTAAATGCACGAGTGCCTGACAGGGCACTCGTGCCTTTACCCCCTCTTGGTATGCAGCGAGCATCAACAGACATATACAATACATCATATACATATAGTATACATTATACATACTAAGTACATATACATTAAGTTCATATAAGTTCAATAGCCAAATCTTAATACTGCCATATATACAGTTTTTTAGCTGAGACATACTAAGCACAATTTGCTATGCACTCCAATGCAGAAGCAGCTAAAAAAACCCTAAAAGACTTCTGCTTCCTGTCAGACAACGACGCTAATGCAAGGTGATATAGGGATAAGGGATTGATTGACAGGGAACCTGTGCGCGCACGGCAGCGTGCCATGCAAAGCTGATAGGTAAAACAATTAAGCTAGAGCGCCGGCTAGCCTGCCGCCATGTATATAGTGAGTCCCCCAAAACTACCCCGAAACCCTGATGTAAAACCTGATGTGATAGTGATGGTTGTGATTGTAGAGGGGAGGGGTGAAAAGGATGGGAGGGTGAACGTGCGGTGGCCAGAAGGGGAGGTGCCAGTATCAGTGCGCGCGAAAAAACAAAACAAAAAAGCTTACAGCTTTTTATGGCTTTTGTGTTCATCCCCATCAATCTTCCAGTCGCCTTTTAGTCCTTTCGGCTGAATCCTTGCACTGCTCGCCGCGCTGGTCGGACCTTGGCGTCACCCCGGCTGCTGCCGTGTCGGTTACCACACTTTGCGTTGCCACAGTTGTTTGGAATCTGAGTATTCTTGCCAGAAATTGATCACGGCGTAGGGTCCGGCCAGGCTTCTGCCCTCTGTCTTGGCTTTGCCATCAGTCGACTTTGCGCTTTAAGTGCAGCCTTAAACTGGAGAGCAAAATGTGCTCGATGGTTTCGGGCGTTTATCTACATGCCCGGCATGAAGTGGATTCCACCTTCTGATTGAAGCGCTTTCGGTTCAACAACGTTCGCAGCCCTACAGCACGTGCCTTCAAAGAGCAGGCGGATACCTAGTACCTTGGCTATTGTAATACAAAACAAAAAAACAAATTTGTCGTTAGTTGTTTATACAGCAGAGTTTAGTCTGCCAGAACATGGCGACATTGTTACTCACTGCAGATAAGCAATTTAACCAGTGCAGTACGACTGCTAGCCTGGCGTCTTCAACGTGCACTACGCAGTAGTGATACACAACCGCACGCCGGTACGATGCTCATCTAGATCAAAACGGGAAGGGGTAGGGAGTGAACCCAGGATCCCTGGTTTCTGCAACGCGAACTTTCGCTTCGTGTGCTCCGAGCTGGTGTGCGCTAGCCCACTCGGCCACCGATCCCCCCTATTGAAATACAAGCCGTTCTCCTAAAAGGTGTAAAAGAGCCGAATACAGCAAGGACGAAGACGAAGTAAGACCCACACAAGGCGCACTCGCAACTGTAGTTTATTCGGAAAGGAGACGTGTACATGTATAGGCCCCATTGGCCAGTCTAGTCATCAACACATCGGCGCAAAGCATTTTTGATAAAATCAAACTTTTTTTCTGAAATGGCGTTGAACGCCTCACTACACAATATTTGCCTTTATCGCCCATTTCGAATGCCTCATGCAGTTCTCTACTTGTTTTGTCTTCATATCTAGCAATAATCTTAACATCAGGCAACACCGGTGCTCTTGGGCACTTACGGCAGTGAACGGAGAGGTGGCCAGACGGGATATGTCACTTGGCGGGTGCTTGCTCACGCGCATGATCATTGATACATCTGCCCGTCTGGCCAATATACAACCCCCCCCCCCCCCCCCCCCCCCGCACGCCAATGGAATTTGCTGCAGAACGCCCGAGGCAAACTCAGCAAATTTACTCATGTGTTTCGGGCTGCAAGGCTCGGACGACTGATCGGGGCTACTAATTCTATGGAAGAGCCGAGCCATCTTACTGGACGCAAAGAAGACAACAGGAACTCTGTTAGGCCTGGCCCACTTTCTTCAAATTGTGTGACTGTGAGTGCAAGTATGGGATTACTGCTGGTTTCACACTGGGCCTCTCACGTGCGGATTCGATTTTGCCTTTGAACATTTTTAACAGGCTTTTGGTGACCTGAGTTGTACCCCTGTCAGACGGGCATTTTAAAGAACTTCAGGACAAGCTCCTTTATAAAATCAACGAGCTAGCGCACGCCGTCGGGCACGTGCGCAGAAAATATTGCGAGCTGATTGGCCAATTTTCTGAAGGAGCTCAGTGAAAACGACGATTAGAACGCCGTCTGACAGGAGTATTTGACAAATTCGTCGGTATTAACATTAACTGGTGGGCTAGTTGGTTTAGCATGATCTGAAAAAGCGCAAATCATTAGGAAGAGAAGAAGGGGACAAGGACAGAGCGATGTGTCCTGTCGCCTTCTTGTTTTTCTAATCATTTGCGCGTTTTGACAACATCCATAGTTAGCCTGCCTCTTTTAGTCGTGCTATCTCTAGCAAAAAGCTATCCTGTACAAAATGACAGCAAGAATTCTCGAGGGAGACCTCCAAACACGCATTAAGGACGCGGCTGCCACGCGTGCTATCCCGACTGGCCATCTCGCCGTTCACTGCCGTAAGTGCTCCTGTTTACCAGTGTTGCACGATGTTAAGATTCCTGCTAGATCTGAAGACAAAACAAGCAGGGAACTACATGAGGCATTCGAAATTCGCGAAAAAGATAAAGATTGCGTAAGTGAGGCGTTCGTCGCTCTTTCAGACAATGACGTCGGCGTCGATTCTGAAATTGACTTCTACCGCTTTTCTCTCCAGGGATAGAGCGACGTACTTCATGGCCATTTTAAACTGCCTTTCGGAGATAACGGCACCCTGGGGTGCTCCACTCGCATTACCTGAGGTCGGCGCGTTGGTGTTGCCCTTGTGAACGCAGAAAGTCCTGTCCTGCAGGAAGGACTTTATAAAATCCCGCAACCTTCCTCGGATACGCCCTTTTTCGGCCGCTTTATAACTGTTTTTTGAGGTATGGACACAAATGCCTTTTTAATGTCAATTCCCACGATGGTACGGGGTTGTCCTTTTGAGGGAGGGGATGTTACGTCTTGGTGTATCATAGCCAAGCTGTCCGGCGTTGAGAGGCCTTGCCTGAATCCTGTTTGCCTAGGGTGCAGTCTACTTTTATTTTCCAGCAACCATGCAATACGGTATAAAAAATACATTTTTCCGTTATTTTTCATAGGCTTGAGATGAGAGAAAGATGTCTTAGGTTTCCTCTGCCTTTGGCTGGCTTGCCGGGTTTGCCGGGTTTGGGTATGGATATTACTCTGGAGTGTTTGCACTGCCTTGATCCGAATTTAGATTGTACCATTCCAAAAGTTATTTCTGTACTTTTTGGGGAGGTTATTGATAGCGGAAATAGTTACGTGGTTTGGTCTCGGTGCCCTGTTGCATTCGGTTGTAGCTATGACCGCCAGCCGTTCCCCCTTGGTACAAGGAGCGTCTTCTGGCGCTTGATCGTACGTTTGCAGTCTTTCGTAGCAGGTGCTCGGGGGGCCATTTGTGGACTCTGGGAAGGAGTCGTTTTTTGGTTTGATTTGCTAACTCAGCTTCCAGTATTCCGAGCTTGAGAGCGAGGTTGGCTCCCATTCCTTTGATTTTAGCCCTGCCGCACATCCCTTTGTACGTGCGCCATGCTTTCCTTAGCCCCGTCTTCACGTTGAAGGGTCCACGGTGTGTTTCCCATTTTAGACGGCTGAGCTCCAGCGTGCATTGTTTTGCTCGAGCCGTAGCAAGATTGAGCTTGATTTTCAGTTTTTTGTATCGTTTCTTTTTAGCGTACCATTCTAGGGCTTGAAGGTGGCTGGCCCATAGGTTGAGAAGGTGCAGGTGTGGCGCGGGTGCGCCTGCTCGCCCTCGGTATACTCTTCTCTTGCGCTGTTCATGGCCAACTTTATTCTTCGTGTGAGGACTTCTGTGCTGCTTTCTCCTAGCAGCGTTCGGAACCTACCCCATCTAATAAAGGAAACAATCTTTTTGGGACGCAGGTTCATGCGCAATTTGATACTGATAGGAAGGCGGTCGCCAGCATTGTAGGCGTTACCGCAAAAAGTAACGAAATACATTACTCGTTACTTGCAAAATAAAGGAACGCGTTACCACCCAACGTTACTTCAAAATAAAATGAACGTGTTAGCGTTACCGGTACCGATAAAAAAGTAGCGCACGTTTCTTTTGTGCAACGTTTTAGTTATAAATTGACGGTAACGGCTATGACTTTCTTTTTGCGGCAGCGTCTTACGACACTGGGACATATGACGTGGGCGTTGGATTCTTTTTTTTTTTGGCATGGCGAAAGGACAGGCAAAAGTTTGAAGGTATGTGGAATAAGCGCATTAATTATTGTCTTGGCGCCCATCCTTCGTATCAGCTTAAGTTCAGACGCACGCGACACTACGAGGTAATGGGACCAATCAAGCAGTGTCGAAAGCTCAAGTCACTGGGCCTTTTCTGTTTATGATTGGTTTCGCGATGATAGACCCCATGCATAAACATGACGGACACCATGACGGTGTCCTTTTGAGTATGTCTGATTGGTTACATGAGCTCGTAGCTTCGGCTGCGTTTGAACTTCGGGTAAAACAAAGAATAGAAAAAAAAGAGAGTTAAGTGTACTTTTTTTTCAGGTTTTGTGAATACGATGTAGCGAGTAACGTGACTAAGTTACCCGTTACTTGAAATAAATAACGTAGGTACACTACCCGTTACTGCTTTGAAAACGTAACGAGTACGTTACTACGTTACCGAAAAAAACGTGTTACCGATAAAGCCGTTACCCCTAACGCGTTACCGCCAACACTGGTGGTCGCTCCCCACAATGTCCGGCTTGGTGTGCTAGGTCAGCCTCAGGCTCTTCGTTGTCCATGTTAAATCCGGCGTTGTATTCGCTGCAGAGCAACGAAGCCAGAAAGACAAGACGCACTCCTCACCATTCCGGAAGACATACGACACGACCTTAGATATATAAAGACTGTAAAACTCCCAGTCAAGAAAATCCAAAGAGGATCAAGACCCTGGACTCCCTAGTCACCTACGCGGTGAACTTTACACACTCACCTAAGCCCCTACCCTTTCAATAATAATAATTATTATTATTAATAAACTTGGTGCTATTAATAATATTAATAATATTATTATTAGTAAAATATGTTGTTAATATTATTATTATTATCAATATTAATGAAACATGCCAGCGTGAATTCCAGTGGTTCTTACTGAACTCTACAATAAACACTGGATGATTGATCAAGTGAGTTTTGTTGGTCGAGAATTGGTGACAGATGCGAATCGGTTACTTCCGCAAATAGTGCGAAAATCCGTTGCTCTTCTAAATATCAAGCTTTGAACGTACCTCGAGAAGCCCGACGTCATGACCTTCCCGAGAAGGACTTCAGTTCGATTACCTGTTTTAAAAGTTCCACAACCCGTCTACCGGTTCAGCTAGCAGTTTACGGACTCCATAGATATTGTGATCAGTTCGGCCACCAGTTTGGCGACTTAGTGTGTATTTTCCAGTTTGTCCAGTTTTTTTTTTTTAATTGGGCAGTTTTGACAGTTAAGCCGTTAGTTTGGCGAGTTCCTTGCCTTAGTTTTTCCATTTTGATTTCCATGTTTTCTGGTTTCAGAACATTGATTTCAACTTAAGTCAGTTCAATAGCAGTGCAATATGGTAGAAAGTAGGGTGAGTTGGTGATACAGGTTTAAAGCAAAGTAAAAGAGCGCCATAAAAAACGAAGGACAACAGAACGAAATGTACAAACAGAGCGCTGACTCTCAACTGATTTATTGGAAACAAAACACATAAATTAATGTGTTTGCTTCCAGTAAATCAGTTGAGAGTCAGCGCTCTGTTTCTGCACACTTCGTCTTCTTGCCCTCCGTTTTTTTTTTTTTGGTTGTTTTGTTTTTTCGGGGGGGGGGGGGGGGGGTGGGCGCTGTTTTACTTTTATTTAAATAATAACAATGCGTACGGTTTAAATCCTGGTATAACTAGTTAAGATTCATTAAATTTGCCTTTTCTAAATAGGACAGCATTGGCAGGCGTTGTCACATAAATTAGCAAAACGCTTACCGACACCGCTGTGATGGCCAGTTCACCATTTGCGTTTGACTGCAACCGACTGAGACAAGACAGGTTTTGAAGGCTCTCGTGGCGGGCTACCCACATTCAAGCTGCACATCCAAGCTCCATATTGATTTATACTTTTTATGATAAAGTTATCAGTCAAATTTAAAACGAACAAGCATGTATATTTTTTTTAATAATCCTCAAAAAATATGTGCGTGCACAAGTGAGTATATTACATAATTGATAAAGAAAAAATGTTATTGTTTCTTTATCAATTATGTAGTGGGGGTCCCTGTTCTTAGCACAACGTTTGTGTTAGGTTAAATGGTCATTGAGGCAACGCTTGGTTTGCCCTATGTAGCAGAGGCCACAGTCAAAAGGAATTTTGTAGACTGCACCACACACACGATTGATATATCTTTCTCTGTGCAGTTTAGTACATGAAGTCTTCGCGGAAACAAACGACGCCCATCTGTTAAGCCTAAAATCACTTTTAAACACTGTGCTGATTCAGAAACTGCTGCCAACTCATTTAGGATTGTGGGGTATGCGATGGAAAAAAGTGACAGCCGTTTACCTCTCCCTGTAACGCCGAATTGGAGCGCAGCTCTTGAGGAGGAGGAGGGAAGTGTACTGAGGGCCACAGTTTCTCGGGGGTCACGTGACATAGGGGAAAGGGTCACACATGACCCCCCCCCCCCCGAGGGCACGTGACCTAGTTGGGGTCACGTAACCTCAGGGGAGGGGGTCCACGTGGAGGGGAGTCACGTGCCTCCCCGAGGTCACGTGACCTCGGAAGGGGGTCACGTGACCTCGGGGAGAAGTCACGTGACCCCCCAGCTCACGTGACCAATATTTCCCCGCTAGATTTAGCGGGGAAATTTTTGCACTAGGTTTAGCGGGGAAATTGTTTCCGCTAGATTTAGCGGGGAAATTTTTTCCGCTAGATTTAGCGGGGAAATTTTTCCGCTAGATCTAGCGGGGAAATTTTTCCGCTAGATTTAGCGCGGAAGTTTTTCCGCTAGATTTAGCGGGGAAATTTTTCCGCTAGATTTAGCGGGAAATTTTTCCGCTAGATCTAGCGGGGAAGTTTTTAGCTAGATATAGCGGGGAAATTTTTCCGCTGCATTTAGCGGGGAAATTTTTCCGCTAGATTTAGCGGGGAAATTTTTCCGCCTGATTTAGCGGGGAATTTTTTTCCGCTAGATTTAGCGGGGAAGTTTTTCCGCTAAATTTAGCGGGGAAATCTTTTCCGCTAAATTTAGCGGGGAAATTTTTCCGCTAGATTTAGCGGGGAAGTTTTTCCGCTAAATTTAGCGGGGAAATTTTTTCCGCTAAATTTAGCGGGGAAATTTTCCCGCTAGATTTAGCGGGGAAAATTTTCCGCTAGATTAGCGGGTAAATTTTTCCGCTAGGTTTAGCGGAGAAATTTTTTCCGCTAGATTTAGCGGAGAAAATTTTCCGCTAGATTTAGCGGGGAAATTTTTCTGCTAGATTTAGTGGGGAAATTTTTCCGCTAAATTTAGTGGGTAAATTTTCCCCGCTAAATCTAGCGGAAATATTTCCCCGCTAAATTTAACGGAATTTTTCCGTTAAATTTAGCGGGGAATTTTTTTCCGCAAAATTTAGCGGGGAAATTTTTCGGCTAGATTTAGCGGGGAAAATTTTCCGCTAGATTTAGCGAGGAACTTTTTCCGCTAGATATAGCGTGGAAATTTTTTCCGCTAGATTTAGCGGCAAAAATTTTCCGCTAGATCTAGCGGGGAAGTTTTTCCGCTAGATTGAGCGGGGAAATTTTTCCGCTAGATTTAGCGGGGAAATTTACCCATAATGCACCGCGCGGTTACGCCGACGGCGACGGCGACGCCGCTCAAGCCGGGAACGGGCGCCTAAGAGCTGCGCTCTAAAAAGGAAGAACTACGTGCTTGGTGGGTTTTTCTTGACCCTGCTTTTTAAATAAAACAAGTTAAAATAACTGTTCTAAACATAATCTTTCGAAAAACCAGCCAGACTAAAACGGTCCAAAAAGGCGTTGTAGCAAGGATTTATTAAAATGGGAACATGATTTTCTGAGAGCACTCTTCACGAGGAGAGCGGTCGTCCTCCGGGCCCCGCGAACCCCGGAGAACGGAACGTGATCCTGGCATGAACACCGCACCGCCCCGCTCCGTCGGCCCGCCGCTGCACGTCCGTCGAGAAGAAAAGAAGACGAAGGTCGGAGGCCAGCGGAAAAATCCCACATGGGCCCCCGCGAATTTGTCTCTCAGTAACCCGGTCCATCTCATCGGTCTCTCCTAAAGATAGGATAAATGAACACCTCTCACCGTTCCGGCCCTGCCAATACCATCATCGAGCAAGTGAGCGGCCCGGAAACCTACTTTTTGGACGTTCTTCATCTCCGAGTGCGGCCTCGCCGCACTAAGCCCACCGTAGCTCAGAGCTCTTGGAATGAGAGCCACCTCCGCGCCGGCAGCGCTCCATTTTCACAGCGCCGCAGCGAGCGCCCCGGCCTGAACTACAACCACGATGGCTTCGTCAACGCCAGAAACCTCCCTAACTGACATGGAAACTACCACGGCAGGAGATTCCACCAATACCCTTAGCGACGGCTGGTTCACAGCCTACTACCGCGGGCACAAGTTGAGAGCGATTCCAACCGCTGAAGTGGATCTCACCACGGGCGATCCCCTACAGACTGGCCCACCGATACCCCGTCCACGGAAAAAACCTCAGCGCCTACATTCGTTGCATGCCTAGGGGAGAATTCAAAGTCGTCATGCCTCAGCGAGACGGCCTCAACCTCTCCAATTGGAAACCGTACCCGGTTGCCCAACACATCAGCACGGAGGCTAAGATCACCATCGAGGAACTACACGCTGCAACCAAACTCCAACTCAATCACGACCGCAACATCGTGATAGTAAGCACGGCCCACATAGAGGTCGTTCAAGCCATCTCCCAGATCCATCACCTACGACTTGGTGGGAAGGACTATCCAACATACACGTACGTGGCCTCCCCGGAAACTCCATCAAAGGGGTAGTCCACGACATCGAACCGGAGTCCAGCCCCGAAAGACTCCTCCATCACCTAGAGGCCCCAGGATAGAGGATCCTGCATGCCCGTCTGCTAGGCAACACTGACACGGCCCTCGTCACTTCTGAGGGACGTAAGATCCCCCCGTACGTCCAGTACCAGAGCGGGCTTCTTCACGAGGTTTCAGACAAGCTGTAGTTGAGCTTGTTGGTGAATAATACTAAAAAAGGCCAGCTGAACTTCTTAAGTTCAGCTGGCCTTCTTTAGTTTGAGACAGGGTGTCGAACCGGAACCGAACCGAACCGAAAACCGGAACCGAACCGTTATTTTTAGCCGAACCGGAACTGAACCGAACCGAAATCTTCGCCGCCATCTTGGAACTGAACCGGAACCGAACCAAAAAAAAATATAACGGTAACCGGTTCAAAACGGTTCAAGGTATTCTTTTTTCGTTTTTGTTAGTATCACAAAACGAACATATGGGAATATGAAATTGGCGGCTGTATTTCTATCTATTGTTCAAATCGTCACATACAGAATTGCAATGTATGGTAAACTGTGGGTTTTCGTGGCGCTTTTGTATTGGCACTATGATTAACCATGTGTCACGTTATCACGTGACGTCATGGTGTCAATACATGCTGTCAAGTAATGTCACGTGACCCTGTGACGTCACGTGACTCACTGCGTCAAGTCGATTTAATTTGAGAAAGTCACTAGATGTATTAGCCTTGTTGACAGCGTGACGTAACATGATATCACGATTTTGCACCGAGTCACGTGACACCGTGACGTAAACAATTTTCATAGCCCCGAATCGAGTGCTCAAGTTCATGCCAATCAGCATCGCCGAACATTCGGGCAACGGCTTGTGTTCAATTAAAGATGATAATAGCCCAACTCTAACAATATCTGAAGCTCCAGCCCAAGCTTTTGCTTTCTAAACCCTAGCGCATGACTATGATGAACACTGACGGTATATAATTAGCGTCAGATTACGTGGCTGCTTGTTCAAATTGCGAGTTGAAAAGGGGATCGACAGCTATTTGTTTCTTTATTATCTTTTGCATCTGCTATTTTTTTTTTCTTTTCGCAAGCTACCAACGTCAGGGGTTACTTCTTAACAGTATTTATTGAAAGTACAAAAACAAATGTTGCACGACCAATTTTACATTATTGAAGCACCCAAAATGTTTTCGTTATTGGGAAGGAGGAGCGACCGTGACGCCCCAAGCGGTTAACTTTAGAACTACACGGATCGGGACAATAAATACAATGACTCAGCGCTCGGCTGACATAACCGAACGCTGCGTCAGCGTTCGGCTGGAGTTCGTGTTCTCCGGTGAGGAAGGGGACAAGCACCACGGATTTTGGCCAAGCAATGGCCAATGTCTGGCGATGGTCTTTTGGCCAGTGGCCAGAGAGTGGCCATTCATTGTCCAATGCTTGGCCGATGGCTGATGGCCAGTGGCCATTGGCCAATGGCCAGATAAAGGCCAGTCACCGGCCAGTCTCTGGCTTCTGTCTGGCCACTTGGCCAAGGACCACAGCCAGCCACTGGCCGATGACTGGCCAACTCTGTGCTGCTTGGGGGGGCTCTTTTGTTTCCACTCCGGCCTGCATGAACAATGCAGCATGCATGGTCCCAGCTCAGCACAAGAGCCGAAGTGGGCCCCAGCTCGCATTCTCTGAGGATAGATCCGACACTTAACGTCGCTTCGTCGATTGTTAGTATTTTTTGCATTAAACTGTGCCTTGCGCTCTATTGTAGAAGATGACATGGGCATGCACATAAGGCCTGTGTGCATGTGCAGATGCCTTGTGTTGAGTAAACACCTCGGTATGGGTAAACAAACGGGTAAGAACGCCCCCTATAGTTCGATCGCCTGCCCAATTTTTGAACTGTACGGAAAAAAATACTTGAAAGAAAAACAGAAAAAAAATATTGACCTCAGAGGGAGAGCCGAACATTGGTAGTCGCTTTAAGGCTGTGTTCCAAATCTTACCCAAATAAATCCGAGTTACTCCCGCGGGTCATGTCAAGTGACATCACAGATTGAAAAGTGCTGGACGCGGCTAGGTTTTGGGACGCCAGAAAACAAAACCCTTACTCTGGAGTAAGATCATGTAAATTTTGGAACACGGCCTAAGTCTCACACGAGCGTCGTTCTCAAGGTTTCTACCACCTCTGTATTTTGCTTAAAGGGACAATAAAAATATTTCTATACATTCACATAACGCTGCTTAAAATCACTTCCTAACGTTAATAACTAAATAAACTTGGCTTTGCTCTTTTTTTAGGCGATGGCGATGGCCAAAAAATTAGAGAAATATGAGCATCGTTGATCCGCTCAACTCGGAGCCAGAGGCGGCCTCCTGGCCTGGTACCTATCTGAGGCCGCCAACGTTAATCATGCCCCCGTAGTGGGGTTGGAAAGGAAGAAAACGCCTGCTGGAGCTCCAGGCATTTTTAGAGTTCGGCTAATCTCATCACCGCAGTGGTTGGACACGAGCCACTATCCGAGTGTTCGCCGAGGCATTGATTGTTACGAGCCGATGTAGAGTGCTCACGCAGTTCTCGTGTCTCATCCATGAGCCGCGCTCGACTGTCGTCAGGCGGGTGGTTTCGATTCTCCAATTACGTCGTCAAGCTTTGCGAAGGCAATACTGAAAGATATAGTTCCCTTTTATTCTCGTAATTCCACCGAGACAAGGCAACTTCTGAATCAGTGACGGCCTGTGCGAGTATACTTGGGTCAGACTAGGACGAATACGCCTCTGAAAATTCATGAACATTCCAACCCGATATCATTTGATGACCGCTTTAAAGGGATACTGAACCAAAGAATTTAGTGCCCATAATAAGTGGCGCACGTTCTTTCCACCAGCGAGCAGCCGCCGGTGTGCGCGAGCACACGCAACAAACATGACGTCACAGACCTCCATTCGCGGTTGAGATGACAGTGAAATGCATGGGTTTCGGACTAAAGGAGAATAAAGACAGGCTTTTCCTCTCTACAAGTGAAAGCTACGTGCTTTTTAGACCAATTCATCGCTTACTTTTTACACCAGGCACCACTGTGTAGATGAAAAACTTGTCTTTATTCTCCTTTGGTCCGAAGCCCATACATTTCACTGTTATCTCAACCACGAATGGAGGTTTGTGACGTCATTTTTGTTGCGTGTGCTCACGCACACCGGCGGCTGCTGGCTCGTGGAAGTAACGTGCGCCACTTATTATGGACACTAAATTCCTTGGTTCAGTATCCCTTTAAACTTCGCGGGGTGCAAAGTAATAAAAAAAAAGCAATGGAGGGTTGCTGTTAGCAAGTGACAAATAAACTTGTGGATTTAGCACACACAAACGGAGGAGGCAATTCCTCAGGAATACTTTCAGCCTTTCCACCTTGGTGAAGAAGGAACACCAGCGAAGTTGTACTATAGTGGGAATGAAGTAATGGCCGGCCGCAAGTCGGCAAGCCAGAGTGCAAAGACTGGAGAGGTTGTCGCCATCAATGCGCGACGGCGGCAACCAGACAACTGGGAAGCCGGTTGTCTGGTTGCCGCCGTCAATTATAGATGGCGGTAGCTGTCCAGAGTTTTGTGTCATTATTTGTTTGCTGACTGACATGATGGGAAACTGCCCCTTAATAGCTCCGCTGTAAAAATAAGCGCGTGTGTGTGCGTGAGTGTGTGTGTGTGGGGGGGGGGTAGTTTTAAAAACATACTCTGTTGTAAAGAGGTTCTTCTTTCCCTCATCTTTGGCGGAGACCAAAAAGCGTGGGCCCTAAAACTACTTTGTTTGCAAAAACACCCTTGCCAAAAAGCACGTTTTTGTCGTGCCAGACGGTCGCGCAGTTCCTCGCGAAGATGCACTACGAATAATAATACGTGCCTTTCAAATACTTGGCTTTCACTGAGCTTGAACCTCCTGCAGCGTGCATTTTGCACCATCAAATTTGATTTTCTTAGCAAGAAGCCACAATGACTAATAGTATATAGTATGATGACGTCACGTGCATGCCATGTTAAACAGTTCAGCTTTCTGGTGAAATGTGATGTTCGCAACATTAGCAATAGATGTCACTTGTAAAGTTTTCCAGTATTTATTGCAGTCTCGCGATGATAGATGGCAGCCCAGAAAAATGTTAGAGCGCATGATTATTGAAGCACAGTGTTGTAAAGCGAGGGCCCAAAACAAGTGCAGGTAAAACCGAATGTAACATTAGCCTCGCGAGGTTGTATTTTGCGAAGTTTCGAGCTCATGCAAGCTGATGAAATGAGATTTATATTAAGATTTTAAGAATTTCATCGGTCCTTCGCGCTATTCGTGTAAAATTATTAATTTCATTGCGTGCACCTTTACGCATCTCTTTTTGCAGTAAGGCGTTCTGTAAGAGATTATTTAGGAAAATACCATTAATTATCTCTTTTTTTAACAATTCGAGTATTTGCTTTCAGATCTGTCATGTGAACACAGAGTCCTTTTTGGCGTACCCTGCAACCCGATGTTTCACACTGCCAATCAGCAAACAGAAAAACACTTTTACGCATACTCCACAGCCTCGCGTAGTTTCGAGTATCTTCCTTCCGTGTCGGTCTCAAGCGGTTATGTGAACTTTTAAGGTAATATTTATTGATCACTATAAAAATATATTACATTGCTAACTGAATATTTGACAACATAAATAAATGGCCGACCACCCAAAAGCTATACCCCCCAAAATTATTTGAACTGTGTTCTACCAATCTTATCCGGCGTTTGTATCCTCGACAGGCATGTTGATGGTTATTTGGGACAGCTTTACATACATTTCTGATTTTGAAGCTAATTTAAACAACAACTTGTTCCTCTCATATATAACTTCTTAAACATATAGAAGCCTGTTATTGCCTCTTTTATGTGGTAAACATTGCTTTAATGTGTCTCTGGGCTGGACAAAAACAAAGTAAACAGGGGCGCGCGGCTGAACCATGATGATTATGCACGCAAACTGTCAGAAAATGTCCAATTAAGTAGCTGCCATGCCGAGAAGAACTTTAAATACTACTTCGTTTAGCTTAATGAAGAAGGTATTTTGGGGGACGCTTAAGCTTTGGCTTTAAAATCGCCTCCTTACTTGCCGCGCAAGCGTGCCTCGGTTGCCTAGTCAGGAGCGTCTGACTCGCAACCGAAGGGTCGTGGGTTCGAATCCCTCCAAAATTCTTTTTTTCTTTTTTTTTAAGGCAAAGAGAAATTATTAGAGACATAAGGCGACCTGCAATTCACGTTACATGTCATGTTTTAATCACTTTCAATCCATGCGTGATGCCACGTTTCACGTGAGCATTGTGAGTTGTTTGAAATTTTTGAGCGAGGGGATGTGACATCATGACCTTATCGACCATTCAGGATTTTCCAGTCACGCCACCGAAATCGGCTTTTCTGCGACATGAGCTTCTCAGTGCTATTGCGTTAAAATAATCAATTAGCAAGGGTGATGCTCATTTGCAAATTAAATTGACCGGCCTCTTGTCAAGAGCAAACCTCAATAGCCGGGCTATGCCAGCTTATCCTGTATAAGAAAATGTTAACTAACGTGGGCAAGCGCTATTTTGGGCCAGATTCGATCTGAGTGCGAATGTGCATATAGATTAGACTGAACAATTTTGATTGCTCCTTGCTGCATGATTAGTCGCATGCATCGCGGTGCTGAGTGTAAGCAATGTTTGGTTAAAACAACAAGCATTTTGATTGACGCTCGGCATTTCTTTAAAAAATAGAGTGAAAGGGATTATCCTAGAACTTTCGTGACATTTTGAAAATTTCAGTGCTTTTTGCTTAGTTGTGTCGTCATTGTATACATATATATATTGTGAAACATATTTGGTAAACAATATTTCACGATATATATGGCCACGAGGCGCCCATTTCATAATTTTGTGCAGTAATTAATTCCTTAGTTCGAGGACACAATCACGATTTAACTTTTAATACTGCGACGCAAAGTTGTACCATGCCACACTTGGCGTCAACATTTTATACTGTGTGAATAAATCAGCTTGAATTTTAGAATTTTACTTAAACACAAAGAAAGGACAGGAAAAGACAGTATAGTTCTAAATTCCAAACTGATCCATTTCAGCTTGGAATTTAGAACTATACTGTCTTTTCCTGAGTTCTTTTCTAGAACTCAACCAACAAGCTCAGCTCCTTACTGTTATACTGAAACATTTGGATTCAGGTAAATATATGTTACTGGTAATGTGTATGTTATGTCGTATGAACACGCCGTTATGTATGTTAAGAAATTTAAAAAAATGAATTTCATACTTTTGGTATTTGAAAAAAAAGGTAATTGCACAGATGAGAGGAGAAACTATATAGTTGATTGTTTCACGGCGTAAATAGTGTATAGTGTCAGAACAACGCGGAAAATATATTATCAATTTAGCGGTTCAAACCGGTTCGAACCGGTTTGAACCGGTTTGAACCGTTATTTTTTGCTCCCCGGAACTGAACCGGAACCGAACCGAAAGCCTTGAACCCGAACCGGAACCGAACCGATAAATATTTCGGTTCGACACTCTGGTTTCAGACCCCCCCCCCCCCCCCCCCCGAATCCCAGACTTCACATTTTTCGAATGGCAGCTATTAAAAAGTGGGAGTGGTTTTGATGTAGTTTTGGCATATGGCGAACGCAAACTAGACGGAATTTTCAACTGAATATCTAAAAAAACTACAGGTGATCGCTTTTCGGCCTTTCCATTGAAAACTGTAGCATTAATGTGGAGCACCTTCATGCACGAAGCTTTCGAACGACGCGGAATGAAAAGGATCGATAGTGCAAACCAAGATGTCGTCCACATGATGCTTTATAAGGACGTCATCACGAGAGACGTTCTGAATGAAACAATTTATTAGAAGATCAAAATAAGCTAAATAAATCTCTAAAAAAAAACTAAAAAAAACTGGGGTTACGGTTGAACCAATAGATACTCCTTGTTTCTGAATCAAGTTTTATCATCGTACTTCACTACCATTGCCTGTAGGCATAACTCAATAATTCGGAGAAAATCCGATACAGCGATTGGGGACTGTGATTGAAACCTTACAAGATTATTCCCCCCCCCCCCCCCCCAAAAAGAAAAATAACTAACACGACTGAGTAAAGTTTTAGGTTCAAGCGAATAATATAGGTTATTTATGTCCATAGTAAAAATAGAACAGAGCCTGACATGAAACATTTGTAACTAATCTAATTATCTGAGCAGCGGAGAGACAACGGACTAGTGACTTCCAAAACGTAAAATGTACACATCGCGACACTGTTAGCGCGAACATGACAGCGGCCCATTTTCGCATTTTATTTCTAAATAGTTTTAGCGAGCACGAACTTTCATCGCTTACGTTGTAGAACTAAAAGAGCTCTCTCCGTAGCAATAATAACTTGGATGACATCCCTTGGTTTCAAAGAGAAAAACTGGAAAAACCGGCGATCACTTGTTCGCGCTAACAGTCTCGCGCTCTGTACCTTGAAGACAAGAAGAAACACCTTTTTGCCATATACTATTTTCATTGTCATCTGCGGGAAGTGGAAAGTATGCCTTATAATCATTGAGAAAAAACTTGATGCCAAAAGTTTCACGAGATATATACTTCAGCTTGGAGACCAAAGACGGAAACTCACACTTGTTAAGCACGCCAACCACTTTCCTCTTAATATGTTGGAAAGTTTTGTCGAACTGCTTGAACACCCCCATAATGGCTAAGTCAGATCTTTTCGAAACTCATCAATTAGCAATAGAGCAAATTTCCCAGATTTGTCAGTTTCAAGGAGCGTGATCTCTTTTTTCCCCATAGCTTCCTCTTTACTAAAGCAATATTTCGGAAATTTTTCTGATCAGTCCTAAGAGGCGAATCTGGCAAAGATGCATCCTTTCAAAACGTCGATGAAAAAAGGGCTTTTTTACCGCAGGATCTGATACTGAATTGGGTAAATAGTGAACAGCTGAGACTATATCCATCCTTGAAAGTTTTACATTCTAACGGAACATGGGACCATTTGCTAGACATGCTTCAGCACGTTTCGTCAAGTCAATAATGATCGAATTGACTACTAGACTAACCACTTTCGCGACAGCTGAAGACGAAGGCGGCTTTGAAAGGCACTTAGGAGGCGTGCTATGTTGCAAAGATCAATGCATAACATTGATGTCTCTGGTCCTTAACATCTGCCATTGAGTAAAAAGAGGTGAACAATGAAACGGCTCACCGGGATGTGAAGTCCAAAATTTTTGGAGTGGGTCCACTGACTGAAGTTGCTGCTTGGTGCAGGTCCCGTAGTCATTTAATAACTTCTTCGTGGGATGCCAGCCGACTTGCATTGAAGCCAGGAGCCCGAAGCGACCCCGGTTGACGTACTTGATCCTTAGGCACATTCCAATATGGGCGATCTCCGCTTTCAGTTGGGGCATCCTATGGCAGAATTTGCACAAAACACACAACGAGTGGGAATGTACATGCGAGACGGGTAAAGAGCGAACAGATGAAAAAATTGAAGAGGACGAAGCTTAGAACTTTTGAAATTAACGAACAAAAAGTTAGGGCGCAAACAAGCTAGTGAAGGTTTAACATAATTTAAGACGACGAATCCCCAAGACTTAGGAAACAACGAAGGACTACACAACACAGAGTCTTAAACACAGCTCTATTTTATTCCAGAAGAGTTCGTGTCTATATAGGATTTTACTGCCCCAACAAACCAAAAGAAAAGATAAGGAAAGTGAGAACACTCTTTCACGAACACAAATGACTTGCCAAAGCTGAAAAGGGAGTCTCCTGATGACGTCCTTATAAAAGGCAGAGCAAAGCCGAGCCTCCTGATGACGTCCTTATAAGGCGTTATGTGAACGACCTCTTGGTTTGCAGCATTGATCCTTCTCTTTCCGCGTCGTTAGAAGGCTTCGTGCGATAAGGTGCTCCAGAGCTACAGTTTTCAGTGGAAAGGCGGAAAAACGATCACCTGCAGTTTTCAGATATTCAGTTGAAAACACCGTTTAGTTTGTGCTTGAAATATGGCAAAAAACTGCATCAAAACCATTCATACATTTTAAGAGCTGCCATCCAAAAAATGTGAAGTCTGGCATTGGGTCCGAAACCCCGTGAAGAGTGCTCTAAAATAATTATGTTCTTATTTCATTAACTCCTCGCTGCAACGCCTTTTTAACCATTTTAGCGCAGCTGGCTATCCGGAAGATTACGTTTTCAACATTTACTGTACTTTGTTTCCTTTAAGAATAAAAGCCAGGAAAAACTCAAACCCACCAAACACGTAGTTCTTCCTTTTTTACCATCGCTTCTCGCACATTGTTAAATCAGTTTGCAACCGTTACGATATCAGAACAGTGTTTAAGAATGAGTTTAAGCTTAGCAGATTGACGCCGTTTGTTTCCGCGAAGGCTTCATGTACTAAACAGCACAAAGAAAGAGATGTCGATCGTGTGTTGGGTGTAGTCTACAACATTTCTTTCGATTGTGGTCTCTGCATTATAGGGCAAACCAAGCGTAGCCTCAATGGCCGTTTAACCGAATACAAACGTTGTGTTAACAACAGGGGTTCCAACTCAGAATTGTTAAACCATGTTATTCAGTGTAATAATTCTGTACCGCTTTGGCAGTCCGTCTCTGTTATGTTATCCAAAAGAGATGACCACAAACGGTTGGTTGAAGAGTCTCTCACTATCATTAATCATGGTAATGCAGTTAGTACTCTGCCACTTAGTTTAGATACAGAGTTAATAAAATTGCACAAATCTTATCTCCTTGTTTCGTTTTGAGCAAGATCACCCACGAACCTCAGAGGCATTAGCCGACTTTGTTTGTGTACATTCTTTTGTTTTGTTTTCGTTTGGGTTTCTTGTTGTTCGCGATTTTTGCCCACGGTCCTGTTGCTTTGTTCCTTGGCGTCTAGCGCTTTGTGTTTTTGTTTTGTTTGTTCGAGTTTTTTGAAGTTTAAGGGGTTCGCCCATTGTCCTGTTGGTTTCTTCGGAATCAAGGGGTTTCTCGTTATCTTTGTGTGTCTTATCAGGAGGTTCAGGATAAACAATTCAAGTTCAACCCAACCTCTTTCGGCTTCGCCAAGTCCTTTCCGTTTGTGTAAAGAGTGTTCGCACTTTCCCTCTCCTTTCTTTTGGTTTGTTGAGGCCATATAAACCCCATATAAACGTTGAGGCCATATAACCCCATATAACCGAACCTCTGTGGAATAGAACTCAGTTGTGTTTCAGACTCTGTGTGTTAAGATGTCCTTCGTCTTTTCCCCATTCTCGGGCGTTTGTTTTAAATTATGCTAAACCTTCACCAGCTCGTTTGCGCCCTAGCCTTTTGTTCGGTATTTCAGTCTGTTGGCGCGTTGACTAAAAATAGTGAAAAGTCGAGCGCTTTTCACTCGCGAATAATTGGAGATGACTGACTTGCAAAGCATTTAGGGTTGCAACAAGATATGACTTTTTTCTGAGAGCCCAAGACTCCAAGACAGCGCGAGCCCAATACTCCATCGCTTTTACGCCGAGCTTCATCGAGCAGGACATGCTTGTGTCCAATCTGGTCAAAATCTTGGGTCAGTAAATCTGATGACGTCCGCGTTAAGCTTGTCATGGTGTTTTGTCTCACTCCAACTTGGTACGTAACAGTGACACAGAACAATTATTCTTGGTAATGCGTCAGCGTCGCTCTCAATGCGATTGAAAATTAACGAACTCGACAAAAATAAGGTTCATACCCACAGTGGCGTTTAAATGCGTTTGACTGTGTTGCGTCTGTTGTATTATTAAAAATGATGTATCATTAGAAGTGAGTCTGATGTTGATGTGTCGCGGTGACTTGTATTAATGCGATGTTATGTTTGTCATCCATCTGTGGAATCTTGGATTGATACCATGTGACGTCATTGTGAGTGTCATCGGTACCGCCTATAAAACTGCGCGGCCATCGGATTCTGCGGTTGTCACTGTCTGGCATTCCAGCTGCTTGGAATAAACCGTCTAATCACACTCGTCGTCTGTGGTTACAACTGGCGACGAAAATGGGGTGAGACTCAAGATGCCGACATGATCACCACCATAGGAAAGCTGGCAGAGTTCTGCCCAGACTCCGGCAACATCGATGTCTACCTCGAAAGATTCGAGCTGTTTGTAACCGCAAATAGAATTGATGCAAGCAAGAAGTTGCAAGTCTTCTTAACCATACTAGGAGAAAAGGCTTGCGTGACGCTGCGTAAGCTGCTGTTGCCGAAAAAGCCACTTTCAGTGAAGTACGAAGATGCTGGGACTAATGGCCCTGAATAAAAAAGGTACCGACACCTTCTCCCTCCTCCTCTGACGCGCACACCTTTTATCGTTATATCTTTTTTTCTTTTTTTTTTTACACCCGCGCGTCAACTGTATTGCCGCCTTGTTTGGCCCAAGATAGCAGACGGCCTTCCTATACTTCAGCCAGAGCGCAGTAAAAGGCTGAAAGACACGCACATACATACACACAGGCTAAAGGCGTACTGTTACGGTCAACCAGCCTCGAAGGATGTGCTCAAAGAAAGACGATGAAAGCCGTGACGTTGCACATTCGGCGTTATTTGATTGGCGGCATGAGCTCCCAACATGCACTGACCTCCGACACCCATAGGCA
Organism: Ixodes scapularis; assembly: GCF_016920785.2. Taxonomy (NCBI): domain Eukaryota; kingdom Metazoa; phylum Arthropoda; class Arachnida; order Ixodida; family Ixodidae; genus Ixodes; species Ixodes scapularis. The sequence continues at coordinate 12,458,327 of NW_024609880.1, read as the reverse complement.
TTCCTTCTCCCTCCTCATCTGACGCGCACACCTTCTATCTTTATATTTTGCTTTCTTACACCCTCGCGTTCACGGCAGCGCCGCCTGGTTTAGCCCAAGATAGCAGGCGGCATTTTTCAAAGGATGTCGCTCCTTTTTCGTATAAAGGGGCTTTAGCTGGGACGTGCTTGAACAGCATCCAAGGGCAACTCCGGCCAAAACTCAAAATGAAACAAATTATTGGTATCGCTGTAGTGCCACAAAATACGACCCCAGCCAAAATATTACGTCCGTGGGACGCCGCGTTCTCAACTAATGCCGATAATAAAAATGCGAACCGCCGCGAGCCGCTGCTCCTTAGCGGGCGGCCAGCGGGTTGCCGATCGCTAAAGCAACATTGGGCCGTGACGTCAGTATCGTTTTTTTTTGTTGTTTTTTTTCCTCCGGTCCGGGCGTTGCGCGGAGTGCGCTTCTTCGAGCCGCTACCACCGCTACTTCGGCTAGTGATTGGCGTGTTTAGCCGTTGCTTTTATCTCTAGCCGGAGTAGCTTCGGTATAGCCTTTTGTTTATTTGCTTGTGAGGACGCCAAGACTCTTTTTAGCGAGCAACTTGGTGCGCCCAAGACTGTCCAGCTGTTCCTCGAAAGATGCCGAGTGCAACTTGTAGCGCTGTGGGTTGCTCAAACAACCCGCCGCGCAACACGGAGGTGCTTTTTCGCAAGTTTCCAACGCACCGGAAATTGGAGAATGTGTGGGTGAACGCTGTTCGACGAGTGGACTTTGGACTTCGGCTTTTACGCGTCCGAGGAAAAAATAACGAAAAAAACAGACGTGTACAGCCCAGCGCACGTGTGTTCGGGCGCCGCGGCCCGCGCCGGAGAGCCTCATACCTTCGTGTCCATGGGACTGACCCGCAGCGCGAAAGCGAGAGGGCCCCAGTACTGTACGTCACTGGCAGCGCGGCGTAGAGCAACGCCGCTCCATTCACGGATCCCCGATGACAATTTAGGCCTAGCGACAAGTACGGAAGACCGCACACACGGCTATAGCCGCCGAGTACGGCACCGAACGAGTTCACTCGTTTTCCAGTCGCTAACTTTTGCGTATACAAGCGACGAGTACGGCATAGAGCACGCATGGCGGCGGCCGCCGAGTACGAGTTCACGGGTTTTCCAGTCGCTAGCTTTTGGGTATACGCACTAACCCTTGCTACATATGCTGGATAACTACCACGTATACAAAATTTAAAACAAAAGCAGCTTACCTCCTATTTTTGGACGGCTAGCGCAACAGATTCAGGTGCCGCTCGGCCTGCGTACTCGTTGAACAAGAACGATACTGACGTCACGTTCACATAGCGGCTGATTTCCAGTGTTGCTGGGGCCTCGAGTGGCTAGTTTCGGTTTCGTTGGCCGCGCCCCAAACAACACTTTGAGGCGTCGATATCTTTGAAACTACGCACAATAACGAGAAACAAATTACACCTTGCTATTCAGGGACGCTGACTGCAATAAAAACAGTCATAATCCCAAACTCGAAAGTATGGACCGGAGTTGCCCTTTAAGGCACAACGACATTGGCGTCGCGGAGGCCTGCGGCGCGACGGTCAGCGCAACCGGCCACCGACCAAAACCAGTTTTCGGCTTCAGCGGCCCGACGTACAGCGCCGCAGAGCCAAACGCTCCATGCACGGTTCACAGCTCGCCGCTACTCGCCGCAGAAAAGAGGAGCCAATGGGAGGTGGCGTAGATAGTGACGTGGCGATGCCATGGCAACGCTCAAGCCGGTCCTCCGCGCGTCTTTCACGTCGTCTGCTATCCCTATTCCCCCCTGACGCCTTCCCGAACGGAGCGGTTTCTTGAGACTGTGCGACTGTTTCCCGTTTTATATGACAAGACGCAGCCAGACTCCTACATAATGACGCTAAGAACAACCGCTGGGAAATTATAGGAGAGCAATTCGGAATTACAAGTGAGTTTTTACGTGGCACTTGCTGCATGTCATCTGTGTTGTGACGGATGTCGTGTTGATTTGGTAGCACATTCGAAAGTAGCCTTCATCTCTGGCGCGCCGCCGGAGCAGCAAAGCACTGACCTGTCCTTCGGTGTTTCGGTAGAACCAACTCGGCCGGACCCAAAACCTGCGCCTCCTTCCCTTCCGAGCGCTTCGACGTCGCAAGATCAACGAGCAGGCTAGGATAATCACATTCACGCTGATCACCACGTCATCATGGACACCTAGCATGTAGGCAGCGAGTTCGGTTTCGATGCTGATATATGCGAAAGGTGAGAGCCGAAACGGAAGTGTCTAACGAAGACCAGACGACGAAAGAGCGGGAAATCCGACGGGAGGCGCGCGCGCGATTGCGAGAGCCGGTGCTGTCACATGACGCTCGCAAAACGGAGGCCACTGTGGACTCCTCGCGTTGGGACGCCGGACGGCGGTGCCGCCCGGCGGCGCCAATCGGCGGCGCCGTTCACGCTAGTGTGGTCAGGCCTTTATGCGCTGAAACGGTCAATCGTGACGTAGCGCTATCGCTTTTATCGCCGGAACCAGCAACCGAGCGACAGCATAGCACAGTTTATTGTCAAGCTGAAGATACTGGCTTTTGCAACTTCTTAGAAGGGGCTCTCCGGAATCGGCTAATTTGTGGCCTACGGATCGACCCTTCTTGCTCTGCCTGACAACGAGGTCACCTGGGACCGTGCATGCAAAGTAGCCACGGCTATGGAAGCAGCAAAGAAGGACACCAAGGGAATGCTGCCCAACGCATCTACGACGAGAAACCCCTCGGCCGTGCACTGACAGCGCGGAGCACCCAAGCATGACAAGCAGCACACTACAAAGTGGCGGAAATTAAACACCGAGCCGAGCACCTCAAAAAAGGGGCAAGCCAAGAAATAGGAACGAGAGACTACTCGCACCTTACATAAATGTGGAGGACGGCTTGCACCAGTGAGTTGTCCCTATTTGAAAAGCAGCTTACATCTGTTCTAACCCAAGGCACGTCGCGAAAATGTGTAAGAAAAAGGTCGCACACAATATTGAGGAAAATGTGTCGGAGAAGGATTTACTTCCATCTGTAGTACTAATCAGGTTGGAAGTCCTCCCCCATTGTGGTTAAATAAATGCTAAATGGGAAAGACATTCCGATGGAACTAGACACGGGTGCTGCTGTTACTATGATGTCAGTGGTAGACTTCGTGAAAAACTTCCCGAACTTGACATACCAAAGTGAAGACGAAAAGCTCGGAGTGTGCAGCGGAACGTCTTTTGAAGTGAAGGGCGTTGCTCAGGTCGAAGTATGTTACGGCACCAGCGTTACCATTAGCCACCGCTCATGGACAAACATGAAAAAAGGCGCTCGCATGCCAACTCTCTTGAGTCGAAACTGGCTCCCAAATATTAAGGTTAATCTCTATAAGGGCGTTCAGAAGCTGCATGAAGTGGTGCCGAACGTGCAAGAGGTCAGGCCCATGGAAACAATGAAAGCTCAAAAACGACTATAAGAGCAACACGGTCATGTGTTTGAGCCTGGGTACGGAGCCATGAAAGGGTTCAGGGGTAGCATTGTAACGAAATATTATGCAAATCCAGTCTTTTGTAAGGTGAGGCCAGTTCCATATGTTCTGCGCGAGCAAGTTGAAAAAGAGCTAACCTATCTGGAGGAAGCGGATGTCACCTACAAGGTCAGGCATAGTGCCTGCAGCAACGCCACTAGTAATCGTGCCCAAGAAAGGCGGCAAAGAAATACACCTATCTGGGGATCACAGAGTTACTGTAATCTAGGCCATTGAGGTGGACGATTACCCGCAGCCACTGCCGGAGCACATGTTTGCATCCCTTGTTGGAGGAATCGTGTTTACCGTTTTGGTAAACACTATTAATTAATTAATTAAAGAGCACAAGAACTGCTCACGGTAAATACGCATATGGTTCTTTTTAGGTTCTCCCGTTTACCCTATGGCGTGGCCAGGGCACCCGAAATGTTTAAGGATGTGATAGACCAAGTTTTGTTTAAAGGCATCAATGGTATCACCTGTTATTTGGACGACGTGCTGATTGCTGGTAAAGACCCAGCTGAATGTTACTGCCGATCAGAGCAAGTGATGCAGGCGTTGAGCAGACAAGGTATCCGGGTGAAGTTAAAGAAAGGCAAGTTTTTTAAAACAAAGAGTTTAGAACTTGGGGCACGAAGTAGACAGGCGTGGCCAACATCCTAAAACGTACAAAACAGAGATGATTTGTGAAGCTCAAAACCTAGCGATGTGACCAGTGCCGGATTAAGGCATTTGGGGGCCCTGGGCTGAGGCTGTTATGAGACCTCTACCTATGATAATGGTGGTGGTGGAAGTAACGATGACGACGGGAATATGCGTATTTTTGAACTTGTTAAATCTAGATATCTTTTATCGTACGATTATTGTCGACCCTTGTTTATAATCATAGATTCAATGGAATTCAAGTTTTCCTTGCTGGCATTGAGGCGGATGCGATTGTTTAGAAGCTACTTCGCAAATAATGAACCGTTTTAGCAATTTACAATGTAGTAATTTTGAGGTACAAAAATGAAATGAAATAAACATTGCGGAAATTATTAGGATTTGTCGTTCACGTCCAGCAACTTAACCAGAAAAAAAAAAACAAAAAAAAACACTAAATTGCTTTCGTTTAAAATGTTAACTCCGTTTATGAATTTGTTTGACTAGAATTACAGCTAGACTCATAGAGTACATACGCGGGCAAGTTTATACAAATTGGTCACGATGTCGACTTGTACCACAGGTGAACCTCTTGCTAACATGTCGAGTGACATCATTAATCACACATGAATTGAGTTATGCAGCAGCCGAAAAGGTAGCTGCAAAACTCCCATTCCAATTTCGCTTCCCCTAAATGGCATGCCTCTCAGATCGACAACTGCCACGAAAATCTAGAGCCCTTATTCTTGTAATTGTTCCAAATTAATGGAAGTGTTTTAACTTCCAACTAGCCCTCGGTTAATTAATTACAGGTGTGAACAGTGAAGGAAGTGACATAGGCAAGAAAGATATTTCGTGGGTTGAAGCAGTCTTTATCGGGATAAATCTGCTTCGTTAACGGTTTTCTAATAACTGAACCTTGGTTTCGCAAACAAACACAGACTTCCACATTTAAAGCATAGGAGAAACTGCGTGCGATTCTAAGACATCGACCGCTGCCGTTCGGGCACATTGGCATTTAGAGAATTTATCATGAGAATCGACAAGATGTTTTCGTTTTGTATCTACACGCTGTCTTTTTGAATGAGAAAAATGTTTCGCATCAGATTTAGTACTAATCATGTTCTTTTTAAATGCCGTAGGTTAGACCTCGGCGGCCATTTTGTTTTGTGACTCAACTTTAAAAGATAGGAGGTTATACCTCAGAGGTTGGTGAAACCATTGCAGTATTCGTATCAGTCGCTGGAAGGAATAATGTTCAGTTGCACTGGCAGACCAGATATCGACTCAAGAGCACTCCTTTGCAGTCAGTACCCATCGAAAACTGTTGAGGGGCGTCTTAAGAGCCGGCCCCTTGAAACGCCTTTTTGTTGGTGTTTATAGAGACGGTGTCCGGAAGATTTACGGGAACCTTTTCGCTTGTTCCAAACTTATCGTTCTGGAATCAACTCCATATGGAGTTTCGCGAAAAGGTTTAAAACAACATGTGTGAACCATCTACGGTGCTTGCTTAACGCTGACTTAACGTTCTGCCCACAATTGTCCGTAAAACATGTTGAGGTGGCCCCATAACAAAAGAAAGCTCCATAACCGCGTTTTTCCATCAAGCTCCAATTAAAGAAAAAGAAGTCTAACAAGGGGCATGGGAGACTGTGTTAAATTCTGTTGTTCTGGCACGCTCTTGTACAACGAGCTCACAAACGCCAGCTGATCTAGTACGGCGGACGGTGACGCAGACGACCGAGTCGGGTTGCGGGGTGCGTTTGACGCGCGTATTGATAGATGGCGTCGGGAGCAGCGTCCGAAGGTGTAGCCGACCAGCCGAAGAAAGCAAACGACACGCGAACGAAATTCGTTGGCAGCAAACGCCTTCTTTAATCCGGAAGCATTAGGGAATTGTAGTAGACCGTTTTTCTCCTCCGCTACAGTATCCGAGAAGAAAACGCCGCAGCTGCACATGCGCGCCGCCAGCCTTGTCTGCATTGTTCAGCTTGTCTGCATTGTTCAAGGTCTTGTGGCGGATTACGGAGCGCTATCCGGGTGCTTAGCGGGCTGCGGAAACGGTCTCCCGCGCCAGGGCGTGCCGGGAGGAGGAAGCGTTTGGCTGGCGCGGCTTTTGAGAGAGAGCCCACTCGAGCATAATCCGGAGTGCGGCGCAGCCACTTCACCAAAACACGCGAAAGGAAGACATTCATGCTTTCGCATTCACAACTCATAATAAGTGCTTAGGTGTACCTCGAGCCTTTTTTCTCTTTAAAGGAGCGATGCAACAATTTTTGTACTTTGCGCAAATACCGCTTAAAACGGATCCCTAACGTTAATGACCTATGAAACACGCGTTCGTTTTTACCCCACGCAATAGAAGTCCCAGAAAAAAAATAAAGAAAAACGAGCAGCGTTCACCCCCTCAACTCGCAGCCAGAACAAGCGGCCACGTGATCTGGAGCCGATTATATGCCGCCAGTGTTCATCATAGCCACGCGCTGGGGTTGGCAAAGCGCAGGACACGCGCTGAGTTCCAGACATTGTTATGGCTCGGCTGTTGTCGTCGTTGCAGCGATTGGACACGGGTTACTACCCGAATGCTTCTCGAGCTAGCAATTATCCCGAGCCCAAGTCGAGTGCCCACGCAATGCTCGGGTCCAATCTATGAACCGCATTCAAATATCGTCACTTGGGTGTACTGCGATCCCCACGTTACGTCATCAAATTTTGCAAAGGAGAGATTAAATGAGAATGATCACTTTTGTCCTTGAAATTACACCGCAACAAAGGGGTTTCTAGGCCAGTGGCGTTGCGTGTGAGTATCCTTGAGTCTTAGGTGTGCCAGTAAGCTCGTGTCAAGTGAAAAACATTCCAATTGAATATCGTTGCACCGCTCCTTTAAGCTTTGCTTTTATTGTTCGCATTTATTTTTTAACCAAATCTACATCACAAAAATATTATGTTGATTTTAATAAACCACGGTGGTCACGAGCAGTCTCGATTAGGGTGCCTACATATCTGTCTGTCTCAGGGTGAAGTCATCCATTGTTGCCGTCAATGTGCCAGCGCGTGACGCTCCCGCGCACTGGGTGCGTGACTTGGGCGGTAAAATGGCGTCAATGCGTTAGCCAAGGCTACGTGCTCGAGCTGAGTGACACCGGATCACGCGCACTTCAAAATGCATAAAAAAACGATTGGGCGGAAAAATGGCTGAGATGTCACCACTCAAGCAAAAGCGCGTGTGTGTATGAAGGCACTCTAGTCTCGATTAGGGTGCCTACATGTCTGTCTGTCTCAGGGTGAAGACATCCATTGTTGCGCTGAATGTGCCAGCGCGTGACGCTCTCGCGCACTCGGTGCGTGACTTGGGCGGTAAAATGGCGTCTATGCATTAGCCAAAGCTACGCGCTCGAGCTGAATGACACCAGATTGCGCGCACTTCAAAATGCATAAAAAAAACGATTGGGCGGAAAAATGGCTGAGATGTCACCACTCAAGCAAAAGCGCGCGTGTGTATGAAGGCACTCTAGTCTCGATAAGGAGGTGGTGCCATCTATCAATACGAGCGCGAAACCCACCCGGCTACTCTACTTTGTCGTTTGCGTCGGCGCCCGCCATTGACCCTGGCAAGTTTCTTGGCCCTATTTATTTACAGAAAAAGAGCTACACTTTGTAATTTCACGAAAAAAATCCGACCTATTAAATACAGATTTGACAAAATGTTTAGGTTTCTACGTGCAGGCGTCGATTTCTACGGTCGATTGTAGATCCAGCCTGGGGATTTGGGACACCCTACACTTTCGGAATCGCCTCTAGCTCATTGGTGTTGGTGAATACGGCGCATTATTTTTCTTACTTTATTTTGTCTGTGAGAGTTTGTTTGCAAACTGCGTATCCTATTTACGCACTTAATATTGTTTTTGAAGTGTAGCATTTCATCAAGCGCCGATTGAAGTTATGCGCGGGTTCTACAACCAATAACAATTCAAACTTAAGATCGAATTTTGTTTTACGTTTTATTTTCTGCCATTTCATCACCCACGTTTCATGAACGTTGATAGTGAGAAGAAAGCTCGCAAATAGCCTCGCTCAGACCGCTCAATGAATTAGGCACGGACGCTCCCGCAAACTAATAACAAAAAAAAAAAAAAAAAACAACGGCGACAGCATTTGTGTAGAAAGAAATCGTTAAGCTTCTGTAGTCAATACAACTCGCACTTCTCGTTTGGATTCATCGTCGCGTTTGGAGAGGTTGTGGTGTTCGGGCACCTGAAGGCCTCCGAGAATTCAGGCATGTTTCTGACGGCTTCATTGCAGAGCCGAAACGACTGCAGAGGCAGCGACAATTCACCTGCAACGTTCACGCTGCCGCACAAACCGAGACAGTAGGTAATGAAGAATAGCCGCTCCTCAGCACCCAGAAAGGTCGGCAGCAATACTTGAGTCCCGCGGTCCATCCTGGCGTACTGCAATGCGTCGAAAGCGATTCTCAATCCTAGATAATGTGGCACGACGCGCGGTTCCTCCTTTTGAAGGGACGTTGGGTCGGTTTGCTTAGCAAAGCAAAATGCTCTTCTCTTGTACTCGCGGTATGTATCTCCAGACCACCATTCGCTGGTCCTACCGATCTCGTTCTTTGAGGTGCCCTCTCCCGTGATTATCCTTGCTACGAGACCACCTGTGATGGCGCCGATTCCACCGTATTTAATGGCAATTGGGAGCTCGCGCGCGTAGAATGGAAGCTGCACAAGACCGGCGAGTACACTCACTCTGTCCATGTCCACGTCGCCACCGGCTAACGCGTAGTTTGGTTCAGATATGCGCCGCATCAGGCCAGAGACACGAAAAATGGCGTCGTTCCTACGAATCTTGAGCAGGTTGTCGAAGAAGTTTTCTGTTAAGGCTTCTAGATCTTTGAAGTGGTCAGTCATCTTAAAAGTCTTCATGTGCGAAGAGAGACTTGGGGACACAAGGGTGGTTCTTATCAATTTTGATATCGTCCTAGACTTGGAAGTCTCGTCCATCCAGGCGGAAGACCTAACTCTGCGAATCGCCGCACTCTTGACAGAGCGTATCAACTGATCTACATCTTTGGAGACTGTGCTGTTGGGGTTGGCAATAGTAATAGCGAAAATATTCCACGCTTTCCGGAAGTGCGTCAGGATCACTTTGGAGCAGGGGTCGGTCGGCACAGCAGAACTCACAGCGGGTTCTCTGACGAAAGAGAACTGCTCGCGAATTTTCCGCAGATCGTCGTGCACCCAGGCCATTTGTTGGAGAATTGTGAAACCGATGAACTTCATAGCAATTTCTGGACTTGCCCTCAGGGTGAGCCTGAGAGCAGTCTCCATGTAATCGACATTTGTATGCAGAAGAGTCGCATCTGTAAACTTGCCAAGCGGTTTCAGGGCGTTAAGCCAGTCATCTTTTGTAAGGCCGAGTTTCTTTGTCCTGGCGACAATATCTCCGAATGTGTAGTAGCTATAAGTGGCTTTGGAGCTTAAAGCGTTGCACAGGGAAATCTGAATATTAGCAACGTCCTTAGCAGCGACTGAGTATGTATGTTTAAACAGTTCAAAAACTTTTGTCACGTACTCTGTGTATTCGAGCTCAAGTGCTTTAAGATCCGCAAAATTTCTTGACATCTTTTCGTAAGGACAGACGTAGGGAGTATGTAGTATGGACGTCCTCATAGTCTCAAAGTTCCATCGGTATGAGCGTTCAAACTTGAATAGCAGCATTGTACCCGAGTTGATATCGGCGTCCATAAGCTCTGTAAAGACGTCGAACGATTCCCAGTCAGTGTGCTCGAAGTTGGGCCAGTTGGTGATCTTTAAACGGTCGAACACGACCTTCATTCCCTCCACCAAGGGAGCAGTGGTAGAGGTTATACACGACTGGTACAAGAGGACCACCATGTCTAGTACGGTCTGGAAGTTTGGGGAGGGAGATTTCAACTTGAGAGCAGTCTCTATTTGCTCAACAAAGCGCTTACTCGCCAACCACGTGACGTTGGCGCCTTTAACGTTGTTGTGGGTCCAGCCTGTGCAGACGTACGAGTAGAAGTCCGTACATGGCGCCACGGCTGAAGTCAGCGTTCCCTGTATCTCCTTCGTCATTCGATAGCAAGACAAAGACCGGCAGACTTTGGTCTTCTGAAAACGCTGGTCCGTACCTCCCAGTTCGTCTTTGTAGAGTCTCCGGATGATAGGGGTTGTGAGGATTCCTAATAGCACAAGGCAGCAGATAACTATAAGGCAGGTGGCAATGAAAGAGCCGGTGCATCGATCTTTGGAAGGATTTTCCACGGGGACTGCGTGCTTGAAGTCTCCACTGGACATTTTAAAATCTGAAACCACAAAGGCCAAAGTGTTAGCTAGCTTCATACGATATACGGACATTACATTTTCCTTTCTCCTATTGTTTAACCCCGTAAACCCATCATTTCAATAAATAAGGTGTGAGTCTACCATCAGTTCTTACCAGTCTTGGGTAGTAACGCGTTACTAGTAGCGCGTTACTAGTAACGCGCTACTAGTAACGCGTTACTTTTTTGGTAACTTGTACCTGTAACGAGTTACTTTTTTAAAATGTAACTTGTAACTGTAGTTCTATTCCTTTTTTCTGAGGTAACGATGAAAGTAACGACGTTACTTTTGTCGTTACTTTCCAGTGTTTTATGAAAAATATATCACTGAATGACTTACAATTTAGATTTTCCTTGCACTTTTCAAATCGTCTATTCCGACATTTCGAGTGTCAAGTTGGCCTTGCACAAACTCGTGAATACGTTCTTTCTCACGAGTCACGAACCGAATATACACCTTTTCCGCGTAGTCGTCGCCATCTTGCGTGTTGCAGCGACAGCCGCGCCGTCTGGCGTACGGTTGTTGTGCGCCCATTTTGGTATGCGGAGAGCAGCGCTGTTCCTAGCTCCCGCGTTGTCCCAATTGACCCCGTGCATCGTATCTTCATTGTTTTCCCTTTAGTGAGTTCTTCATTTGTTTGTTATTGAAAGTGTGAATTATTGTGTTCTGGCGTGCTTATTCGCCTTCATGGCGCCCGTTGTTGCGCCAACAGCGCCGAGAGGTTCGTCGCCAGCGTCGCCGGTAATCGTAATCGGAGGCATGTTCACTTTTCCTGGGGACGTTTTCCAGTGCTTACTCTTCGCGTGCTGTTGTTTGTGAAGAATGACAGCCTTCTGCGAATGACTAACGGAGGGTGTCTATGCGCGAGCGAGGGCGACCCTGGGCATAGAAGTATCATCGTTTAATAGAAATACTAACAATCGGAGTTGGCGACGCGGGCCGAAAGGTTTATTGTTATTGTGCACCGTCGAGGTACGATCGCTAGTTACCGGGACATTTCTACTTCGTATGACGCCCAGATGCGTCGGAACTATTCAGGAGATGGGGGTGAAAGGGGGGTGGGGGGAGGGGGGGGGGGGAGAACGACGACGATTTTGCGCCCTCTTTTCGTATGGTTTCCATTAATGTATTTTAACGGGCGTCGCTACCGAGCAACACACAAAATTATAATGCACAGCCTCGTAGGAATGAACGGAATGAAAAACAAAACTTGAGTAGCCAATAACAATCATTACACCCAGGGTGTAATGCACCACAAGCTGCAAAATTCGTTCTACATTTGACTTGTCGAGGCCTATTACTGCACTTGTAGATGTCCGTTTCTATACTGCCTATTTGTTTTTTTTATGTGCTGATAGGGCATCGCTTCCCCGCTGATATCAGCGGGGAAGCGATGCAAAGTGTATAGGTGGTATTCACCGAGCCTGCAGGTTCGATTTTGCAAGGGAGCGCCACCGTCGATCCGCCATCTTCGAGGTCGCTATTTGACGTTTGATTGGCTTGTGTATGCGGTCGTCAGTTGGTAGTGTGTGCTAATTTCATATCGTTGAAGCAGCTTCGTTGAACAGAATAGAGAAAACAGTTTACCTCGGGGGCAAGCCGTTTTAATTCCCTTGTTGCCGCCGAGTACCGTGTGTAAAGGCTGAACCGCATGTAAGAAATTCAGCGATCGAGCCACGATACAAGACGAGCGACGGCGACGAGACAAGCGACGACGACCCGCTTCGCTGTCGCTCGGTCATTCGCGCGACGAGGCAAACCGTATAAAAGTGACGGGAGCAAGCTACCAAGGCTATGAGCGACGATTTCCAGAAATCTAAAAACCGAACGACGCTACGAGCGACCGTGAGGAATCTCCGTCGCTCGTCGCCGACTCCCGTCGCTCGTCGCCGACTCCCGTCGCTGTCGCCGTCGCTCGCTAAATCGCTTACATGCGGTTCACCCTTCACTGTCGCTCGTCGCGTAGCTTGGTTTTTGAATTTTTGAGAAAACGTATCGCTCATCGCTTTGGTCGTGTGCTTCCGTCGCTTTCATGCTCTTTGCCTCGTCGCGCGAGTGACCGAGCGACGGCGAAGCGGGTCGCCGTCGCTTCTATCGTCGCTCGCCAAATCGCTTGCATGCGGTTTTTAAATTGTTCAGGCTAATAAAAAATGCGACGCACTATTCATTAGCTGCGCACTCGGTGAGCCGCACGGTATGTTTCTGCAGAGAACGAACACCGAAGGCACGACGAACGACGCGGAGGCGATGGAGCAACACGGTTACGCGGCCGTAGTGCAGAAAATCCGCTAGAGAAAAAACAATAAGGGAACTAGCAAAACAAAACAAAGAGTAATAACACCGTGCTACAAAAGCCCCAAAGTATAAAATCACAGTTCTCGTAAAAGAGCTACCGCCGTGGGCACGGCGCGCGACACGGAGCGCGTCATTGAGCCGATGGAGCAACGCCGCCGCGGCGGAAAAGTCCGATAGCGACAAAAATGAACTAAATCACACACAAAAAATATTCCCACGGCGCTTTAAAAGCACCAAAGTCTAAGAATAACCCATAGTTTCGGCCAAAAAGACGCTTTAAAGTTGTAAAATGTTGCTATCCCACGCTGAAATGTCCGGCCAGACGGCACCTGACACTACATGGGATAAAAGCAGACCTCGAAGATGGCGACCGTGGTGGCCGATGCCAGCGCACCTAGCGAGTTACGTCAAGTGAATGTCACCTATACGTTACAACCGCATTCGCTTTGCGATATTCTTGTGTTCGGTGCACAATTTGTCGCGCGCTATCTTCCGTTTTCGGAAATTGCTGCTGCAGCCAACGACTGCGCAGTGGCAGCCCGATGACCAAATATGCGCGGACATGATACATCGAAGTATTAACCCATCATATTACAACTCACTTCGCTGTCAAGGGCTTCAAAACCCGTTTAACGCGCACCACTTCAGCATCTTGTCAGCCGGCTAGGCCTGCTCCCGCATACCGGAAGTGTTAGAACCGGAAGAACTATTCCCGCTGTGCGCCGAGTCGCCGAGTCGAGGCTACGCACGTTACGCGCTGGGTCGAGGGTAGACGGAAAAGGTGTATAGCCACGTGTAGATTTCATGAAGAAAAAAAAAATCTAGTTATCTTTACTCACGTGCTTTTACCTTGTGACTGAACACTTACATCTTAGTGTCTTGAAGCACTATCTATGTTGTGGTTTTTCTTTTTTTTCTGTGAAAACGCTTTTTAATCGGGTGAATCAACCGTGAAACAACAATGCACGCGGAGGGCACTGCGCTTGTTTCGTATTTTGATTAGCGCCAGTACTCCACACTGCGCATGTTTCGTATTTTGATTTTTGCCGCCACTCTGGCGTGGAAATTTTCAAACACTAATTTCGAGAAGCAACTTCTGCTAAGTTACGATATGAAGTAAAAAGCGTACTGTTTAATTTTATGCCATCAAACTTGGTGAGGGGCGTTTTCTAGCTTTTTCCTATTTTTTGTGTTATTGAAAAAATAACTAAAAAGTAACGTCGTTACTTCTTAAAAGTAACTGTAACTGTAACGAGTTACTTTTTAAAAGTAACTTACCCAAGACTGGTTCTTACCTACCAAATAACCTAATAACCTAAATGCAATAATAAATGAACTAAATATATTTTATTATAGGAAAATTATCATGTGACTGGAAATAAAATTCAATTTTATGGGTTTACATTGCAAAGTAACGAAAGCAACCTAAAAACATACATTGAAAGGGTATTCATTAAATCTAAACTGCCAGGTGATCTCTAACGTGCAAACGAAAATTCAGTTATGACGGCTCCTACACGAAATACATTTCTCCTTGAACTCCTGAAAATATTGCCATATTGGGAAACAGCAAACACCACTAAATAGGAGCTCAATATATCCAGTTTTGTACCCATAACTAAAACGAGTAATCGATTAAAATGAGAAATGCCCTTTATTTAATAAAAAAATGTAATTACATTACTTTACTTTGTGAAATAACGAATGCGGGCTTCTTTTACTATTTATTATTATATTATAATCACCGTATGACCATATAATAATCTCATTCATTCTTCACCTTTGGTAGACCATTTCGGAGGCTTGGTTCGATAAATTCAGGCAGAAAAGTTGTAGACACAATGGGTACGATGACGAAGGAGATTTTTTGTAAGAACTTAGGGTTAAACTACAGTGGACAAAATAGCCATGTCTAGGGGAGTTCAATTTAAGTCACTGAAGCTAATGGTTAAAAAGTATGGGGAAACTCCTACCAAATATTTTCACTTCAGTAGAACGAAGGCTGGAGAAGAGGCAACCTCGTCTCCAGCTCTGCTGAACTGGAAGGAGATGGGACGCGCTTCCCCTGATTCCGTAACTTGTAGCAAACTATAGCTGTATGTTTCTCAAAGGAACGTGCGCGCTCGCTTGTGCCACGCCCACGCAACTTCACACAAGAAGGCACTCAAAACTTAAGTTCAAAACATACTGAAATTTTGTGGAACGCCGATCACTTATCTAACATGTGCACACGAAATTACGATTCTTTCGCATTTTGTGACATCTCTTCTCCAGCTTTCGCTCTGATAATGTGGAAAGAGGCTGGGGGAGCTTCCACTTCCCTCTTAACCTGTCAACGACTATAGGCATCGTTAAACGCTCAGTCTTCGCCCGAATGTAGTGCTCGCGATTGGAAAATGATATATAAATTTCTTGACCTGTTCTTGGTGGCTGTATTCGAAACGTCTAAGCAAGAAAATGGCTACCAAAGTTGACCAACGCATGCCGATGAATAGCGTTTGCTACCGTGAACAGGCCAAATTTTCTTAGTGAATATGTTCGAACATTGCATATAACTTCCGGATAAGATAACGATAACTTCGGAAGTTTGGCTATTCAAACAACTATCTCATTCGCGTGGAGACAACGTCCAACGAAGTGCGGTTAATTTTTTTTCGACGTTAACACAACAACATTGGTATCAAATTCCCTGCTTACGTGATGGACGTGTCAGCTCGAAAGCATTTTGTTGCTGACACCAGTGCGCAGTGGTTTTACTTTTTCCATACAAGGCGTATACTTTGAAAGGGACAGATGAGCCACGGTCTCTTTGCGGGTTTTTTGACGGGAGTTTAGCCCGCCTGCTGGATATCGGCAAGCAAACGATTTGTATTACATCCATCAAGGCAGCTGAGTACCATACTTACTTAACAGAAGTAAGGTAGTCTTTTTTTTTTTCTCTAAACTTGTTTTTTTTTAAGCTGGCCCACAGCTTATAATCAAATTTGGCAAGAGATTGGTCGCATTTCTGCTGCCATCATGAAATATCTTCGAATTGCAGAATTACTGCGAATTTTTGATCTTATACTAGTGACATTTAGCTATTTGAATGATTCACATGGTACCTAGCATTCAGATCAAAGTAAAGTCAGGTCAAATAAAGTACACTGCTTTTTATTTTCGTGTGTTTATGAATTCTTGTGTGTATTCACTGGACGCCATATTTGAGTGCGTTGTTCAGTTAGTATGCCAAGACTGAGGTCACACCTATAGGCTGATAAGACCGGCAGTCTTGCTAGTGTTGAGTGCACGTTGCAGAGTGTTTGCAAGCTAGCCGTCAGCTCGCGCTTAGCGGTTGTGGACACAGCTGAGGCAACCATTGATTACCCCACATTGGCGACGTCCGCCACCATAAGCGTCGCTGTGATGCCGCGATTGGCGAAACGCTCCCAATGACGTCTTGAGTAGAATAATTTTTGCTCTCATCAACAGAAATTAGAGCAATGTCTGACTGTCAACCTTGAAGTTGTTAATTGAGGAGCGTGATTGCTAGGCTTCCAACGCGCTTTTTAAGCGCCATCGAACATGTCGCTCGCTACTAACATTCTAGGTCGTGACGTCAGAGATAGAAACCATACGAGGGCGCCACCGAAACATCTCATCTAAAGCCCCTTCGTGTCTTAAAAGTAGCGCAACGTGCGTCGATGCGCGAGACACGTGCAACCATTGGGAAGATGATGGCGGCACAGCGCAGCACTGATACAGTGTAATATTCTAGTACACTGTAGCACTGAGCTAGATTTCAGACACCACGTTCTTCCCAGAAGTAGCGCGCGGCACGTGTCTCGAGCATTTCCACAACAATGAATGGCGCCAATTTTCCTGGGATAGAGGGGCTTCAATATCGACGCCAGTAGACTTTTGCTGAATTAACCAAGCACCAAAAAGAATGTTAAGAACGCACGTACACGCGCCGCATGTTCTGGCGTCTTCAGTTATAACTGTTCGAAAGCAAACATCTAAAGCAAATGGCACTTCACGTGCACTTTTCACGGACACTTTATTTCGGTCATTTACTTCGAATCTTTCCTATAGGGAAGGCGAGCACGTGCAGGCCTTGTGCCTACGTTCCCAACATTATCTTCGATGCTTGGGTAATTTAGGGAAAGATCTATTCACTGAGCGCCACATTTGAGGGCCATGTCCAGAGTGCATGCTCAGAACGAGCTCAGAATATTAGGCCCCTAAGAAAGGCAATCTTGATAGTTCGGAGTGCACGTTCCAAAAGAACTGTGGGAGCTCGCCATCAACACCCGTTCCGCAGTCATTTGCCCGGCTTTGGCATCCAGTGAATACTCCCTATTAGCGGCGAGATGTTTTGGTAGCGCCCTCCTATGGCTTCCTCTCGTGATGTCATTACCTGGCGAACAACAAGTTCGATGGTGCTTATAATTAGCATAGTGGAAGCCTGAAATCATTGCGCTCTGAAACCAACACTACCAACACCGCCAAAATTGAAGTTCTTCCATTACTCTTACTTCCGTCAATGAGAAATCCTTTCCTGGCGTCATAGTCAGCATTCGGCCAAACCTGGGAGGCTGACTACATCGACGCTTTCGATCGCGCATGTCGCGAAAAGACGATTTTAAGCAGGGCATCTGGCCGCCGCCATACCTTGCTTACCATCACGGGCACTTGTCCGCGATTGCTCGCACTTGCCCACGATTGTTCGTGCGGTCAAGTGCGTACAATTACAAACTTGCCAAAGCTACGCTCACGCGAACGCGGCACATGCTTCCACGTATGGGCCACCAGTGAGGCGCCGTGCTTGCAATGGGGAGAGCAATTCGTGTGCTTTTGCGCTAAAGTTGCGGTGACGTCAGAACGACGTCGAGCTCTAATTGGCTTTGATTGAAAGGATAGGAGGTATACCGCAAAGCTAGACGCCTCGAGTTCTGCCCACTATTCTTTGCAATGAGCCAATGAGAGCTCAGCGTTCTGACATCATCGCAACCCCTCTGCAAGGAGCAGACGAACTTGAACTCCGCATTTCCGTTAGATGCGGCCTACCTCACCCCCCCCCCCCCCCCCTACCCCCAATCCCTTATGATCCTCAAAAGAAGGCTTACGGTTGTTTGAAGTAAAATATGTAAAACAAAATAAAATTATTTGGCCTGATCTTGGTACTTCAAGAAAAAAAAAAAAAAGAACAATTATTGCTTTGCTACGCTGTGGCCCCCAGTGTCACTGAATACTGTGTCAGAGTACTGCATTCCGATTCTTTAATGCTCGGACACGCATTGACGCAAGCATTTTCAGGGGATCACATCCTAAAGTTTCGCATTTCGCGACTCCTTCAGGCGAAACGCTATTTTGAAGCCGAGGAGCGTATGGCTTGCCATTATAAAACGAAAGAATTCCAAGCCCGCTACAAGAAGGAAGCTTTGTGAGGTGAGTGTATATAACCGGTCTTCTCCGCGTATTGGCGACGTGAGCGACCAAAGCGTCGCTGTCATCGGCCTTCCACGATTGGTCAAACGTTCATTACGACGTCCCGAGTATAAGCATTTCCGCTATCATCGACGAAAATAAGAGCAAAGTCAGACTCTCAACTCTGATGGTGTTGATTTAGGAACATGATGACCAGGCGTTCACCGCGAGTTTTACCCACCATGGTACTTGCCCCTCCCGACTAATAATCTAGGTAGTGACATCATGTATAAAAAGGATAAGAGGGCGCCACCGAGACATCTCCCTGCCAATTGCTTGTCGCTTTGCCGACGATCATGCAGCTTCCACTGAGCTGCACAACTAGGCTTGAAAGAGCGGCTGTCTTTGAATAAGAATTGGATTGCTGTGCTTTGTACTCAAAATGTTTCGCTTTGTATTGAGCGCAATAAAAGAATGTAAGGAGTAGCTCTGCATGCAAAATTTCAAGCAGGAATGTCCGAGTGACTCATGACTCAATTTAAGCAAACAGCCTTTTGTGACTGGACCTTCAAGCTGTAGTCATCTTTTTGGAAAATACAAAAAATTAAGTTTTTAATTTAAGTTACCTCGCTGCGCCTAATAAGGCCTTTTTTCAAGGGAGGGATGCGAATACATGAGCAAATGTAAAAAAGCTGAAGACACGATAAGATGAGCGTGGAAAACATATTTGCAGTAATTACATGGTACTCAATTCAACTGTGTCATGAGCATGAGAACGCTCGCGTCTGTTTAAAAAAGTCAACATTTAAGATTTTCGCAATTGCTGGAAACCTGGCGCCACTTTGAAACCGAATGAACACACGCCCGTTGATCCCGCTTTCCACTGAATACGATCGACAAAAACCCTCTATTGTTAGAAAAATATAGGGTAAAGTTTGGACACCTTTTCGGACAAGCTAATTGTTAAAAAAAATATATGGTAAAGGTTGGACACCTGCTAGGGCAAGCTGGTACTAATGCATTTTGTGAACTTCATGCTACAATTCTGTATTTTTCTTCATTTCAGCATTACACACCTTGCAAATGTCGCAACAGATCGATCTCATCAAACATTCGGAACATGCGTCACGAATCCATAGCTTTAGCTCACAGGGTAAAGGCGGCAGTGCACGACATGGCTCGTGCCGTCTCATGCTCTGTTCGCGCAAAGTTCCAGCGAGGTCGTTTGACGTACAAAAATACTAAAGTTCCCTGGATGCATCGCGGCAGGGGTGGCGTAGCCAAACTGGCTGGTGAGATCGGTGTATTGCTGGATACAGGCGGTTACTTCTACTTCCTGGTTTCTTCGAACTACAACTTCTGCGGTGTGAAACTAACACGGCGAACCGAACGCTCGCGGTGCATAAGATACTAGCATGGCCGAGAATGGCTTCACATGCAAGCTATGTGTATGAAACGCTGTATCTCGTGTTTCAGATGTGGTCCAGCTAGAAACTAGACAATGCAAAATCGAGATGCGATTTAGACAGAGGTCCTGGAAACTACTCACTATGTGATGGTTCGGTTCAGGAAGAGTGACGGGCGACAGGCGTTTCGTTCTGGTCGTTCAGCTGCTGCTCTGAGCTCGCGGATCTGGTGGTTTTTCTTTTTCACGTCGCATAAACACAGTAGCGTCAAGCTGTGAGTTAAAGTAACTCCGTCATAAACTAAGAATATTGCAAATACACCGAATTAAGCGCTATGATTACCATCCTATGCATAAGAATTAACTGTGTGGTAAACCGTATCGATAAGTATAAAGAACTATCTCTTTTACTATGTTCAGCCAGACAAGATGAACGAAAGTGCACAGAAGCGTTTTAGTATTCTATTCTAATCCAGGTGTGCCGCTAAATAATTCGTACCAGTAAAATGAGAAAGAGCAAACATAAGAGGTCGAAAAACAATTATTGACTGTGCGAGGAAAATGTACAGTGAGTTGTTAAAACGATTCGTTTTTTTAATTAATACAATGTAATCACAAAATTAAGATTTTTTTTAGGTATGTTACATGTTTCGTCTCTGTTGATATAAAAACTATTAGCCTCTTCGCTTTGGTGAAGAAGGAGGAGCAGCGGTGCTGTAGCTTCTGTCCTCGGCGGCAGATTTCCAGGCGAGGGATATGCTCTTCTTTCGCAAGCGAATCTGAAGCGCTCGACGAATTGGAACTCGAGGTGACAGCGGCTTCGCGGCGGTTGCGAACCCATTCGCGGTGCTGCGTACGTCGCCGCTCCTTACGCACCCGGTCCTCTTTCCCCGAAGCAAGGGCACGCGGCCGACCCATCGTGAGTTCAAACCGAAACTGATAAGAGTGTAACACGAAGACGAAGAAGAAGCACATGTGACGTGCTCTGCGCTCGTCGTCACGTGTGATTCTTGGAAAGGGCCAGCTTGAACTATAATGGTATATTCGGCTTGTCGCTTTTCAGCCTCTTGGAGCGCTCTGAAAAGCCGGTGCGCATTCGCCTGGTCGATGCCAGGCGCTCCAAGTATATTCGGCTGGTTCTTTCGGAGCGCTCTTGAAGCTTTGACTCTCGCCGTCCTCCGAATCGGAGCGGTTTGAGGCGCTCTGACTTGGAAGTGGGAGCGCGCGAGAGATCTGGCTGCCGACCGGTCACGTGACTCCAGCCATTCCGCCATTTTGCTTTTGTGTCGGAAGCGGACGGTGAGAACGCAACTACTCCGCAGAAAAAGGTCTGCGAAAAACAGCCGCCAGCCTCGACGCCGTCACCGTTCTGTTGTGCTGCCCGAATTGAGGTGACATGTTGTTGAAACGAAGACGTTTAATGTTAGGGGTGGCACCGTCAGTGCTGCTGGCGATGCTAGCTGACAGCGACAACACCAGCAGCTCGGACGACGACGACGAGGGCCGTTTTTACGAAGCGAAGTTTGCCGAGTTATTTGACGCACCTTGTACGGTGCCGAAAGTCAAGGCCTATGTTTCTATAGTGCAAACCTACTCGCACAAAGCGGTAAGAACAAAAGTACGAGAGTTTTCAAGCTGTAATGCTGTCTTTTTTTATAGTTTCGCAGGAACTTCCGCTTGGCACGGCTGGCTTGCGATGACCTTATCAGCGTCCGTGTTGACGGCTGCCATTTTCAAGGATTGACGGATGGATGGATGACTGAATACTGCTGAACCCTTTGAATCCGAGAAGCAAAAGTTCCGCTAGAGGGCGGCTTGCGCCGTCCTCTAGTGGCGCAGGCCACCCTCTATCCGCTCGGCTTGCAGCTCCGAAAAGTTGAGGAGCATTCGGCTGGGCGCGCCGATTCTCTCGCTCCAATGCGGAGGCGCTCCGGGATCTGGTAGCTCCGACTCGGATGATTGGAGCGCTCGAAAGTGACCAGCCGAGTATACCTCAACTCAAGCCCGTGAGAGGGATTGGTGGCCGAGGAGAAAGAAGAAGACGCCGTTTCAAACAGTCGTGCTTTCATGTTCTCCGATGAAAATCAAAAATCGGCCTCAGGCCGAGGAAACCCATCTAACTCTGCTTCTTATACTGGTAACGAAAATCACAAGATGTACTCGGAGAACACTGCAGCGGCACCCGTGGCTCCAAGAGACGTTCTTATTCCGGCAACCGGCCAAGATGAGTATAAGATTATACTTCCACGTTTTCCACCTGGATCGCTAGGTTGGACATTTGAGAAAAGGTACATGGAAGTGACGTAATGCAAAGGAGGAGCGTATCCTAGCAACACTCACGTGGCGGCTCTGCCCCCTTTGACGCCGCTACGTCATCGCAAACTTGACACCCGTCACCCGTTTCAGCGACGTCCGGAGCCAACCACCGACGAGCGGAAGTAGCAACGCATTCCCTGAGGCGTCCCTACGCGCGGGATACGGGGTAGGATTTACTACGACGCGGGGAGCAGTTCCTGCGTGTAGCAAAGGAACGGCAACCAATCCTGTGCGTCGCTGGCCGTCGCATCTGTTCTATTACAGGTAAAAGTATTGAAAAACAATTAAAACCTGTTGTGCGTTGTTAAAACAAACCGCTTTTTTGTGTCCTTTTGCAATACATTAAAGAATTAATTGGAGAGAAAGTTGTTCCAATATTATGCGGGATGTGCGCTACGCGCCTTCTTCAAACCAAAATGTCGAACCACGAGGAGCCGGGGGTGCCGGGGGCAGCGGAGGGGTCGGCGGAACCAACGGGGAACGCGCGAGTGACGGCTGCTTTAGTCAGATACAATTTTTTTATCTTTCGAGAACTTGCTATTGCTGTGCACAAATAAGAATGTTTGGCGCAACATCTGTGACAATTCTTTCAAAGTGGTCCAGTGTTTATATGGTGGTATGCTAGTCAGAGAATATATATATTTTTTTTCCTTTCGAAATTTAACTATTGTGCTCAAATAAGACCAGAGTGTTCAACGAGATATCTGTGATATATACTTAAGATTGCCCAATTGCTTACATGGTTCCAGTCGATGCTCAGTTTTACTTCCAAGAATGAAATATTACATTCCATGTTATCACACTTTTATTCATGAAGTCACAGGTTTTTCTTTAAGAAATAAAGCAATTTTCAAAACAAACTACATGTGCACTGTCTTGAGATAACACAATCACCTAACTTTGATGAAGTACCATAAAAGAGATAATAAAATGGAGCAGAAGGCAAGACGCTTTGAAGCATTTGTAAAATGAAACAATGTCCATGACAACAATATCCCTGGTTCAATCAGCAACTAAGAAAGCAATCTCTGCAAAAGCAAGCATTTCTTTCTAGAGGTAGTCTAAATTACTTCTGAGTTCTTTGCAGGGGCAATCCAGATGATTTGTTGGTCTGGCAACTAAACCTCCGAACCTTTTCTGTCACTGTCGACTGCGTCTCGTGCCTTCTGCTCATAAGAATAAAAAAAAGGCTGTATCGATTTCACCGCGATGCACTCGACACGTATCCGGAGGCAGCACGCTGGCTGTGCGACGAACTTCACAAGGTGTAGGAGCTGAAGAGAGTATGTAGCTTGTGGACGGCCATGACTGTGGAGCAGGAAGCGAAGTGTGCACTTTACGGCTTCCACGCGTAGGGCTTCACTGAGGGCAAGGATGTGACGGGGTCCTTGGTGGTCAGGACCTCAGTCGTGGTGGCGAGAGGTTCCCTGTCGCTGGCGGCGTCCGTGCTGGGCACCACCGCAGCGAGGGCGCTGAGGGGCTTCCCGACGGTGTCCCTGGTGGTCGGGACTACCGTCGTGGCGGCGGACCCCTTGCGTGTGGCGCTCCGCACGGGCACGTCTGCGGCGGGTTCCGAACCGGGCGACAAGGCGCTGCCTCAGAGCCTTCCCCCTGTCCGAGAGGCCGACCGGAAGGCCGACCGGAGGGCCGGCAGGAGCCAGCCTCTCGGGAGCCGACGCTGACCTCTCCGAGCTCGGCTCAGAACCGTCCGAGCTCGGCTCAGACTCCAACTCTGACTCTTCAGGGTCGGAGTCTGACTCCGGTTCTGGCTCGCTCGATGCAAGGCAGACGTTGTGGAGCACTGCACATGCCGAAATAATGGCGGTGGCTGTTGAAGGGTGGTAATACAGAGCCCGGTGCCTTTGCAGACACCGGAATCTGTTTTTCAACAGCCCGATGCAGCGCTCCACAACAGACCTGATCGAGGAATGCGCCTTATTAAACTGACCGCAAGCGGTGGAGGTCGCGTGGTTCCCGGGGACAGGGGTGATGAGCCAAGGCTCCAAGGGGTAGCCGCTGTCACCTGCACATGTAGAGGATAGAACATATTACATTCTTTACTTTTTAAAATAAAAGGCAAGAAAACAGCTGTGTGCAACTATGTCAATTATAATGTAACTTAAGTGGGACTTAAAAGTGTGTTAATATTTCTGCACTACAGTATCAGTTTACATTATGATTAATTAGCACCAGCTTGCCTGCAAACTCCCTGTTATTTCATGTAACTATGTGTTTTCCTGGTGGGTTGTATGGGATGTGTGCACGATTCCTTAGGGGTGTTGTGTTGTATGCAAGTGCATTATTAGGCCCTTGCATCCGACAGATAAAAGCTCTGTTGCTTTTGGGAGTGTGGCCGTGACCTTAGGCACGGGCAGAGCAGAACAGGCTGGCCTTGTCTTTGGCAAGCAAGGGGATAAGGCGCCAGTTCGACGAACCTCTTTCCTAATCCTCGGTGGAGTTCGAGATGGGGAAAAGAGAGGGGGTGGTTAGATTGGAAAGGAGTCAGGTCCTGTTGGGACACGGAGGGTCTAATAGGAGGAGCTATATAAGCAGACCGAAGAAGAAGGGTCAGGGAAAAGAATCCAGTGTGTGGGACAGAGACGACCCGAGGACAGATTTGGCGAGCCCCAAGTGGCCAAGGAGGAATTGATGCCATTCCGTACAAACTGACGACCGTCAAAGCGACCAGGCGAGCCCCCAGGTATCAGTGAAAGAGCTCCAACTTCATGCAAAAACCAACCAGCAAGAGGGTACAGGCAGACAGTAACAGTGAGTGGGCCGAACCGGACAGCAACTCGCACTGCGGTCGCATGCCTTGCATAGTCTATCACTGTCGTGAGATTGGTGTAGTGTGGCTTTCGTAGCCTGCAGAGTGTGAGAGTTATGTGGACATAAACAGAGATTAATGGCCAAACTTTGGGTGTTGTCTCACTTCAAGGAGTTCCAGCAACTGTGTCTGTGTGCCTCACAACAAGCACAGTATGTGTGGTACTGTGGCTTTCAAGCAGTGGGAGCCACCGTGTGCGTAAGGAATGAATTTAGTATGCTCACCAAGCAGGAACCGGCCGTCGCGTGGCACCTGCCCTTGCTCTAGTTGGTTTCGGAGCCAGGAAAATTGCCACACGAAGGAGTCGTGCACCGACCCGGGATACCGTGGGTCGGTGCACATTATCCGGAAGTCGGCGTCACACACCGGAAAGTGAGAGAGATATTGACATGTAATTACCTGAATCCACAAGTAGTAGATTGTACTTATGGTTCACAAAGCAGTCGCAATTTCAAAGCCTTCTAAGTTATTTTGTCTGACACATGCATGTCAACACACCTTCCTGGATGCAAGGTACAACTAACTACCTTGAAACAAAAATAATGTGTTTTTTTTGTCTTTTTTACGGAAGCTTGCACGTTTTAACAGACAAGTATTATTTTTGGGAGAAGAGTCTCATGGCTCACATGCTACGTAGAGCACACGCTCGCGCAGTCGTGAGACCCCACAGCCCGCAGTCATAAAACGGCATACTTAAACCGTATCGGCAATACGTTTTTTTTTCTACAGATTTGGGGCGCGTTTTGACAACGTAACATGAGTGTACTTACCACCATCACGTTGAGGGCGTAGAAGTACTTACGGCACCAGTACGCCGCCTTCGCGACGGTGGGGTCGTTCTTGGACGGGCCGACGATGGAGACCATGGTCCCGTCCACGCAACCGATGACGCCGGGTATCCTGCCGAGCAGCCTGAAGCCCTTCTCCGCGTCGAACCTCTCGCTCGGCGTCTCGGGGAAGTGGATCCAGCCACGCTGGACCCCGAGACGACGCACGATAGCGACGGACACGGCGCGGACCGCAACGCTGACTGTCTTTTGGTCCCGCGCGACGTGTTCGTCGCTCGCCACCATGCCTTGGAAGCTCCCCGTGCCGTAGAAGCGCAGTGCACACAACACTTGAAGCTCCACAGTCATGACGTGGTACGCACTCTCTTCACCTCCGGTTTCTCGCGAAGTTCGTCGCACAACCACCGCACCACGATCTTGGGCAGGCGGTATTGCTTCCGAAAGATCTCCTCCGGGAGCTCGAATGCATCGCGGTGTTCCCGATACAGCCTTTCTGGCGAAAAAAAAAGCTCTATTAAAGAAAAAGTCGAAATGACGAGACGGCGACACCTCGCCGCCGAAAACATGCTGCCAATGACACCTAGTTCCGAGCAAGTACCTTTTGAAACGTACTCGGTACAAAACGAAACGTCATTTTGTTGTCACGTCCGGTAGCCGACTCCGCCCAGTTTTGCCGACTCCGCCCACATTTTTCTAGGGAAATTACGTCACTTTTGTTTCCAACCAATCAGACGTGATGACGTCACTTCCGTGTACTAAAAAAAGGTACATGTACAATGTCGAACCTAGCTATCCTGGAGCCTTGTGCGTAAACTCGGTCTTCCTCCACGCTGACCTTACAGGTCGGCTCTACCGTGCAGTTGACTTTCGCGATGGACTTAGAGGAGTCGTCTACCTCAACGAAGTGGTGTCTCTCGGGCAGTTTCAGATGAGCCATGTGTGGATGGCGACGCTGGCTTGTCCAGAAGCCACCGAAAAGTTGACAACCGCGAAAGAACTCAGCGTGAATGGGAAAAAGTGTTTAATCATCGACCCGAACTCAAAGGACGTGAAGCTCAAGCTACTCTGGCTGCCGTCATACTTAGGAGATAAAAAGGTCGTTGAAGCCTTAGCACCGTTCGGCACGGTTCGAAGCATGGCGCGAGAAAAGTGGCGCGTGCCAGGAATGGAGAACACGGAGACGCTGAACAGGGAGGTCTGCCTAACGCTGCACGACACCGTGACGTCGGAAGACATCCCTCACCTACTGAAGGTTTCCGTCATACAATCCCTTCTGGTGATCTCGGGACGACCACCCTTGTGTCTACGATGCAAGAAGGTCGGTCATATTCGACGACAGTGCCGTACTCCAAAATGCGCACGTTGTAATCGATTTGGGCATGAGAGTGACGAGTGCTTTTCAAGCTATGCAACTGTAGTACGAGGCTCTGGCCACGATTCTGACACCAACCCGGAACTTTTGATGGACATGTCCGAGGTCGTGGATACGAGCGGAGATGTTCACTCCACTCAAGCGCTGCCCAGAGAGGCACTGCCTCAGAGTTCCGGCGAGAGCGAAACGCAAGTTGAAAAAGAAGCTTCGGAGATACTCCAAGACACAACATCGACAGAAGCCGTGAGGAAGGACCAATCAAGGACACCTTGTCAACACCGGAAACGGAGGCACCGAAACAGTCAGCGGTGTCTGCAGACGGACTTACGTTCGACAACAAAAGTGACCCGTCAGCAATGGACCTGAGCCCCAGCACGTGCAAGGACAATAGTGACACCAAGAGGAAAAAACACCCCCCTGACACCATCACGAGTAAGCGAAAAACCTCCCTTGCACACTAGAGTACATGAACAAACCCCACCCTACCCCCTCCCCTTGCCCTTCCATCTCCCTCTCCTCTATCCTATCCTCACTTCCCTCCTCCCCTTCCATTACCTTTAACTGATAGCCTTCGTATTCTCACCCTAAACGTAAGAGGATTTAACTCCCGAAAGAAACAATATCATTTGAAACGTCTACTTGAAGACAAAGAGGTAGACTTTCTAGCCGTAGAGGAAACAAAACTGTCAACTCTAGAAGAGGTAGAACAGGCCATACACCTTTTCCTGTATGACTACGAGGTATGCGTTAGCCATGCTGTAGGTGTCTCCGCAGGATGTTTATTGTTTACTAGAAAGTCTTTTCATTTGTCTGGTTTAGCTGTCACGACAGACCTTTGCGGGCGATTCATTATGTGCGACTTCCGAGTTTCCGACATAATGCGGAGAGTGATATGCGTTTATGCGCCGAATGACGTGAATGCTAGAGTAACTTTTTTTGATCACCTGCGACCTTATTTACTTTGTGATAGAATGGTAGTTCTGCTTGGAGACTTTAACTGCGTTTGCGACGGAGCAGACAGCACCATATGAACTTCGAATTGACAAAAGTGAACGACTGCTACAGGACATTGTGGACGAGTCTAATATTTTTGATGTTGCAGCATTTCAGCTAAAGGAAAACATTTACCATATACACATTATCAAAACACATCACACGCCAGACTTGCTAGGATTTACTGCTGTGTAGACCTTATAGACAATTTAAATGGTTATGCCGTAGATCCAGTTTTTTTTTCACAGACCATTGCATAGTATCAATAACAATTGGAAGGAAACGAAGAAAAAAGTGTATAAACTGGAAAGTATGGAAACTTAATAATCAACTGTTCAAAGATAAAAACTTTGCCGCAGCTGTGACCAATCTTTTTGAGCGAATAGGGAGAACAACTGAACATATATCTGTTAAATGGGAGCTTTTTAAACAAGAATTTAAACAGATAGCAATTGGGAGAGCTAGTGTATTAAAATTCTAGAAGTCTGAGACCGAGAGGACGTTGATAAGTAATTTCCGTGCCTTGGTTCAACTTGAATGTGAAAACACTGGACAGGGTTTGGAAGATATTATCCGCATAAAAGCCGAGCTCGATAAATTTCACCAAGAGCGTTATCAAGGCGCTGTTATACGTTCTCGCGCTGTAAAATATTTTTTGAGAGAACAGCCAACAAAAAAGATAATAGGGGAGGAGAAAAGGTATGCGATGACTAACGAAATTCAAGAGATAAGGCAAAACAACACGATTATTAGAAATAGCGAAGCTATAGTCGAAGCCTTTTCCGAACATTACAAAAATATATTCGGCACAAAGATTGCCTCCACAGATATAGAATATCTAAAGGAACTTGTAACATTGCTTCCTTAGTTAGATAAAGAGCACACAAAAGAATCGGAAGAACCGATTAGTTTAGCCAAGGTAGAAAACGCTGTGAATGCCCTTCCAACAAACAAAACCCCAGGACCGGATGGTATTACTGCAGAATTTTATAAACTTCGCAAAAACACTTTATGTCCCATCTTGGCGGAGATTTTTCAAGAGGCCTACAGAAACAAAAGTCTTCCGCCCTCATTTCTGCATACACACACTATTATTCCAAAGACAGATGACCGAAACAAACTTTCACAAGTGACTGACTACCGACCAATCACATTATGTAATGTGGACTATAAAATATTTGCTAAAATACTGACAAATAGATTGCAGCGCGTCATTTGCGAGTTAGTAGGGGATCACCAGACGTGTGGGATTCGTGGAAGGTCCATTAGAGTGTGTCACCAACAGCAGCTCTCAGGTAGCGATGCTGTAAGTTGATCTTGCAAAAGCATTCGATCGTGTTAGTCATAATGTTCTTTTTATGATTTTGTCGCACATTGGCGTTGGTGACATGATACTTCATGTCGTTAAAATGTCGTACAAAAACTGTTGTACACGCTTAATCATAAATAACAAAGTTACAGCAAGCATCCCAATTTGTTCTTCAGTTCGGCAGGGCTGTCCATTATCTCCATTACTTTTCACTCTATATCTAGAACCTTTGTGCCAAAGTATAATAATAAGTAGAAAAACACAAGGCTTTACTTTGAGCAACACTGAAATTAAATTTTTAGCATATGCCGACGATGTCGCATATTTTTGTAATGATAAGAAAAGTGTGACCCGTCACATGGATCTCACTCGCAGATTTTGTGAGGACACTGGAGCCTCGGTAAATCTAGAAAAGTGTCGAGGATTCTGGCATGGAGCCTGGGCGACGACGCCCGAGCAATACGAAGGCATAGATTGGAGCTGCACTCCGTGTGACTATCTAGGGGTGCCAGTGAAACACTACCGAAACAGCACGTCCTACTGGTCCGGAGTTGCGACTGAATTGAAACGGCGAGCCGATAACTGGTCACAAAAGAATTTGTCAGTGTTTGCACATCTGTAATATATTTTTGGCGGCTAAAGTATGGTATGTCTTGCAGGTATTGCACTATACACGAACAACTATTCAAAAATTGCACAGGGTTTTCCCTGTTTTAGTATGGAAGTCCACTTGGGAACCCATGCGTCGTGACAATTTGTTCTGTCGTCTATCAGATGGTGGACTCGGCCTTCCCCATTTATTTATACGTCAGTTGGTTTCACGTTTTCGTTTCCTAAGAGACCAGGAGCACCCTTTTCTTCGTGAAGTAATTCAGAATAGACTGGCATATTACCCACCTGACTTTATCGTATCCACCGTGGGAGACCAAACCTGTTTGTTAGTAGGATATCTTAGAGAAGTAGTCGATGCTTTTCAGTTTTTATCAGTAAGGTTTTCAAAATAATATTTAGTGACTGTTTCACGCACAAAGTTGACAAGAGATCTTGTGAATGTCCTATTTCCAATGCCAATTTACCGCTCAATGTTTAGCGACGTTTCCCAACGCGATGTACTGCGCCGGGTAAAGATGTCCATCCCCCTGCAGCAAAAACTTTCTTTTTCAAATTACATTGTTCAGTGTTACCCACGAAAGTGTGGCTACAAGATAAAGGAATATTCGTCCCGTGGTGAACAAACTGTACATTATGTAAAACGCCTCAAACCATTGAACATATTTTTATTCACTGTTGGGATGCCATTTTCTTCCGGAATGTTCTGCAGCGCACTCTAAAAAAGGATATTGATATTACACCCTATTGAATTCGTTTCGTGCCTGTATTATCTAGAGATAACTTTCCGTATGACATTGTAATTGTAATACTCCTAGCATTGTATAGCATCTGGAAGTCCCGCCTCGACATAAGGAATGAGAATTTACATCCAAAAACAGTACGCCTACATTTCATTGAACTTGTTATCCGCGTCAAAAGCGTGCATGATATTCAAACTGTAGTTCCGGACTGGCTGCTTCTGTTTAACAGTCTTGTAGACATTAGAGATTTTTAGCATGTGTAGTATGATTGTGTAGAACGTACCCTGAACGACAACATTGTGATCCCATCATTTCTTCTTCCATGTAATAAAAAAAAAAATAAAGGATCGGTGGCCGAGTGGGCTAGCGTACACCAGCTCGGAGCATGTGGAGCGAAAGCTCGCGCTGCAGAACCCAGGATCCTGGGTTCAAGCCCCACCCCTGCCCGTTTCGATCTGGATGAGCATCGTACCGGCGTGCAGTCGTGTATGACTACTGCGTGGTGCACGTTAAAGACCCCAGGTTAGCGGTTATACTGCACCGGCTAAATTTCTCATCTGCAGCAGGGAGACTCATCATCCGTTGAGGCAGACCAAGTTCTAGGCTGTATAAACATACACACAACCTAATTTCTTCAAGCCCGTGTAGGGACCAAGTGTAGGTCCTACACATTTATTTACACTATTTACACTTTGCAATATCTAACGGTATGAGCGATATGTTCGGAGGCGTTACTTTGGTACCCCACCGAGATCGTCGGCCGTGCTGCACGCTCTGTCCAGTGTCGCGCGCTCCCCGACCTTGCGCTCCTCTTCTTCTCTTCTTGGCGCTCGGCGCCCTACAATACTCTCCCTCCCCTCTCTCTCTCCTGCGTTCCTAGCATGACCGTACGATAACGGTAAACACCACGTCACTTGGCGAGTTGGAGCTTAGAGAGAATCGCCTGTGTTTGTTTGGTTGCGGCGAATAATGGTTGTCGTGTGTGACGGAGAGTTTGATAGTCTTGATCCAAACTGACCGCAGTCTCTGCGGTTGTTTTCAGAATAAGCAGAGCTGGGTCTGTTGGATTCTTGAGGTGCTTGTGTGCATTGGAGGTGTTCTGTATGGTTCTGATCAGGTCGAGGGAACCGGTGTGAGGTGAGGCAGGTGAGATCCGTGGTTGGTCGAGCGGGAATGGTGGAAGTATGAATGGCATGGTTTGAATTACCAAGCGGTTCCTGATGAGCGGGTTTTAGGCGGTCAATGGAAACGGTTTCTTGGCGTCCATTGTAGTCAATTGTAAAAGTCTTGGCTTCTCTTGTAAGTACCTTATGCGGGCCGGTGTATGGTTGTTGAAGCGATCTTTTAGAGCCGTCCCTGCGTAGAAATACGTGGCTGCACGTGTCAAGGTCGTTAGATACGTATACTGGAGCTCGTGCTTGCTTACGGGGTGATGTGGGTCGGAAATTTCGCATTATCGTTCGCAGCTGATTGGCATATGCCATAGGATCGGGAGCGGGCTCTTCAATACCAGATGTGAAAAATTCTCCGGGTAGGCGAAGGGTAGACCATATACCAACTCGGCTGGACTGTAGCCGAGGTCTCGTTTCAAAGCAGTCCGAAGTCCGATGAGGACGATCGGTAAGCTTGTGTTCCAGCTATTTGGGTTGGATTGTGCCATCAGCGCTACTTTCAATGAGCGATGAAAACGTTCGACGAGACCATTTGCGGAAGGGTGGTAGGCGGTCGTTCGTATTCGTTTTGTTCCCAAGAGGGATAGAAGTTGTCGGAAGAGCGCGGATTCAAATTGACGTCCCCGGTCCGTTGTGAGAGTAGATGGGATGCCGAATCGGGACACCCATCCTTGAACGAAATTGCGTGCTACGGTGTCTGCTTGGATATCTTGAATGGGAAATGCCTCTGGCCAGCGGGTGAACCGATCTATGCATGTAAGAAGATACCGATAACCCTCAGATGGTGGCAGGGGTCCCACTATATCGATGTGGATGTGGTCGAAGCGCTTTTTCGTGGTTGGAAATTCCTGTAGTGTGCAGAAGTGTGACGTTGGACCTTTGATTTTTAGCAGTGAATGCAGGTTCGAGTCCAGCTTCGGGCATCTTTATTGATTCCGGGCCAGAGGAAGCGTTCAGTTATTAGATGTTGAGTGGCACGAATACCGGGATGAGATAAACCGTGTACGGAGTCAAAAACTTGCCTGCGAAAGTTAGCAGGTATGAATGGTCTTGGTGTTCCGGTCGAGACGTCGCAGACTACTCCTGTGGTGGATGAAGATAAAGTAATCTCCTCGAAGGCAAGCCGACCAGGAAATTCGCGAAAAACGATTTTCTCTCTCTCGGCCAACTTTCCATCATTCTATGATAGCTGGAAAGGTCGCCGCCATCTATGAGCGATGGCGGCAACCAGACTGGTTGTCCGGTTGCCGCCGTCGCTTGTAGATGGCGGTAGCTGTTCAGAGGTTTATGTAGGTTGGTTTCGACATTTGTTTGGTACCGGACACAATCCTGGGGAACTTAAGCTTGGTCAGGGCTTTCGGTTCACTTATAAAACCTCAAAATAGGGTCAAATTTAGTTTCTAAATCTCTTTGTTTAATTTTTAAAAATAACAGATTTGATGGTCGTACCATCGCAGAACATCAAAGAGCTTGCTAAACTACCAGTCAGTACATTCGAAATTCGTCAAAAGAGGCACAGAATATTCCAGTTTGTAGTCCGCTTTAACAAAATCCTATTTTGGGATTAAAAACAGCGCAAAAGACGAAGGACTGGACAAAGAACAAGACGAAGAACTAACACTGACGCAGCGCAGCCTGAAAACTGACTCACACGGACTTAAAAAGTCGCATACAGATATGAGTTGAATGTCGTATTTTCAGCCCAAAACAAACTTAGCAGATTATGTTCTGCGGTGCACGTACCCAGGGAGGGAAACGCAAAATTAGAACATAACGCACGCAAGGTTAGACATGAAATAAAGTATGTGTCGAAGCATGGTCTACTGCATTCCCTTGTCTTGCGGGCGCTCCTATATCGGACAGACTGGCCGGTGCTTAAACACCAGACTTATGCCTCGTTCACACTTGTGAACCGGCGGCCGGATCCGCGAGAATTATGACGTCCGGCGACGAAAGCAAGCAGAATTTTCGGCGGAGAGCAAGATCGCTCTGGGACCAATTTTGAATGCCGGAAAAAAGTTTTTTTTTTCGCCGCTAGCCAATCAGAATGCATGGAGGAAGTGGCGCTTGCTGACGTCAGATCCCCGCTGACATGCTGGCGGTGATGGCGACGAGACGCGCGCGGGCACGGAGGACGTTCGGGAGCTCTCGTCAGCTCTCGTCTGTTCGGAAAACTGCGAGACGCTCGCGCCGCGTACTCTGCAGGCGGCAAGATATGTGAACGGCCCGATCTTTTTTCGGCGATCGAATCTAGTCGGCGGCGAGTACTTATTCCGCAAGTGTGAACAAGCCATTAGAAAGCACCACAAATACTTGAAGGGCACCGCTTATTCACATTTAGCGTTACATTGCCGAGATCGCGGTGCGAACCACGCTTCAATGACACCAGTGTATTATGTTGTCACGAATGACAAGTGATCAGGCGGCGAATAACTGAGTAAACTGAATGTTTAATGGGGCTGACTGATGCCCAAAAATAAAAAGGAAACTGAACATAACAGCAGAGCGTCGCAGGCGTCGAAGTCGGCGGTAGAGCAGAGTCGAACGCTGGGGCGAGACTGACCCCGGCTCGCCACGCGGAGCACCTTTTATATCCGCATGTGTCTCTGGAACGTTCAGCCTAAAACATTCGGCGCGTAGAACACTCGGAACTCAATTGGAGGACAATGTTCTCGAACTTACGAGAACGACAAGTTGAAAGAATAAATAAAAGGGCAGTCCGCTGACTGGAATTGAACCTACACCTTCCGCTCGACAGTCACGGGCGGTAACCACCTGGCCATGCACGCGCTCGCTCCCCGACGCGCGTGGCATTATTCCCCCTTTTAAAAGCGCATCGTCTCGATGCGACGTGCCAAGAAACAAAACAGCAAGAAAAACAAAAATAATGGCTAACTACGTGGACTTGTGCAACACAATCCTATCGAGTGTATTACAAAACACAATTCACAGTCCCATCGATCGTAGCACGGCTTGAGGCGCACGACGTGGACGACTTCCGGTCACGGAGGTTGGCGTGATGAACTCCGCGTTCCGTCGGGATCACCTCGTAGTTCAGATACCCAAGTCGACGAAGCACTTTGTAGGGTCCAAAGTAGCGCTTCAGGAGCTTCTCGCTGATACCACGGCGCCGAATCGGCGTCCACATCCGCACCTTGTCTCCGGGCTGGAAGTGGACGTCTTGACGACCAAGGTTGTAGCGGCCAGTGTCGACACGTTGCTTGACTTTAATCCGAAGCTTTCTGAGCTTACGGACTTCTCCTGCCCTTTGGACAACCACCTGGGCGTCGTCGCTTCAGTCAACAGACGGTGCCTAGGGTAACATCGCGACCAGCATTGTCGTTACCTTGCGACCATGCACTAGTTGAAAGGGTGTCATCCCGGTGGTCTTTTGTACGGCCGTGTTGTAGGCAAATGTGACGTACGGCAACACCTCGTCCCATGTCTTGAGCTCCCCGTCGACGTACACGGAGATCATGTCGGCGATGGTCTTGTTGAGTCTCTCCACCAGCCCGCTAGTCTGCGTGTGGTACGCCGTGGTGCGAAGATGGCTGGTGTGGCTGAGACGAAGGATTTTTTGCGTCAGCTGGCCATGAACGATGATCCACGGTCAGAAATTCGGGAGCGCCGTGCCGGATGACAATGGACTCGATGAAAAACTTTGCGAATTTACAGCAGTCTCTGAAAAAAGGGCTTTGGTTTCGGCGTACCTCGTAAGATAATATATGGCGGTGATTATCCATCTGCTTCCTTGCGTCGATGGTGGAAAAAGACCAAGTACACTCTAAGAAATAGGGGGTGTACGTGGGTACTCCCCGTGCCCCATATGTAACTCCCCAAAACTACATTTGGACGTTCAGTCCACTGACGTCGAGCTGGCGATACCAACTTTTACAGGGGCTTGATAGCTGTGTGATATGACGTACTAAATAGCTAATGTGCGTATCAAAGACTAAGAAACAAAAGTTATTGAGGTTTTGCAGCCCGGCCGAAAAAACCTTGATTGTCTTAATGTAGCCTTTTATGAGTATATTAACCATTTTAATAAGTTGTATCGGCCGACTATCAAGCCGCTCGTAAAAGTTGGTATCGCCAACTCGACGTCAGTGGACTGAACGACGAAATGTAGTTTTGGGGAGTTACATATGGGACAAAGGGGAGTACCCCTGTACAGCCCCTTTTTCTTAGAGTGTAGATCCACTCCCATCTGCTGGAGCGGTGCGGTTGGGGGAACTATCGGCTGCAGGAGACCTGTCGGCAACGTCGGCGGTTTCTTACGTCGCTGGCACTCGTGGCATGATCGGGTGTAGAGGTGGACGGTTTTGGGGAGCTTGGGCCAGTAGCACCTTTCACGAATTCGGGCCAGCGTACGGCTGTAACCAAGGTGGCCGGACGTCGGTCATGGTGGCAGGCTTGGAAGATTTCCTCTCTAAGGTCGGAAGGGATTACCAGCAGCCATGTCGAGCGGTTGTCTCCAAAGTTCTTTTTGTAATGTACACCTTGTCGGAGGACGAAGGTCGGCAGGGCTCTCCAAAAAACACGCTGGATAGTACCCCCTCGTCCTTCGAGGTGCTCGATTAGCGCGCGCAACTCAGGATCATTCCTTTGACGTCGAGCCATATCGTCGGTGTTCACTGCGCCTAGGAAGCACTTGTCAACGTCGTCGCTACTACTGGGAGATGTCTCGATAGGGGCTCCAATCAGGCAGTCTGCGTCGCTGTGCTTGCGGCCTGACTTGTAGACCGCAGTCATGCTAAACTCCTGCAGTCGGGGGCTCCATCGAGCGAGGCGTCCTGAAGGGTTGTTTAGGTTCGCAAGCCAGCAAAGCGAGTGGTGGTCCGTGACAACGCGGAACGGGTTTCCGTGCAAGTACGGGCGAAACTTCGGGATTGCCCAGACGACCGCAAGACATTCCTTTGCAGTCGTAGAGTAAAATATCTCCGCTTTGGACAGTGCCCGACTTTCGTAGGCGATGACTCGCTCGGTGCCTTCTTGCACTTTAACCTTTACCGCACCAAGTCCTGCGTTAGTTTCGTCCGTATGAATCTCGGTTTCCGCATCCTGGTCAAAGTGTCCGAGAACCGGAGGCGTCTGGAGTTGTCGTTTCAACTCGTCGAATGTCTGCTGTTGCTCCTCGGGCCATTCGAACTTTTGGGCGTCCTTTGTAAGCTTTCTGAGCGGTGAGAAAATCCTGGCGAAATCGCGAACGTAACGCCAATAGTATCCACATAATCCAAGGAATCTTCGCACGGCCTTCTTGTCTGTTGGCTCTGGAAATGCCGCGAGGACGCGAGTGTTCTCTGAGTCTGGGCGAACGCCATCATCGCTAACCACGTAGCCTAGAAACTTCAGTTCGTCATAAGCGAACCGACACTTCGATGGCTTCAGAGTGAAGCCGGCGGTGTGTATGGCCTGAAGAACAGCTCGAAGTTGTCGCAAGTGCTCGTTGAAGTCGCTTGAAAAGACTACGACGTGGTCAAGGTAGACGAGACAGCTCTGCGATTTCAGCCCAGCCAGTATGGTGTCCATGACACGCTGGAAAGTTGCTGGCGACGTGCATAGTCAAAAGGGCATCACCTTGAACTCGTACAGTCCACCTGGCGTGACGAAAGCTCTCCTTTCTCAGTCCCGCTCGTCGACTTCGATCTGCCAGTAGCCGCTCTTCATGTCCATCGATGAAAAACATTGAGAGTGGCACAGCCGGTCTAGCGTGTCGTCTATGCGGGGTAGGGGGTAGACGTTTTTCTTCATCTCCCCGTTCAGCTGTCGGTAGTCCATGCAAAACCTAACGTTCAGTCCTTCTTAACTAGCACAACCGGAGAGGCTCATGGAATGCTGGAAGGCTGGATTATGTCGTCGTTCATCATTTCTTGCACTTGCTCCTGGATGACTTCCCTTTCTCTAACGGAGACTCGGTATGGCGATCGATGCATAGAGAGGGCGTCGTCCTCGGTAACAATGCGATGCTTCGCCACGGTGGTTTGGCACAGCTTCGATGACGTCGCAAAGCAGTCGCTTTATTAGGCGAGGAGGTCATTCTGCTGCTGTCGTTTCGGGCCCGGAAGCTTTTGGTCAATGTCGAGCTGCCCTGGCGACGTAGTCTTTCTGAGGCGGCGAGGATTCTTCAGCAATTGAGGCGACTTGGGCGGAGTTTTGGAGTTCCTCGACATGGACCACAGCTGCACCTTTAGTCAGGTGTTGCGTTTCTTGTAGGAGGTTTGTCACGAGGACAACTGTGCGCCCATCCTGTGGTTCAGCTACTCTTCTTGGGACGCCTATTTCTCTTCCCAGGAGGAATTGAAGGTTACCTTCCAGAACAACTTCGCCGCGGGTAGCTGCGTCAGTCACGACAGGTACGACAACACTTGATCACGGTGGCAGATTCACGTGGTCGGCCGCGACCCGGACGGAGCTGACGCAGTTTGGGGTTCCTCTAAAGGCGGAAGAGGTGTTCGCAGCGTCACTCTGTTTTTTCCAAGGTCGATGACGGCGCCGTATTCACACAGAACGTTCATGCCGAGAATGACGTCTCTGGAACATTCTTGTAGAATGACGAATTTCAGAGGACTCGACTCGCCATGAATTTCGACGCGAGCAGTGCACCTTTCAACAGGCGTGATGAGGTGTCCTCCAGCGGTTCGTATTTGCGGTCTATCCAACGGCGTCGTGACTTTTTGAAGGCGGCGAGAGAGCCTCCCGCTCAATACTGAGTAGTCTGCTCCGGTGTCAACAAGTGCCGATGCGTCCTGGCCGTCAACAACAACGTTTAAGTTGTTGGGCGCCGTAGGCGGAGTTTCGTTGCGAGGCGTGGCGTCGGGAGAATGGGGGCGCTCTGGGCGTTCGTGGAGGCTCTTTACGTCGTCCGTCCACGGCAACTTACCTCCAGGAGTTGCGGCGCTTAGTTTTCTCGGCGGGACAAGGGCGACAGACTCTCACGACGGGGTCGATGCATCGGCGAAGCTGGACGTTATGGTGACGGCAACCGGGTCCCGCGGCTTGGTGCAGGCGGGGGAGACTGAGGTCGCCGAAGGTACTCTTCTATCTCCTGTGGTCGCTCACCACAGTGGGGGCGTGGGTCGTTTGGGTGGAAGCCGCGCAGCCCCATTTGCCGGTAGAGGCAACGGCGGTCGGCTTCCCCGCAGTGGTAGCACAGCGGGCGTCGATCGGCCGTTCGCCACACGTCGGACTTCCTGTGCGCCGGTTGTTCTTGCCAGACGTACTGAGGTCGATCGTCGAGACGTCGGGGGTACGGCTGTGCTGGTTCGTCCCGTCGTTGTGGTAAAGGAGGTTGATGGGCAGCAGGTGGCGGTCGTCAGGCCATGGCGGCGTAGCTAACCGTCGGTTGTTCCGGTGGTGGCAGGTCGATGGGAGACTGCGGCTGGAAGGCTCGCTGCACATCCTCTCGCAGTACTTCAGTCATGGACAGCGAGGCAGGGCGATGGGCACAGGACCGCACCTTCCTGATCTCCTTCCGAACAACGTCGCGGATGATCTGACGGAGATCCGGACTGTTGCATCTGGGAAGCAAGAGGGCAGCGACGCCGGGGTGTCGCTGGTAGTGGGAAGCGCGCGCTTGGAGGGCGCGCTTGATATCTGTGGCCTTCGTGACGAAGGCTTCGATGGTGGTCGGCGAGTTGCAGACGAGACCTCCGAAAATGTCATCCTTAACACCTTGCACCAGTGGCTTGAGGGTCGGCGCTAACGACCACTTGCAGGACATCCTCGAAGAGAATGGTCTTGTTTGCGCCCTGGGTCCTCATTAGAAGAAGGTCCTCGGCTCTCTCCCGTCGATATTGGTTGGTGAACATCCCTCTCAGTGTATCCTTGCAGGCGGTCCACGAGGTCACCGAAGGTTCGCGATTTTCGAACCAGTGCCTGACCGTTCTTTCGAGCGCGAAGTAAGGATTCTGTAGGCGCTGTCCTTCCGTCCATCCGTTGTGCTGGGCCACTCGCTCGTACTGCTGTAGCCACTCCTCGACGTCTTCATAGGGCTCACTATAGAAGGACGCGGACGTGCGGGCAGCGACGGGTAGGACGACGACTTGTGGAATGATCATCGTGGCGGTCTTCTTCTTTGGTTTCTCTGGCGGGTGTCCGAGTTTCGGGGGTAGGCCCTGGTTGCGCCTACTTGATCGGGCGTCGGTGTCTTCTGCGAAGGGTAGCCTTCTGGGGCTGAGCTCATTCAATCAAGACGGGCAGGAGTGGAGATGGAATCCAGAATGGATGGATGAAAACTTTTATTGAGAAACAAACCTAAAAGAGCTTCGATGACCGAAGTCATCGCAACGTGGTGACCTTAAGGTCTGGCGTCGTCTTTTGTGGGAAGTAGGAGAGGGGGTTTAAGAGCAGCATGTCAGGCCGCCTGTAGAGTGTAGGGGGTGTTTTTCGTTCTCTCAATCTTGCAACCTTATTCAGATGGTCACAACTCCTACGCGTGGTGATTTTGTCCTCGACCTTTACTTTTCGTCTGACGCTGACTGTATTTCTGCTAGCCACGTTTTAGAAACCATTAGCGATCACAACGCCATTCTAATTGACTCAACATTTTCTCTGCTTAGCGTAATGTTGTTAAGAAAACGTTTCTAAACTATTCCAAAGTTGATTCCAGCAAACTGCTTAGCTCCTTCAACTATTTTTCACACGACTTTTTCGGTCTCTTTGACACGCAATCTGTAGCAAAGAATTGAGCTGTGCTGAAAGGCGAAATCCATACCCTTGTCAAGGAGTTTGTCCCATCAGTGGCAGTAGGAATGAATATAACGAGCCCTTGGTTTAATAACTTCCTTAAGAAACTTTTGAATAAGAAAAAAACTGTTGTTTTCTTTGGCCAGGAAAAGGGATTCTCCTAAATAATGGGCTAAGTAAAAGGAAAGTGCTAAAACGTACAAATAAAAAATAAAAAACTGTAAATCACAGTTTCTTATTCATGGTTTGCCCATTATGCTATCAACCAACGCTCGAAAGTTTTGGCAGACGGTCTCGCCTGAACGTCAAAATCTATGTCCCGTTCTCAACGACAGTAGGGGAACAATATCACTATTTGACTCCGCATCCATAGTTACCTCGTCTTTAGTTCAGTCTTTACCAAAGAGTTATTTCCTCTACTGCTAGCTTCGCACCCTGTTAGTGCGAGTCTGGATCCAATAATATTCACTCACTCTGGAATTGCTAAAGTCATCGACCATTTGCGTCCAAATTCTGCTTGCGCTGACGATAAATTTTCTGCGCAGTTTTTGCAATTAACTAAAGATAAAACATTTACTCTTTTGTGCCGCCTTTTCCATGCCTCTTTGGAATCTTCAGAAATACCTGACGATTAGAAATTTGCAAAAGCCATTCCTATTTTTAAATCAGGTGATCGCAATGATCCGTCCAAATATAAGCCAATCTCTCTTACCAGTATTCCTTGCAATATAATGAAGCACGTCCTCTACTCTCAAGTTATGGACTATCTGAACGATAACAGCTATATATTTTACCCGACCACCATGACTTTTGTAAAACTCTCTCATGTGAAACTCAGCTATCTGAATTTGTGACAGACTGGAATCACAGCTTTGACGCCTCCTCTACCACCGATGCAATCTTCATTGATGTCGCTAAGGCCTTCGACACTGTTCCTCATCAACAATTGCTACAGACACTTTCAATTCTAAACATAAACCACGACGTTATCAATTGGATTTCTTGTTGTCTAGTTAGTTGCGAACAGACTGTATCAATAAACGACACCTCCATCTTATCCAATTTCAGTAAAATTTGGGGTACCATAGGGCAGCATCCTAGGACCCTTTCTCTTTCTGGTTTACATTAATGACCTACCTATGCTAATTACGTTATCCGCAATATTTTCGCCGATGATTGCGTTATATACCGCCGGATTTCTCATCCCAGCGACTCGGAAATCCTCCAACAAGACACAGTCATTCTGGCGGAATGGTGCCTAACATGGCAAATGAATATTAATATTGCGAAAAGAAATATTGTCTCTTTCAATTGTTAAACAACATATATTCCATCCTACTTTCTAGAATCTGGTTCTTCTACTATGCCCCCAGCGAGAACGCCTACATGTGAGTCTTATGTTGGATACCCTTTACATAACTCAGTATTTCTGGCACCTACCACTGAACTAGAAATAACTACTATCATTAAATCCTTAGGGAATAGCGGTGCCTGTGGAGAAGATGGGCTATGTTCTAAGCCAATCAAAGCAGTTTCCTCTTTCATATCTACTCCGTTTTCGCATATCTGCAACCTTATATTAAGTACCGGTATCTTTCCAGAAAAAATGAAAATAGCGAAAGTCTGTGTGATCCATAAACGTGATCCCCAGAATAATATGAATAACTATAGACCAATATCAGTACTTCCGGTCTTTTCTAAAGTAGTGGAACGCGTTATTTACAAACGTTTAAGTGATTTCTGTAATAAACATAATATTATTACAAACAACCAGTATGGTTTCCAAAAAGGTAAATCAACTGAAATGGCACTGCTAAATATCAAAAACAAAATCATAGACAATATTGAAAATCAGTGCTATACTCTGGGTGTTTTTTTAGATTTCAGGAAGGCCTTTGATTCTATAAAACACGACATCCTACTCTGAAAGCTACCGCTGTATGAAATAAAAGGCAGTGTGCTAAACTTGATAAACAGTTACATGACCTCACGTTTTCAATATACCGTCCTCGATGATATGCGCTCTCCTTTAGCGAAAATTCGATACGGCGTGCTGCAGGGGTCAATTCTCGGGCCATTACTTTTCCTTCTTTACATCAATGATATAGTAAACATCCCACAAACACCTAACATAATTTTATATGCAGATGATACGAATGTATTCTTTACTGGTAGCTGTTTGGATAGCATAGAAAGAGAAACAAATAATTGGCTGGAGCAACTTCATTTATGGTTAGGCTCAAACCAGTTAGAGCTGAATACGGCAAAGACTAAGTACATTATTTTTAGAGCAAAAATAAGCCCATAACTAGCGAAATTAGTATATCTTTTCAAAACTCGAATATTGAACGCGTGGAATCCTTTAAATTTCTTGGTGTTCGTTTTCACGAAAATCTATACTGGACTAGCCAAGTGAACGAACTCCGAAGAGATATTTCTAGGTCAATTGGTTTAATTTGTAAGCTAAAATACTTTCTTCGAGCCTGGTTAAAAAAACAACTGTATATATCTCTGATTCACTCGAGGCTGCATTACTGTTTATTGGTCTGGGGGACGACTACAGCAAGTTATATTAAGCAATTATTTACATTGCAAAAACGCGCAGTTAGGTCAATTGATAATTTACCTTGGACTGAATCGACTTCCCCTAGCTTTATTAAACATAAAATATTAACGTTAGAGAATCTTTTTTGCCTAAAGGTCGCAATTTCAGTTCATACTCAATTAAACACGAATCCCGCAACATTTTACGAAACATATTTATCCTAGCAAACAAATTACAACTTGAGACACCAGCAGTTTTCAAAACCTAAAATAAAAACTAATTACGGTACACAAAAAATATCTTACCAGATAACCGATCTCCTAACAGAAATTATTGTGTATTCGAATTAGCCCAGAAAATAGCGTCC
The DNA here is from genome assembly GCF_016920785.2 of Ixodes scapularis. Classification (NCBI taxonomy): domain Eukaryota; kingdom Metazoa; phylum Arthropoda; class Arachnida; order Ixodida; family Ixodidae; genus Ixodes; species Ixodes scapularis. Next base: position 12,414,958 of record NW_024609880.1, on the reverse strand, counting down.
ATGTTTCTTTTAAAAAAATATTTTACGGTATACTTCAATGTGCCTAGTGTGTATTCCTAGTATAGTTCACATCAAAATAGATTGTACATTTTTTGTGTTTCATATTTTTATCTTCTCAGATATTGTTTTATTTTTGATTTATGCTGTTTTGATTCATTTCCTGTGCTCGGCTGCTGAGTGCTGTAACGGGGGTTGAAACCCAGTCAGGTGATTCGTTTTCGCCTTTTGTCCCAAACTCCCTGACAATTGTGTCAAAAATAAATAAACAAACAAACAAACAAACAAACACGTACAACTCTGTTGCTATTTCACCTGTCCCCTCTTATAAATACCTAGGTATCACTTTCGCGGACCGACAGGCCGGACAGGTTGTAAAGCTAATGGCATACACAACCCTCGTCCGATCTAAACTTCAATATGCCAGCACGATATGGCACCCTCAGCAATCTTACCTGATCACTAGGCTAGAGTCAATCGAAACCGGCCGCCCCCCCCTCCCCCCCCCCCCCAAGCCCGATTCAACGTAACTATTCTTTAAACGCAGCGTGTCCAAACTTAAGGATCTTTCAAACGTAACTTCCCTCAATGTACGTCGCAAACTATCTCGTCTTTCTCTTTGTCATAAGGTATATTATAATATGCCATCTTTCATGCTGATGTATTGCAAGCCTTCCTCGTACATTTTCCTACGTCATGATCCTTCTCTGAAGGTTAAAGTGAATATTCGGTTGCACTAATATATTCAAGTTTTCACCACTTGCGCTTTATATTACGAACTGGAACTCCCAAACTGGCAATATTGTTAAAGAACAAGACCAATTTGTATTTCGCCAGAAATGTTTAATTCTACTGACTTGATTAGCGAACATTATATTTGCCTCAATATATTAGTGTCAATTACCAATGCTACCGATCCCTGTCTATAGTTTTCCCTTGCCTGTTTATGAATTGTTTATGTGTACGTGAAATTAATTAATTTAGCATGCTGTTATTTCCACTACGAATTCTTGTTTCCCCTTCATATAATGCATTCCTTGAGAATGCCCTTGAGGGTAATGAACTTGAACATGAACATTTCCCTTTTTGCCACTTTTACTCCCCTCTTTACTGAAGTAGTCTGCTTAGCCCCATCACTAGTCTGTAGGTATCTAAATGTAAGCTTTCGAGTTTGGTTTGTCCATTTTGTGTCGAAACGTTTCATGTATAAATGCTTGAATACCTTCCGCGCCCACCGCGTATCATCCATTTAGGTCAGCCTTTGTTAACATTTCAACTTACGAATCGCCTTCCTACTCTCAAGGCGACCAGGCAATGTCCCCCTTCACTGCCTCATTTGATGTCTTTCCATGTGCTCCCAGTGCCGATCTGCCTACGCTTCTTTGTCGAATCTCTAATCCTGATTGAACCTCTAATTTTATGCACAGTGCCCCGGTGCATAAAAACAGTCCTGGTACCATCACTCCTTTCCATATATTCCTGACCACTTCATATCTATTATATTTCCCTATTATCTTCCTTATTGAAAAAACCCATATTTCCGCGGGCGCAGCTGACCACCTAGGCAGCGCGCCCAGGGCATAACGGTTATCGCGCTTGTCTGCCACGCAGAAGGCCAGGGTTCGATTCCTGGGAGCGTCGTGTATTTTGTTTATCCCTGCAATTTAGTGTTCTGGTAAATTCGATAATCCTGGTACTTGTTCGATGTCCGAATGTTCTAGGCGTCGAACTTTCTGCGCTGATTATTTTAGAAGCCCACGCGTGTACTTAAGGGGCTTCGTGTAGCGAGCCAGAGTTAGTTTCGACCTAGCGTTGACCCTGCTGACACGCCGACTTCGACGCCGTGACGCTCTGCTTTCTTCTGTTTCCTTTTTATTTTTGGGCACAAGTTCGCCCCATTAAACGTTTAGTTTCTTCAGTTATTACCGCCTCATCCATTGTCATTCGTGACATTTTGGTGGAGGTGCGGGGTATTTGCATTCTATGCCCGTGGACCGTACCCCTCCAAAACCACGCCGGCTAAGTGATGTGCTCAGCCCCGGGAGGTTACCTTTCGCAGAAGACCAGACCAAGATCCGAACAAGTCGCCTTAACCAAGGCCTACCGCCGGAACTCGGACCCCTGCCGCAGAAATCAAAGAAGACAGCGACGGTGACCGCTCCACCCGTCGTTGTCCTGCCCGTCGCCCCCTGATCGCCGACGCCCTTCCACGGTGAACCTTATCAAGACATCGAGGACTGGCTACAGTAGTACGAGCGAGTTGCCCAGCATAACCGATGGACGGACGAACAGCGCCTGCAGAGTCTTTACTTCGCGCTTGAAGGGACGGCCAGGCACTGGTTCGAGAATCGCGAGACTTCCGTGATCTCGTGGACCACCTACAAGGGTGCGCTTAGACTGATATTCGCGAACCAATATCGACGGGAGAGGGCCGAGGACATTCTTTAAATGAGGACCCAGGGCGCAAACGAGACTATCACCAGTTTCGTCAAGGATGTCTTGCGCCTGGTCGCTCGCGACGACCCTCAAGCCACCGACGGAAAGGAGCTGCAGATCCTAATGTGAGGTATCAAGGATGACATCTTCGGTTGTCTTGTTCGCAACCCCCCACCCACCATTGAAGGCTTCGTCACGGAGGCCACAACCATGGAACGTGCCCTCCTCGCAAGAGCCAGCCACTACCATCGGCACACGAGCGTCGCTGCTGCTTCTGCATCGGGATACATCAGCCCTACTATGGTGCCTGGAACATGTCCCCGACTGGTGTGTTTACCGCGGCTAAAAAAGTGGTCCCTCGATTTCCACCTGATGACGTCATAGAAGTGTCATGCTGTCGCCGGTCGCGACCCTAATGGCGTCCCAACAGTTGTGGTATAAGTGGCAGACGCCTGTTCTGCTGCAGGTCGCTCTCCAATGTGACAGTTCACGGAAGCTCGAGTAGCTGGAAGTTGGGACCCCTGAGACGCCGTGACGACAGCGACACTCGCGTTTGCTCGTGCTTTTCACCAGCATTTCTACGGCCAACCGCCAGGATCGCGACAGGCAACAGCATGACACTCCGGCTTCTGTGACGTCATTTGTTGCCACATTGGGACCACTTTTGATGTATGGGCGGGATAGGACGCTAAACACACCAGTCGAAGACGCGATCCAGGCATCATAGCCCTACACTCTCAACGAATGGATAGTCGTAGGGTACGACCTTTGGGGTAGTAAGAAGCAGTCACAGATATCGCTACCCCCTTTAGTTATACTAACGACCCCATGGGTAGTCACACGGCACGCAATAAACTGGTAGTCACGGCGACCACCCCCAAAAGAAATATGGCGGGTGGCGAGCGACAGGGGAGCAATACGATTAAGGCCTCGCGAGCTGGACTGCTTTTTTTCTAAAATACGATTCTCAAGTGCGTACGCCCGTTCGCTGCCTTCCGTGCACACTAAAGCACTCCAAAACGCGCCTCGAAGCACCGGCACCGCCCTCAGTGGAGGGATTCGCAAGTCTCTCCGCGACTGCTTTCGCGCAGCCACCTGCATTTGCTTCGCGACCAGAAAACATTCAGAGAAGGAATGGTATCGCGACAAATGGAATGATGTCTTTATTGTACAGAGCATCTGCTTGCTGTGCTTTCTGTAAATGATCCGGCATTTACGGTTGACAGCGGCGAGGCGAAGCATCACCGATTCAAGCGGCGTCGGTTCCGATTGTTCAACGCTCCCGCTCACCTGTTAGCATTCGTTATCCATTTTCAAGTCCCTGGTAATCCTCACCGCGTCTGTGCACGCACTTACCGCTATTCACCAGGCTTAACACCGATTCAACTGGCTATGGGACTGATCCCAATGGGACGAGAAGCAGAGAACAGAACCCTCCGTAGGCTGCTCCGTGGAGCCATGGAACCACTGATCTCTATTGTAGTAGGCTGGAGTAGTAGGTTGTAGGTTGTAGATTGTAGTAGGCTGGAATAGTAGGTAGTAGGTCGTAGTAAGCGCCCTCGGCAGCTGGGGCCGAGTGTCGCCACCGGCGGCCATTGATTGACACCAGCCAATGCACGGGATTCTATGGGAAGAACGAGAAAAAGTGCCATTTGCCCCGTTTCTAAGCTGTTGTTGGCATTGAAACTTTTTGGAAGCTTTTCGATAAGGCAGTCAAATAGCTTGCTTACAACCATTAAAACTGAAAGCCCTCGCAGTTCTTATGAGAAACATTTTGTGGTCGAGAATGACTCCGCTGTAGTGCAACTCAATGAGGCGAGAGTTACCTAGAGTTATCGCGGAGTCGGTGGCGGTTTCGTTGAGTTGGGTTTAGCAGACGACAAGCTCGAAGGCTTTGCTTCGCGGAATTCGATCAGTCCCGGAAAGCCACTGTCGAGATGGAACTTCTTTGTCATTCATCAACTTCTGGGCTACCCCGAGGACGGTCTCATTGACGGCCAAGTTTCTTTCTTTACTCTTCTACGAGAGCAAGCTTGCCAGCTCAGCCGTGGGTGCTCCGGTACGTTTGAATTTTTTAATCGGCGTTCGAACGTTTGACAAATACCGATTCGATCTCCAAACACCCGACATAAGGATCGCAGCAGCATACCATCAAATACTTGCCTCCAGCACAGCGTACATGCTTCAATATTCTTACTTTTGTGCGTTTCTCCCATAGACTTGCGTGTATTGCCATGGTGTCAAGCAATGGCCGCCGGTGGCGACACCGACGGGCTCCCGATCCGCGATCCAGCCTACTACAATAGAGATCAGTGCATTAAACGCCTCCATGTTTTTCACTGAAATAAGTAGACACTTAAACGCGCGACTCCTTGAATTGGGCGGCGACAAGCGCCACCTAAGGGACAGCGCTCAAACTAAAAAAATAAACCAACAGTTTGCTTCGTGTCCCTCGCTAGACATGCACATATGTATATATTACACACCCCACTTCACACATTCGCGACATACAGGCATCATATGCATTTTGAATATGAAAGAGTTCACAAACAGCACAAGGTACAACATGAGATATTGACACTCTACATTCCTAAACACACGAATAGTCGACACTACCAGCTTACATATTGCTGTATTTTCTGTAACCGATTAGGATGGTGACCACTGTCATATTTTGCAGAAATACAAAAAGACTGTTCAAGATTTACTCGCATATAATATTTTACTCTACCGCCCTTAGGAAAGCGCTCTTATCTCAAATATAGTTAATTGTAAAAGTGATCCGCAGGTTATAAATAAATTTGAATAGTCGCAACGCGTCACGTTATGATCAGTTTCGTTTTCTCGCTAACCTACACTTCAAGTATAGAGAAACATGTTTAATGAATTGTATTAATTATCTAAACTAATTTCTGCAATTCAAACTTTCTGAGCACGCTGATGCATTTTCTTTTCGCTTTATACATATCCGAATGACTTCAGCGGCGGTTGAGTACACGCAAAGTAACGTTGAGTACACTGAGAACGCGCAGGTGATTCTAGCGAAGCGCGTCCGCCGGTCCTCCCCGAAGCGTTGTTTCAGTTTTGTTCTTTTCGCTACAATTGTTCCGCTCAAGCGCGTGTCTTTCAAATGTGTGTTCTATGCGCGAGTGCTCGCGCCAAGAGGGCAGTGCAGAATTGCGCTTTAGTGGACGCGTGTTCAATCCGCGGTAAGCCTACTTTTTTTTTCTTTTTGTTTTTCTGGAACATTTTGTTTTGTTGAGGCGTTTGGCGATATTTACGAGATTTTTTTTACAATAAACACCGAAAAAAAAAAAAAACGAATGTTGTCGACGAAACTTCGCAGAACTATATGGTAGGGGACTTCGTTTCCGGAGATGCGATTGGGGGCACCGGGGCTTGGGTTGCCGGCTGGACGCTGCGAAGCGGCGTATATGGGTTAAGTTCTGCAATTAGCAGCCGCGCACTGTCACCGCGAAGCGGCTTGAGCGCATGCGGGGGGCTGTGTTAATGAGCTCCCCAGCGATACACGCGCCGTTTGGAAAGGGTGACCCAAATGGCGTGAGCTCTCCGCGTAGTGCGTGTATCCTGAACACAACAAAATGGTGGACGAAATTACGTCAGTAAAACAATCTATTCTAAAACTTTATTTTACCCTGATCGAAGAATCGAGCACCAGCAAGCGTGCATTGCGAGCATCGTTCGAGGTGTCTTGTACCGAGTCGAGTCAAGAGGACCAGAGAGAGGAGCCGCGGGAGAACACCACCTACGTCAGTAGCCTTTCTCCAGCAACAACCCCAAACCTCGAGCCGCACACGCGCGCATAGCAACCATACGCGTGCATCAGTCCCGCGCCACCCGAGTCACGCGAATCTGCCAGTCAACATAGCCAGCCAGTCCGCTAGTGGGCAGCTGAGGGTTGAGCTGAGAGTAGTCCACGCAGATCCGGATAGAGCCATCTTTCTTTTTGGCAACCACCATGGGCGCGCACCAGGCTGTGGCGGGGTAGACTGGTTGTATCACGTCCATGTCATGCATGCGCTGTAGTTCTTTTTCTACGCTGGGTACAAGCGGAAAGGATACCCGTCGCGGGTATGTGATTGCAAACGGATTAGCATCCGGGTGAAGTGTGACTGGACGTTCATTTTCCCCAGCCATTGAAAAAGCGATGAGTACTTAGCATGCCATTGTTCATCGTACTCCATGTTGCTGTCATCGTTGACTTAGTGTAAGCTTGGCAGCACCTCAACGGCTTGAAAAGCAGTTCGTCCAAGCAGAGGGTATCTCAGCAGATCAGTGACGTATATCGTCTATCTGGTTGATTGCCCACTGCAGGTTATCGTTGCGTTGAACTGTCCGAGTGTGCTGAGTGGAGAGTGGCCGGCTCCGAAAAGATCCGTCCTTGTTGGCTCCAGCGCTGTCAAGGTTGTCGCGCCGCACGCACTAGGAGGGATATCCGTGACGTCCGCTCCTGTCAACGAGGTAGAGGAGTTTAGAGCGATAAACCGGGGTGCCGGTCTGCACTCGAAAGTGACCCCCATAAGGCGGCTGCCATTGTACGCAATTATGACCACTCGTCACATGACCAAACCAAATGCGTGACGTCACAGGAAAGATGGCAGCGCCTATGCAGAGGCTGGCCCCAGCTGGGCCGGAGCTTGTTGGATGTTTTGTTGGTTGTCGTTCGTCTCGGCGAGTTGATTTCAGACGCGGAAACCGTCATATGAGGCCGGTCGAAAGCGACTTCAGAGTTCAGCGTTGTGTCTGACGTAGGTATAACGTGAAAAGACGGAGGAACGGTGTGCATTTTGCTGGTGACCGACGGGGATATTGTCACGGAAGAGACAATCTGCCCTACGTTGCTCGGACCTCGGATTGATTCGGATACCGCTAGGATAAAATTTACGGCTACGTTTCTGTGCTCTCGCTGACCATCGGAATCTTCGAGGTCTGCAGTGAAGCGTGCGCAATATATTTGGATACGCAGTTAGAGACGGAAATTGCGTGAGTCGTGCTTGTCAGTGTGCAATCGTGGTGCAGCTTCGTTCAAATGACCGAAGGCTCACTTTGGTTGTGCGGCGCACCGAAGAGCTGCCTTGAAGCTGGTGGTTCCCGTGCCGTGTTAAATGATGCTGTGCTGCTTCCCATATTGTTCCGGCGTAGACGTGCACTTTCACGGAGCACAGGTGTTGCAGTTGGTATTGATTTCGCTGGTCTGTCGCACGCTTTGTCGACACAAAAGTTTCATCATCACTCGTTACGCGAATTGCAAGCCGTATCAACATTTCATTGCGCGTGTTACATACCCAGTCCACCCGTTCACGCCGCTTTGCGACGACAGTCTGCAGCGGCTCATGACCAGAAAAGTGGTCCCACATCCATTTCAGTTCAGTTCGCTCATGGCAGTCGCCAAACCCAGGGGAGAGAATTTATTCAGACAGAATGCCACTAAAGCAATGCAGCTTCTTTAGTGGTCAGGGTAGTCTCTCTTCTGTCAGTTTTGTTATATTGTCACGGATGCTTGCACCAGTCCTATCTTTTATTAATATTTACTGTTCTCGAAAGATCCAGGCCATGCTCAGCTGTCATCGTATGTTCTGGTGGAGGTGCTGGGTACTTTACCCATAGCCCTTCACTCAGTGTGCACCTCGGCGGCTCCTCAGCCGAGTTGCCCAATAACGGGACAAGGGTGGCGGATTATCCCGCGTCTTAAACCCCCGGGGAGCCGTGAACCAAGTCCTATACCGAGCCCAGAAGAAATACCGCAAGACGAGCAAGTACCACAAGGACGAACCTCGAAAATACACCACGAAGAACCTGAAATCCGAGTCGGTCGCTGGTACCAGCAGGAACCATCGGAATTCGGTCTTTTGCCAGAAAAACCGAAGCTGACTAAGCCAACAATGACGAACCTGTAGCAGCGAACCGCGTCCACTCCCACCATTGTTTGTATGCCCGGCGCACCTCACACTCCGACGCCCTTTCACGCATGGTATATGAAGACTTCGAGGGCTGGATTGAACAATATGACCGTTTTGCCCGTCACAGTGGGTGGACAGACAACCAGCTCCTGCAGAACCTATACTTCTCGTGGAAGAAACTGCCAGGCACTGGTTTGAAAACCACGAATCCTCCTCAACGCCATGGGAAGTTTGCAAGATCGGGCTGAAATGCACGTTCATCAGCCAACATTGACGAGAGAGAGCCGAATTCCTGATTCTATCCAGGACACGGCCCCAACAAGAGCGTCACTGCCTTCGTGGGGGTGTTTTGCGCCTGATCGAGCACGCACGTCAACCCTGGAGCTGCAGAAGACGAGAAGCTAAGAATCCCATGCCCCTCATGTGAGGGACAGCACCTTCGGCAGCCTTGTCCGCAATCCCACGAAAACAGTCGAAGGGTTCATATCACCGAAGCTTCCAACATTGAATGTACACTGCAGGCCCGAGCCTGTCACCATCAACTCCCCAGCGTCTCGACACTCGAGTCATCCAGCTGCAACTTCGACGCCAGACATCCGCAACATCATCCAGGCATCCGCAACATCATCCACATTGTTGTCCGGGAGGAGATCATGAAGCTGCTTTCTGCCATTGGTTGCCCAGCTTTTATTTTGATTGCCGAGATTGTTTCGGAACAAGTTCGACAGGCATTTTAACTGAAGACTTCTTCGAGCAAAGCGGCATCTGACGAACCGAGGGCGACTTATGCCACAAAGTCACGACGTCCACCACCGGCTACCCGTTAGTATTCAATGCCAATTCAACGAAACACCCCAACGCTGAAGCATTCCCGACATCGGAAAGAACCAGTATAGATTCTCGCTGAACAAAGTACACCCAGGAAAACGGAGGTGCTGCGAATGGTCGACCGAAAACCACTCTGCTACCACTGCATGAGGTCGACCATGTCTACTGAAGGTTCCCGTACCAATGAATTGGCCTGCAAGAGTTTTGTGCCGAACGACCTTCGACCATGTCTCGAGGAGCGTCCGCGGGACATTGAGGATTATCTCCGGCGGCCTTTGCCCCTGGAGCTGACATTACACCGAAGCTCCTGATCCCCGTCACTCCGACGAAAGGTAAGCAGGTGAGCAGCAATGCAAGGACAGTCGATTGGGTGTTGGTTGCCGTCCAAGGACAATACCTAATAATTGCTGACACCAATTATCTGTGTCCACTCAATGAAGCACACAATTTCCAACTTTGACGGAGAATGCCGCTGAGTGACTTGAAGAAATAGAATGGTTGGTTGTTCTCAAAAGTGGACACCAAGCATCACCCGACTTAACTTTGCCACACGAGACTTACACAAGTTGCAGTGGTCGCGGGATGCAGAAAAAATCTCCATTACGAAATGGAGGTGAAATGGCTTGGATAGCAAACAAACACTGTTGCCTGTTGCCAGCCATCAAGTCAACGCTACAGCAAAAGGCACAGCCACGTAAGCACTACATCCCCGAGCTTGCTGCATTGCCGCAGAGAACTACTAGGAAAATTTGCGAATTAGAAGCCAGCTTTGCAGCTTCAGTGCATCAAATGTCAGTGGCTGCACATGACGTATAATTACAAGATGGCATCTGTCGGTCAAAGTTGCCACTCGACCAAAACTGAACACCGACGTGCCACGAGTATCATCTGACAACAAGGAGCACAGTTACTACGACTGAACGCCTGACACGAGACTGTCGCAGAAAAAACTCGTTATGGAACCATTTCCTAAAAATCAGTAATTATGTAATTAAGTGGAAATAAACATATTTGATACACTAACCAGATAAACATATTTCCGCTCGCCTTTACTCCTTCAGAGTCTCTACACAAAGAATTATGTTCACTGCACGCGCTGGGCCTTTTGAGGACACCCGCATCTCTGACCCCTCAATATTAATTTATGGGACATACCAGACCGGCAGACGGGTTGCATTGGGCTGCACTCGTTCCACTTCTCCTGAAGATGTGGTACAACCGAAAACGAACTCCAGTGATGTGAAAATGTTGTTTATTAATTTATTCCCTCCTAGGGCCTCTGTAGGCATTGCAGAGAGGATACTTAAAGCTACACACATGATAACATCAAAGTACACGGACATTAATAAGCACAAACCGGGCCCAGCTGCCGAAAATAAATATTACACTCGCAAGAAATAATTATTGCTGCAGCTTGTTGAGTGCAAAAACAAACACACCTCTGAGCATCTAGTCTAATAGTATGGATGCATTGTTATATAGCAGGACACTTCCTATACGTATGACACAATAGACCCTTTGTAAAACTCCATCAAGCAACACATCTGTGACCAATTTTTTTCGGCGTAAAGCACACGAATAGGCCCCAGTTCACGTCGAAGACTAATGCATCATTCGAGTCCAATAGGCGCTGAGCCAAGTTCTCAGTGATGGCTGACATAACATTCTCGTCGAACAAATGCCCAAAGTATGAAGGCCTTGGGTAATTAAAGTAGTAGTTACTGTAATCCGTTTCATCACAATTTGGCAAACAGTGAAGGCTACAGTCGGTCAGTCAGTATGTACGTTGGAGAGAGGTACATGACAACATATCATCACAGTGCTCATCTGCACAGATTTGTCACACACCTTCACTCCGTCTCTCCGATTGGACTGAGAGGGCTGTGGCGGTTGCCCTTTTCCAAGTTGTGGTGACACAAAGTATAGGCGGCCCACACTTCTGAAAAAAGTCTATTGAAGAGATTAAAAGGAATGGTAGTCAACGTTTTTCAACTTTCTCAGGAGCTTCCTCGCTAAAAGTTGCTGCGATTATGCAGTTGCCTAGGGCTGAAACAAATTTCCCTGGGCCCTACGTCCGACGCTTACATTTCGCGTCAATTCTCAGACATTCCAACGTTCAAACAAAGTTAGGAGATTGCGAAAATTTCGTGCTAAAAGCACTCAAAGTTCTATCGATCCACGAACACATCAGGGTATCCGAGCACCGGTACGGCGATACGGCTGATTCTCTCTCATAGGTGTAATATCCAGATGATCCAGAGCGATCTTGCGCAAAAAGGGTATAAAGTCTAATTCCTTCATATTTTCACATTATGCCTGCGTCAGCGAGCACGAAGAAGCCTGAAGTCGTCGGAAAGCAGCTGCACATCGCGGCTACCGCGCACCGAACAAACTCGTATCCGCCAGCTCTGGGCGCTGCCATCTGACCGGTGACGTCACGGTTTTTGGGGGGTCACGTGACGAGTGGTTACATTTGCGTACAACATGCCGGCGACCGGGGGGTGCCACTTCCGAACTTCCGGTTTATCACTCTAAGCCCCTCTACCTCGTTGGCTACTGTATCCACCTTGAACTTTACTTCCATGTCGTTCGCTTTAGTTGTGATGAACCAGGGGCTCCCGTTACTTTAGTGTACTAGATCACAAAGGAAAACTTCGTTTAGTCTTAGCCCATGTGCTTGTGATTTTCGATTTTCTATCGCATGCTTCGAAAAACAGACGCTCTCGAAGTGGCCTAGCTTTGTGCAGGCGTTACACTTCTTGCCTCTCGCAGCGCATTGGAGCTTGGTGCGCCTCAGCGAACTGCCACACCATGGGCATGTCCATGTTGAACTGTTAGGACGTCCTTGGTTTTGCGATGTGCTTTGACGTTGGGTATCTTTGTTTCCGCTTTTTCCTCGCGGATGTCTTTTAAGTTTTTTGAGGACGTCGCTTCCAGTCTTCGCGCTGAGCAGCTCTGACTGTTACCACTTAACCGTCTCCGACGATCGTGCTGTCGTGGTCGCTTTTTGCGGTGTAAGTTGAGCGTCCAGCTGGAGTTTCTCACTCAGTTTTGTGCCGAGCATTCCTACCACGATGCAATCTTGAATGAGCTCGTCCCGCAGAGAGCCACACTCGCAGGTATCCGACAATTTATATAGGTCCGTGATAAAGACCTCCATTGGCTTGTCCGGTTCTGGCTTTCTCGAGTTGAATTTGGCTTGCTCGAAGATGTTCACCCGAGGAATAAAGTGGGTGTCAAACTTGGCCTTGACTACATCGTAGTAGATAAGCTCATCTTCGTCAAGCTGAGCGAGGAGAGAGCATCCTCTGCCTCTCTACCCATCGCGTAAAGGAAAGTTTTGACTTTAGTCGTTACGTGTCAGAGATAGAGTCCTGAGATTATGCGGTAGCGTTCTCACCGGGTTATGCGTATCTTCCAGTCGTCAGGATTCCGGAAATCCAACTTCTCCGCTAGTTCGACTGGGAAAGAATTGAAGAAGGATGTCCCTCAGCTGGCCCTGGGTGTTCGAAGAACCCGGACCTTCTGCGCTGTTAGGCATGGCGTAGCTCGGCCGCTGTTTCACTTCCTGCCTGGCCGTGAAGTAACGTTGGCCACCCTGTTGTTGCTTGTCATGTCTTCAGACACGGTGGAGGATCTTTCATCCCACCGCCGCCACCCCGTCGTTTACCGAGTCGAGTCAAGAGGACCAGAGACAGGAGCCCCAAGAGAACACCAGCTACGTCAGTAGCCTTTCTCGAACAACAACCCCAAATTGCGAGCCGCACACGCGCGCATCGCAACCAAATACGCGCATCAGTCCCGCGATACCCGAGTCACGCGAATCTGCCAGTCAGCATAGCGAGCCAATGCTTGTGACGTGTGACGCAAGAAGCGTTCCCACTTATATGACACGAGGAAACATGCTCGTGCTTGTAGCTTCGGCCCAGCTTGTACATGAAGTGAAACCGAGTCCAGAAGGTGAGCCTTGTTGCGCAAGCTCGTGCAGCAGTATAGCGTCCAAACTTTGTCAGCTCTCATTCGGTCAGACAAAAGAACGAATTGAAAACACCTGCCGTGAACCGTGAATGGACGGCGATGCATATTTTATTTTTACTCAAAATCACGTTCTATGAGATAGAGGCACATAGTAAAAGTGCCGCCTGGCAGCTGCCCTGACCGCGTCGCCTTCGACGCCGTGCTGTAAACGTTAGGCCACGGGAACTAGATTGACTCGTAACCCAGCCCGGAGAAGAGCGCGCAACTCAAAAGGCATCAGCATCATACGACGGAAGTGGGAGAAGGTGGCCCGTAGTAGCCGTGCCGAAAAAGTGGTCTTGAATGGGGTCTCAAGAGTCAGCGCGGTCGCCAGGCCGGCCGGGGCAGGCGGCGGTACACCGCGGACCAGAGACACCCCGCCGCGAAGACCAGTCGGCGGCACGGCCCGCCATGGTCCGGCGCGCAGCGAGACGCCGGCCCACGGACCGAGCGCAAGCGCGTGGCGTGTGCGGTCGGAATAAATGGATGCGTTAAGGTGGGACGAGTCGAGAAGGCCCAGAAGACAGCTTGAGTAATGGAGAAACCGGGCTCTGGAAATGGACGGCGGCCAGCAAATGGAATGGGCTTCGACAAGCGACCACCCACTTTCTAAAAGCCTCGTTCGAGGACCCTCTTAGGCGAACGGCTGCTGTGCCCGGCTCTTCCTTCTTGTATCTGCTCGAGCTGCCCGGTGGAAGGGCCGTTTTAATTTGGCGGGCCCCGAGAAAGTCGCCCAACAAAGAGAGGGGGGGGGGGGGGGGGCTCGGTGGGAGCAGCCTTCGAAAGGACGTACGCGCTCCTTAATTGCGTTATTTGAAAGGGCGACCTTACGATTACCAGGACCTCGCGCAGTCTCTTTTTTTTTTTCGCTTCGGAGGAGCGTCCGCTGCCCTTTCCCTTCCTTCTCGGGCTCGTTGTTGGCGGTCCGAAATTGCATTAGAAAACAACAAAAACGCAAGTTGGCTCTCTGAAAAGAAGTTGCTGCTTCGTTGGTCGGGCACGTTGCCCGTGTACCCGAACAAGGTACTTAAAGACAAGCTAATGATTCGCCTATCGCCGCGTCTCGGGCATTCGTATCTCTCTTTGCTGCATTGAACGTGTTCCGAACGGAGCCGAGCGTATTTTTGGGGAACGAGTTACGGTGGCTACATTCATTCGCGACCAACGCGGAGCGTAGAGGCAATGATTCTGCATGAGTTGGATTACGCGCCTCTTATTAATGATTGACAATATACAGCAACACGCGGCCATGACGTCAAGCCCGCTGCGGTCGCGCTCCTGTTGGCATTACGCATGCGCAGACGTCACGTTTAAAGACCGACGACCAGTCGGGCTCTCCACTTTTTCCTCGCTTCCTTTTCTCCCCCCTTCTACCTTGTCCACCGTTGCCTGTTTCCTCCTCCCCCATGGTGAAGAGGATCTTCCGACTTGCAGAATCTCGAGTCTGGTCGTCGGCCTTTAACGCGGTTCCTGACAACGGGCACTGCTCACACCTCGTGTAGGAACTGGGCGTTTCCCCACACCTCGTGTGCGTTTGTTTCTAAACACCGCGTTGGCCTACCCGAGGATCGATCGAATCGTACATTTTAATATTGTCGAAAGCGACAAATGCGGTTTTGTTAAGACGCAGATTTGTAAACGGAACGAGATATAACATGCGTTGAACGAAGCGAGAGAAGACACTGAAAGCCTTGTACAAACGTCGGACCTCAAGAATCTCTTCGGCAACCAAGGGCGGTTGACTAAACAATGCTGTTGAAGTTAACGAAATCGCTGGTATTTTTGCCAAACTAGTAAACCTAGCTTGAACTATAACACGCTGAGGTACAATATTACCTAATATATAATATTAAATTAGCAGTGATTTTATCTCCAAAGGACTGCGATGCATGAATACGTTATTTGAAAAGCGATCGTTTAAATATGTCCATAAATGCTAATAATGAGTCGCTTCGGGAAATGATAAAGAACATTTTGCTTATTAATACATTGCCATCAGTCTCCCGCTCCTAACACATCAGTATGCACTACATACTACATAGAAATGTGGTAACTGTAGTAAGAATCATGGGCCGTACACTTTAGCCGGAACACGCAGAGAGTCATGCAGCTAGCTCATAGGCAGAGTATAGGCATAGGCATAAATCTCCGGGTCGAGAGGCTCTGAGTTGAATCACTTGTGAGTGATGAGTATCTATCGGTGTAACCCGAAGCAAGGGCTTGTGTACGTCTTTTGCTTCGTTGCAGTGGTAACCAAACCGTTTGTGCTGAGTGACGGGCAAGGGAACGAGCGAATTTAGCCTTCTTTAAAATTGGTGTTTGGTGTGTTCGCGGTACACATTAGAATTTCGCAGCGTAGTTTGATGCCTTACCAGGAGTACTAAGAGCTCTTTACCTACTGTGTAACTTCTGGACTCGAGGTTCAGACATCCTTTGTTACAACACGTGCCCCCAGGGCTGCCCGAAGCGAACATATAAATAAACACGATATGGTAAATCTTTGTCGAAATACGATAAGGAGGTAAAAGAGCCGCTCCGTCATTACTCTTCAAAAGTCGCGTGGTTGTCATCGAGAAAAAGGGGGGGGGTAGGTATTGATTAAAAGAGTAAAGTATCTTCGTGTGAGAAACAATAAATCACTTAGAGAACAAATGAGAAGTTCGGACCGGTGGCGAGAGAGATGTCCAGGCCCGGTTTGAAATCGAGAGAGGCGACGAAACTCAGGGGATAAAACTAAAACAGAACATTCGATTATGCAATAAAACGCCGCTCACGTTGACTCATAAGAAATTCAACCAGACACAACACGCTTTACTCGAAAAGCCGAAACGTCTGGCAGCGAGGCCACGAGAATAACAAACCGGCGCAACCCCCACAGCACTACGGGAAAACACGCCGCTCGAGGCTCAAATGCAGCCTCGAACAACGTTTGCCGGCGCAAAGAAAATAAAAGTTCCGAAAAACGAAAGTCTCCACTGCTGGACCCAAAGCCCAGGGGAAAGTTGAAAAGCTCACCGAAGCTTGATTGAAGACGGGTCCAGAGATTCGTCGACGTCTCTGTCCTCGGCCCACGGGCACAACACCGCACTCCCGAAACGGGAAGAAACACAAGCCGAAAGCCACAGCGCGTCACCAAAGGCAAAAGCCGGCCCGAAGCCAAAAACACACCCGAAGGTAAAAATGCGCCCGCAGGCAATGCACGCCGAAGGGTAAGACTAGGGCGTGAGCCCTCAAAACTAAAAAGAACCGAACTCACGACGAAGGTAGCAACTTGGGACGTGACGAGCCGAGGGCCGGCCATACGGCCACTGTGCAGATCCCGCCAAGGACCACCCATTTTTATAACCTGAACCTCAACCGTGCGAAAAGGGAAGTTAGGAAAACAACGCCCCACGATGACCTTTCGAGCCTTCGCGAAATGGCACCTGCTTCTCGAACAAACAAAATTAAAACCAATGTGAGGGTCCCTTGAAATCGCGTCAACCACACGACCACCACCAGGATTAAACTAATCTTGAAAATCCTAAACTACATATTTATTAAACCTCCATAAGTTGTTGACGTAAAAACGTAAACAACACCCACACGAAAAACTCCAAATCCGAGAAGCGCTCGGGTGATATTGAGTGAAAAGGGAATTCACCAGAGAGGTCACACAAAGATGAAAAATAGCCGCTCGACTCGAGTTTCACTTATCCTACACGCGTCATCAAACGAGGCTAAAAACGCAAATTCGCGTTTTGGCCCACAAAAAAAAACAAAAAAAAAAAAAAAAAAAACGTTGTGAAATGCGTGACAATGGTAATGAGTGGAACCAAGTGACAATATATGCCTGACAGTGGAAATGCGTGAAACCAATTGACGACAACTGACAGCTAGGCTAACCATATCCCTGACCTGCGTCGACAAAAACCGTCAGTAGTGTTATTTGAAGTCGTTATATGTTCGGAGCAGATTCCTTTCGTTGTCTTCAGCAAATGCGACATTCCAAAGTATTCTGTCTATATTTAACTTGGGTCTCCACTGATTTGATTGTATGGCAAAACAACTTTGAATATGCCATTTGTGGAAGAAACGGGATGAAAACAATCTGGATTAGTCGTCAATACTGATGTAAAATATCCATGTAACAGTAACGACGAATGTGAAGTAAAAACGATTTGTGCTCAGGATGATAAAACCGAGTTTTTTCCTGTTTCAAGTGGCTGTGAAAGTATTGTATTGGTGCATTTTGTGGTAGCCTACATTGCAAGGTATAAAGTTTTCTTGTATCCACCGGAAATTAAGAAAGCCGCATACCTCCAACAAATAACTCAAACTCTCAAAAATGATTTTATTTATTTATTTATTTATTTGTATTTATTTGCATACTCTCAATGCCCAGAGGCTCTACAGAGAGGAGTGAATGCTATATAAGAAATCGTTGACAAGGTTCTTGTAATATGTGGCGTCATTGATGGACACAATGGAGGCAAGAAGGTGGTCTCAGTTGTTAGATGTTCTTGGAATAAAAGAGTCGAAACAGATGTTCGCATGACATGTTGCCACGCCAACCTTACACTGGTGATCGTCACGAGGTGATAAATAAGATGCATGAAAAACCAGCTGATATTTTAAAATTGGGTTAGTATAACAGATTTTATGAAAAAAGATATCGACGAAGGTTTTTACGGCGTAAAGCGAATAAGAGAACTGCGATCGAGATAGTTAATGCAACGAACGATTCAACCCAACCAAGGGCGAGAGTAGCAATAAAGATGCCGTTGGTATTCGAAGTCCGAGAGGAAACGTCCCCGTGTAAGCTACTGGCGCGAGTAGATAATAATCAGCAGCTATACGAGTCTACAAGGTGCTCTTTCAAATCTCCCCCTCACAACGAACTGCGAACCTGGTCTCCGCAAAGCTCGCATCCCTTAATTTGGTAATTTGCCGGAAACTAAAATGCAAAGGTCGGAAATAAAATTTGGCGTGCGGAGGCTTAGTTGGCAGAAGTATAGCGGATCACAAAAAGGCGCCTGGCGCCTCGTATCAGAGGCGCAGTCATACGCTTGCAATTTCTCAGGACGGGAGAGGCTGGAAACCAATTCTGTGTTATTCAGTTGTAGTCAAACGCAAGTGTGTCAACGGGCCTTCACGTGCATCAGACAGCAGCGGCGAAGTTTGAGCTACTCTCCCATAAACTCATCCGTGCGCCTTTTCGTGCCGGGACAAAAACCGCTCACATCCTGAGCTACCCTGGCAATTGGTGTTCTTCCCACAAAAATCGCCCGGACAAGCAATGAAGAAGTAAAGCACACAGCACCGCACGCAAATAGCGAGACAACCACAATAAGAGCGTGCAGCAAGGCGCCGATCGCTCAAGCGAGCTACTCCCCCCGGTAACGGTGATTGGCGCCCACGCCGACCTCCATCTCTGCTCGGGGCAAACTCTCGGCGCATATCCACGGACACTCAGGGCGAGGGACGAAGCACGCGCTCGGAGCGGAGGTAGGGAGGGTGGACGCTCTGGCGAGGACTCCGATCGTAACAATAATTGGCGTCGTGTTTCGCCTAATCCAAGTTATTAAGACGCTATCCCCCGCGATCGCCAACAACGAGCCGAACGGGCGTCGCCCGCCGCCGGAGAATGGCGTTCGCGGCGACCTTGCCGAGAACCCGGAGCAATTACGGTCCGATGATCCATCTTTGCCACTGCGCGCACGCGGTCCTCAAAGCTCGGGCCTCGAAACGAAGCGAGGCACAGCGCGTGGTTGTGCGGCGGGCAGCCCGCCTCGCTCTCTCGCTCTCCCCGGAATCGGTGCGAGTGAAGGAGAAGCCTCAACGCAGCGTAACCGGATTAAAACGTATCCTTCCAGGCGTGGTGGCATTTTCGGGCACGACCTCTTGGTCGAGGGGAGTCCTGCCACGGTAATTAAGGTAGTGCTCGTCTGCCGGGCAGTTGGGGAGCACTCGCTCAACCAACATGCGGTGGCATGGCCCCTCATAATGCGTTCTGCACTTGGCGGTATATAGCATATTGCAGTGTTCTGTGTTTTCGTTGTTTTTCTTCGAAAGAATACGTTTAAGCTTGCATTGTTGTGAAAGCCTCGTGTTGATTGATAGCTGAGGTAGTGTTATTGACTTACAACTGACTAACTTGGCGATGTGTTCTCCGGTACAATATATATTTTTTCTTGTGAGTTCGGGTTAACTTTTACACAGTTTTATATCCTTAATTTCATTAACCCCTTACAATGGTCGCAGGTGCTTTACGTAAGAAAATCATCAAAATACAACTTAACTAACACTAAGAATAACACAGTGCAACAGCGGTCGGTTCGTTATATATCAAACGAGGCAGGGTGTGCATTTCAAACATTGGTAGGATATTGTAAGTTTACGATATCATACCGGAAAAAAATTCTAGGCGGAACCTTATACCCGCATTGAAGAGTTTGAAGGTTTTTGTTTAAAAAAAAGTGAAATAGAGTTTACATGAATGTTATTTTCGTAAGAAAATGTGGCTAACAGCTCGACAATGGAAATAGTTTTTTTTTTTTTTAGTGGTGGAGGGGTTGTAGAGCGCAAAGGTGAGACGATTTGCGGCAATCTGTAAGAAGAGTCATGTTAATTTGTTTCGTAACGCCGATATGCATGCAAGGGCATTGCTGTGGGGGGTGAAACAAGTGACTTTCGTTTGAACTGCTTCGACCCTACGCATAAGATGTGACGGATATGAATTTCAAATGGGTGATGCATATTTAAGCTTGGGTCGAATGAGACTGGAATATGCTATCAAGTTTGTTTCCAAGTTTCCAAGAAACCAAGCGATTATGTACGTAAAGTAAAGTTTCCATGAAATGTTCAAAGTGAAGGTGTATTGGTTTTAAAGCAATGAATGCACCGTGAATGGGGCCCCAATGATGATCATTGAGTGTCAAATGTGTTTCTGTGTGAGCTCCAGCACGGGCCCTCAATGCCCTCTCCTACTCTCCCTGGAGCGGCTCGTCGATTCTTCCCGCGAACAAAACAACTTTCGTGAAAAAGAGTTCTTCCGTCTGCCGTGACGGATAGTGGGAGAACTGCATATGGGTAAAACTTCGAAAGTCAAGGCCGTTGTCAAAGCTTTGAACACGGCGTTTTTAGCGCTCCGCTGTGTTTATCTGCGCTCGTGGGAGTATACTGATTTTCCGGTCGTACGACTGCGACTTACACAACAAGCAAAGAACGGAACACAGGCTCCAAACGCAGGGTTGAAGGCTACCACAAAAACAAATATGCTTTCTTAAAATAATATATAATGACCTTATAATCACGACAGGTTCACCGAGACTCGTACAGGTTTCTGGGCGATCTGACAAATTCAGTAACACAAAAAATATCAAGTTGACTTGCTATGCGATATTAAAATACGTGATTTTAAGAGTTTTTCTAGTGCGGCGCATTTTTTCGTTCATCAAAATTGCCTATATATTTTAGAGTGATATGGTCAACTTTCTGTCACACGATGATTGCGCTCAAAGTTATTTTACAAGGGTTATTGGTATCACACCACCTTAGTACCAAGTATTATGAAACTTTTTTTAAACATTTTTACTGTCTATAAGTTGATGTTTGCATGTGCAGGTACGTTTAAGAATAAACTCCACCGAGAAAATATACTCCAAGCCGGCGACAAGTTTCGCCAAGTGGCGCGCACTCTGCGCGTGGCATCGAGGAGAGAGAAATTGATCTATTGAACAAAGAGGCTAATCGAACTGAATCATGCAAGGGAGTTGTGGCGATCGCACGAGAGCGATATGTCTTGCGATACAAGCCGACATAGCACAGTATTATATGTTTGAAGTCAGCCGTGCCACGTTGCATTTTAGGGCTAGAAGGCAAGAACGTAGTAGCAAGAATTGGCCTATTGAGTATTTTTTTGTTGTTAAATAGGTCTGTTGATGGCGCCAGAATCAGTAAGTACACAGAAAAACGTAATTGCAAAGCTTCCCTTTATCTGCAAAAAATAGATGAAAAAACATGCAGCCTTCGTCTCAAATCACAGAGCAGTGTTTGCCTCTCACTTTTTACTTTGATGAGAACGTAACGGAACTGTAATGGTGTAACCAGTCTCAGCGAATTCTCTAGAGTAGAAGTGGGCTTGCAGTACTATAATCGACGCTGCAAATTTGGGCTGTAGTTTATAAAAAGACGCCTTCTGATTTATTCAAACTCAAGGGCAGCATATCTCGCCTATCTCTAAGTCCATGTGTTTATCTGTGTGTATACTCGTCCGTGCTATATTGCACCCCCAGCTTTCCTCCTTCCATTTTTTCTGCTTTTCCCTTTTCCGATTTATTTTTTTGCTCGTTTTACTTATTTTTTTTTAGTCTTTTTTTTGAACGTCAGATAATTCGTTTTATTCCGTGCAACAAACAATGATCTTGCATATTTCTTTTCGAATACCTCCACCTCCTTTTTATACGTCAAGAGGGCGCCTTTTTCACAAACACGCGTGGTACAAATACTGCTCCGGGTTATTTGGAACAAAACTCGCAAGGACTAGTAGTAACTCCAAGTAAAATTAAAAGTGTGAGAATATTAATTTGCCGAGTCATGCCCGCACCCACGGAAGGTTACGTTAGGCGGCCCTAGCGACAGCGCAGCAACACATCGCTATTGAAACGCCCGACGTTGGCACCATGGTAGCGGGGATTAGAGGCTCCATCCGTATCGCCTTCGGCAACGTCACTTAGAACTGCTTATCTATACAAGCAAGAGATGGCACAAGAGTGGGTCGTCTCCTACAGCTGAAATAATATTCGATACTTAGAACAATTAGTAAGCTTTTGAAAAATTATAATCGTGGAAAGTGCGCAGAAGTGATTCATGGCAGTCTCGACGATATTTGGCAGTACTTCTTTTTCTAGGGTGCAAGACGCGAAGAGTGCTTTTTCCAGACTGTTATGCATAAATATATTAGAAATACTTGGTGTGGCGCAGCGTTTGGACGCCGAGACATGTCTCTGTCCAGGGGCCCTCTGGCGTCTATTAGATGCGTCGAACGTCTGCTAATATCGGTCCTGAAGCTTGGTACGTTAATCAACTTATTTTTCATTTGAGCATCTGGCTTCTATTAAGACATCGCTAAGTAAGAGCAATAACAATTTAGAAAAATGGAAAGCGGCGTTGTGGTTCGCTTGGAGGTGAAGATATATCTAGTAGATACGAGCGCCGCTTCTCGTCTAAAGTCTCAGATTATGTCTAATCCGACTCTTCGATAGCTCTTTGAGTACGTCGCAAGAGGATCAGGAAATCGTTTATTTAATGTCATGTGTCTAGGCCATACTTGTGAGTAATGCGTTACAAGCGACACGTTATTTGTATCTAGTTTTTGTTTCGTAACGAAGTGACGACTAATTTATGTTTTGAGAGAACAAAACTAGTAATGTAATTTCGTGAACTTTTAATGCATTAACGAGCAGTCGATATCAAACTACTTCTTGGGGGGGGGACGCATACAACACAAGTTACCCAATTTAATTGCCACATCAGGAAGACCGTTCGGTTTTATATAATCTGACTGCACTAAAACATAAGGAGATTGTTTCGTCAGCAACCTGCTTGTACATCAAAGTGAGTGCATACATTTTTTTTCTCACGCCTATGTGTCTACGCAACAGCATAGCAGATGCTTATAACCGCCGCAACACTAATTCCAATCAATGCATTGCATGACGTGAAAATTAAGAAGGTCCATATCTAAACACTGGAAGATGGCTACTGCTCTACGGAAAACCGACATATTCAGGGAAGCGAAAAAGTTACGCGTTTTTCTTAATCTCAATTAACTTTTTATTCTCAGTAACGAGCAAAGTCTCTTGTTATTTTTGTAGTTTTATTTAGTTACTTTCGTCTGGTAACGCGTGCGTGTCTAGTGTAGCCCTACCCAGGCCCCGTCACGTTTGCCAACAGCAAAGTTGTAGCCGCGCTTGCTTTTAGAGGTTTTATTGGTCCCCATTTTGTCACACCGTGAAAATTATTTTTGCTTACATCGCCACCACCTTACGGATTTCTCCTAATTAACATGTAAATGTATCGCTTTCAGAGGAGCAAATAAAACAGTTCAATAGTGTTAACACCTGTAAACAGCTAAACGCGCAGTTTCGATGATCACGGACATACGCAGTTGTGCTGGTCATAAGACGAAGATGACGAATTCTTCCTATAAAGTACACGTCAAACTGACATTGCCAATATCCTCCGCTATCTAACTCAGCTTTACAAATCAAGCATCGTTTTGACGTGTCAAAAGAGAGTGACATTTTTATAGCTATACATCGAGGTTTGCTAAACCTATTGAAACTGGTCTATCGTTAGACAACCTTTCTTTGGAGAGTTACTTAATATGGCAGGTTCGCTCTAAGGCAACTCTTTGGCGATACAGCATGTGCCGATAAAAATAGATGCCTGCTATAAATTAACGACGGACGGTCCCGGACCTGTATAACAGCAACGGCATCTTAATTTACTCTTGAAGCCCCCAGCACGTGTGAATAGAAAAAAAGAACCGCAATTTCTTAGGAGGTCACCCCTCGCGAACTAGATCTCGAAGAGATGCCTTTCACGAGGCTTCAATGTGCGCAGTAACAAGTGAGTTCATTTTCGTACACCGATTACCGCGTTAGCTTCAACTTTGAAAGGACACAAGTGGGAGCTTCGCAGGGACATTTATTACGCTAAGCGAGCACGACTGACATAAGAGGGACATTATCCGCTCATACGATAGGAGATTTAAACGGAATTGAGTAGCCGCCCCCACACTATTAAAGCGGCTTTGTCTTCAGTTCACTTTCCCTCTATCCTGCTTTCTTTCCTCTCTCTGTCCCAACTTTTTTTTAAGTTGGTTTCGCGGGTTTTCCGCGTAGGGGGCAGAGATAAAGGCGTGGTGCCTGTCAAAGCCTCTGCTGCTTATAGTTCAGCAGCTGAAGATAGTTACGTAATAGCAATGCTACAAAACATTACATAATTAAAAAAAAGTCCAAGCAGCAAGGTGAAATAAATAGCTGTACATTCATTTGGTAAAAGCACAATAAACGTCAGTAAATCTTAGTCATGTAAACCCCCAAACAAGACAAAAAAATGAAATGCTATCATATTTATCTTCGATATGGAAGCAACAACTACAAATTTAGATGATATTACAATATCCTTTTTTTTTAATTGCTATGTAGCAATTTTGACCTTGGTGCAATAGTATATTGAGATAAAAATACGCTTTAACTGCCACCCAAGACCCTTCTGCATTTTCTTAAATTAGAAAACGTATTATGAAGGTTAATGTTCAGATTCGTGAAATCGAGGGTTTTAGTCGTTTGAAAAGTTCAAGTTCTTCGGCCGTTGTTGGTTCTTATAGCCAGCACGGTTTGCTTTGTGTTTCTAATCGGATATGCACTCAGACTGTCTGTTTCTGTTAAGCAGTATATTTTTATGCATTCATTGTAAAAGTCTGAAGCAGTATAATTAGTCTGCCTGAAGCATTTTACATTTCATGAAGAGTGGCTGACCCTAAATTTCTGGTGTTGCCTTTAATTTTCACATATCCGTAATTTTTTTCTTCTTGGATAGGATAAGTTTATCACAGTTCGCAGCTATCGCCTTTCCTCACATAAAAATTTCATAACTAGTTTTGGTGTAAAATAAGGAATAATATGATGTGCGTTTTTACTAGGTAGGTATCAAATTATGTATTATTCTGTAAATGTTTCCTGCCACCCAGGATAATTCAGCCTTTAGTTTGTTTACAAGGCAACTGCATGAAATGTCGTGAGCAAATCATACTCCCAAAAGATTTTATTCTTCCTTGTGCTCCAACGATGTGTCCTTGAATATTATATTAATAAAACTGCAGCCCACCTCATGACTGGTTTAAAAATTATAGACATAATTTGAATTTTTTATAAATGTGGACGATTTATATGTAACCATATTGATAATTTTGAAATATTTTAATTAGCGAACTTTTTGTGCACTTTCTTGCCGCACCAGCAAATAATATATTGGTGTCGACTGCGTACATTATTAGTACTTGGGAACCTGGTACTGCAATATTATCATTAAACCACTCAAGGAACAATAGACGCCCTAAAATAAAGCCTCCAGGAATGCCAGGTGGCAATTTTACCTAATTAGACGAATGGTAATTTATAGAGCCACATTGAAAACGGTTCAAACTATGTTTTCATTAGTTTTTGTACGCTGTAAGATTAGAGTTTTTAGTAGAATATTGTGCTGTACGGTATAAAATGCTTTCTTAAATAGAAAAATTATCAAAAGTGAAGAATTTGTTTTCTTTGTTTCTAGCAATTTTATTTTTGATGTCATAGACCCTTTTCAAAAGTATTCCCTCTGTTGGAAGCTGTGGAATCCCTGCACAATGGCGGACATAGCGCAACCAACGCTTCGAGACGGAAAGCTCAACGGCGTTCATTTTCTGCCAGTGTTATCATCGGCTAAACCAACCAAGCGCAGGCATGCACCATATAACCTTGTGGTTTTAGTCTGTGAGTTTGTGCTTGCGTTTCCCCTAGATTTATATTTTTCTTCAGCAGTGGCGGTTGCGCCGCCACTGTTGTTGTTCCAACGTTCTAACAATCGGCACGTGACTTTTTAAATGATTTTTAGTGCTTGTTTTGTGTACTTACTCTTATGAAAACCATAAGACGCCAGCGTTATTTTGATGCCGCTGAAAAAAAAAGAAAAGAAGCACGTTAGTTTTCCATTGATAATACGCTAAAACACTTTGAGAATGACGGAGGAACGAAAATTGGCGTAGGGATATATTAATATTTGCCTCTCCGCCTGCAATATAGACCTTTCCAGCGCCATTCTCGAACGAAGCGATTTACACCGCGTGTCCCTGGTTTTGAGAGTGTACGTCCGTGTTGCCCGACTCCACTGGGTGAGGGTTTTTTTGTCAGTGGGCTGTGGCAGTTTGCGTCGGTGGAATTCAGGATGCTGATAGCGGGGCTAAATTACCGCGTTTTTTATCTTCGTATTCTATGGCGAATAGAATTTTCCGAGGTTTTCAAGGAAACATTGTACTATTTTTGGGAACAAAAACAAAGAAATGGAAGCTTAGTTTGGTGAGTCGTAAGCTACAGAACAAGTGCAACTCGAATGTTTGTTTCATTTTGACTAGATATTTTTAGAGCACCATACACTAAGCCGTGTGAATCTACAAATGTTTAAGTGTTGAAAATATCTGACTAAACGGAATAGCCGCACTGCATAGGTATTCCCCGCTCAAAACATGAAAAGGGAAGGTTAGAGCCGGGTCTGCTTGTCCATGCCTTTGTGCCCCATGGTAATTAAGAGCGGGCTGCCTGATGAAGGCACGTCAGGTATCCCTTGTTGGATTGGCTTTTGGATAGGATGGCCTGAAGCGGCGGTGTGAAGGGTGCATGTGGAGGTACAACGGCTGCATTGTGTTAAGTGTCTACCCACGTGACGTTTGCGTAAAACTTTCGGGCGGGGTGCTGTTGTGGGATAGTAAGGGTACCTTTAGAATGGCGGACTCGCAGGTACGCTGCTGACCAGGCTGGAATGACCTGGCTTGGTCTCTAATGTGATCGGTGTGAAATTTGCAAGGGAGATTTAACGTCGGTTGTAGGTGTACTGTGCAAACGTTCAGCTCCCTCGGACAACTTCAGATTTCTGCATACGATGATGTGTCACTCTTCGTTAAGAAATCTATGATATGCAAATGAAGCTATTAAGCATCATTTTGACTGCTAGAATATAAAGGGGGGATGTAGAAGTTCGGGCTATCTAGTTTTAATAACTCTAATGTAGATATTTCAGGAAGATGATTACCTCAAGATATGAGATGCATATTTGTCCTATCAATCTTTGAAAACATAAGATTTTCTTAGTGAGGACTTCAACGTAAAACAAAATAAAGTAGATAGCCCGATCTTCCAGTAAATTTCAGTCAGAAACATCTTGATTGTGGTATCAGAATACTTTTACCTTCGAACAAAAGATTCCTTCGTACGAAATTTGCAGCAAAAAGTGGAACTAAGAAAACTGCATTCAAACATTGAACTCATTTACTTTGTCAGTGCCTCCAGTGTGGTGAAAATATTTTATATCAACATAATAATTTGGCGTAACCTTATTTATTTTAGTGTCAGGGTGTATAATTGGTTTCTAAAACCTAAAACTTCAAAAATTGAAAAATACTTTTTTTATGAAAAAATTTTAAATGTAAGCTTATGTTCTCCACTTAAGTGGAGAAGAGCAAAAGGAGTTAGTGCTGAACGGACCAGATTTAAAAAGGCTCCGGAAAATAGTGTATCTTTCTGGATACGACGGTGTGTTATCGTTTATGTAAGATTCCAGAAAATGAATGTGACCGCATATGTCAACTGTGTAACCAAGTTTAAGGCAGGGTTCAAAGATGCAGACGACGAGGCTAGCGCGGAATGGGTAGATTCGGCACAATGATCCTCAACAGTTATTGCATTGAGGGATCCGGATTCCTTCGAATGCAAAGAAAGTGGAGCGGGTGTCCATTACGAGGTGGCGAGTGGCCGTGATGATTTGATAGTCCAATAAAACGTTGGCCTTGAAGGGGTGATGGAACGATTTTTGTACTTTGCAGCAGAATCACTGACGTTAATGACCAATGGAACATGCGTTCGTTTTTCCACACACGCAATAGAAGTCTCGGAGAAAATTAAATAGAACGAGCAGCGTTCCCCTCCCCAATTTGCAGACGGAACAAATGACCGCGGGATCTGGATTTGATTATATGCCACCAATGTTGATCATAGCCACGCACTGGGGTTGGTAGATAACCGGACAGGCGCTCTTTTCAAGTCTTTGTTATGGTTCGGCTATAGCCATAGTTGTAGCGATTGTACACGGGCCTCTACCCGAATGCTTGTGGAGCTATTGACTATCACGAGCCCAAATCGAGGGCTTACGCAATGCTTGGGTTTCATCTATAAGTCACATTCAAATATTGTCACTGGGGACGACGGTGGCACTTAGCAACGTCATCCCGTTTTTCGAAAGAGAGATTCAAAGAAAACGCTCCGAAACGGCATGACTTAGGGCCCCAGCCGCAAAACAAAAAAATTCCAAACTTCGGATGGGACGAGCGGAAAGAAGAGCGCGAGCGCCGGCCAGACCGGTCAATTTCAATGGTCAGTCGAATACACAGTGCTAATGTAGCCCAACAATGCAGGAACACAAGGCTAACAGTCATTTTGCAACGACGACATTTAAGAAGATCTCGAAAGATCCACCCCCGTCTTCAAACAAAATTAATCTGTCCTGAGGGTCACTTGAGACTTGAGCGAATCCCTCGACAATGACCAGTATCAAAAAGTTACCGAAATCCTTAAAATATGTGACTGAGGGACTCGCTGACCCATCAACTCGTCAAGAAGAACAGCATAAAAACCCAAGCACACGCAAAGCTTTGGTGACTATGAGTATAATGTCCGCAACCACAGAGACTCCAAATATTTAAAAAGAACTTCTGGAACTGCGATGGCTACCTAGAGAACAAGAAGACATAAAGTAATTTGACTTAACTCGCCTTACGCTCATTACGAAGCAAGATACGTGCACACCTGTGCGGCTTGAAACATAGGATTAATAAAAACAAACAAAACCTACTGAATTCCGGGACACTCATAGAAACGAATTATCCTTATACACATCATCGACGTTGACTGATGGCAGGCCCCAGATGAGACAGAACTCCTGCTTCAGTGTTCGGCTAAGGATCGTCTCCAGTCGGTGCCAATGTGTTCGCCGCGCTGTAACGATGTAGATGACGTAAAGTTAGATGCATCTTTATTCAACGGAAAATATCGTGGGACGCGGAACGTACCGCGTGCTTGAGCTGCGATCGGTGTTAATGTGTGAACTTGTCTAAGCTCGGAAGATGCGCAGCGCATGATGTGCCTCCCGACTCTACTGACACCACCTATAGAATAATCAAAGCCCGTGCACTTCGAGCTTATCATAGCGACATCGAGCGCAGACACAGGTTGGACACTAGTGCGGCGTTAGTGTTCAGCTGGGCCACGTGTCCTGTCGGTACTTCGAAGGACTCTCGACGTCGGGCGTGGGTCCTGTTGATGAGTTGGCGCCATTCGATTGCGATGGTGTTATACGTGAAGCTTTTTTAAACAATATCCGCCGTGAAACAGAGGCAAAGAGGAGAGGGAACCAGGAAAGATGGCTTCGTGTTGTGCTTCTCTCTTTTCGGGCCTGTTTTACGGCGAATATTGTTTAAAGAATAATTTACCAACTAGACCATTCCTCCATTTTATGGTTGCGTGGAGGTGGAGGAGGCTGTTCACGCACTTTTATTTTTCTAGGTGGTGCTGACTCTAGCGCTGCTGTAGCGAGACTTCGTGCAAGGCCGCCGACGCCATGAAACGTGATCATCTCACCGAGATTGACAACACAGGTGCGAGCTCTTCGTGATGATTGGCGCGCGCGAGATGAGGCTGCGGAGTCTCGAAGTGTGCCATGAAGTGGCGTCTGGCTTCCAGGAGATCGGTACCCAAGCGCGGATGCTCATGTGCTCGCCAATGGTTGCAGTGTCCTAGAAACCTGGGCGACTCCAGGCGACCGCGTTAGGAGGTGAGTTCAAGTTCAACTCCACCGGCGTAACCAACTGGATTACAACATGTCCGCGAAACGAAAGTAGTGTATTTTTCAACGCGAAACATAACTACGTACCACCAAATGCTTTGTATCCGCCAAACTGTAGCACAGTTTCAGAACTGTCCGTTTTCTTATTCAGAAGTTACAAGTGATTCTCTGAAAGTTTAAGTGCGAAAATGAGGCCCGTTTGCCCTAGCTGACACCCTTCATCTCCATGTGCTCGTGAGCTTCGGTGAAAACGTAAAAAAAAGTTGCTTATAAATCTTGAATCACATAATGACAGCTCTGAAACTTCGACACCCAGCCAGGACCAATAGCGCTACATATCGGTGGTCTGATTGTACGCCGATGCCAAGTTTGTTTTTGCGGTAATATTTTGTTTTTGTTTTTTGGAGGCACCCTACACTTTGCAACTTTACACTTCTCTGCACTTTGTGTGAATGGAGATCGCAAAGCAGAGGGACTAAAATAGTTAAAAAATAGACCATATGAGAAGATGGTCCTGTTAAAATGTTAAAAAGTGTTGGAGCGGATTTCTGCTCGAATGTGTGCTCTTCGACACGAGCGAGACGACTGTGCATACGTACAAATAAAGGGTACGCTTGCTAACAAACCACTGACCTTTCCGACGTTCCTGAATGAAATCCCGGCTTTGTCCCTGGTGCCAGATGTGCTCTAATACCCGTATATATAACAACTTGGTTTCCAACACCGTAGGATGTTTTCAGGCCACAGGCCACGAAACGTCCTGCTTTTGGTTTCACTACACCGAAGTCCCGACTTTAGGCATGGGTCTCATCGTCAGGTTATTAAGAGGTTGCATTTGTGTACCCTGCAATTAAGGTAAAATTTAAGCAATTCTGTTGACGATGGGATGACATCTTCGGCTTAATGCCAACTATCAAGGTAAGTTAAATTTTTTTGCGGCCGCTGCAGCTCCTGGTACTTTACATTAGTTTGCGTCATTTTCTACATGTTTAATGACTATGGATAATATTGGTTATTTGATCACGTGGCTTCTCTGACTATCAATCACGAGTAGTTGCGACTATAGGTCCCGTTACCACGTATAATGATATAACGTGACCGTGTATAATGACTTTATTTGATCACGTGAAGTGACGTCATGTGTTGACATGAATTAAGTTCAGAACACCACGTACAATGACTTCATGTGATTCCCTGGCATCTTATAGTTATAGCTTAAGTAATAACGTAAGCTATAGGCACACAATTGAAAGCAAATGGCGGCGCAATACACACACTTGGTACGTGTCTTGCGTTTTCCCACTACAGTGATTGTCGGTACTTGTAACAAAGGCGAAACGTGCGATTGTGAGTTCGCCAAATTAATTTTAACGCGCATGTCGCACGTTGCTAAACTCAAGGATCACCAGCCAAGACGTTATGCTCGCATGCTGCGCATAGCCAGCCGTATAAGATTGAGGCTTCTCGCCGGCATTCCGTTTCTCTTGAGTAGGCGGTTTTATGTTCATATTTAAAGCGAAAATCAAAGGACGGGTACACCGAGAAAGAAAGTAGGTTAGCGAGAACACACACGAGCGAGGCAAGCTCCGCTACGCGGAGCGGACTGCGCACGAAGGGCGGCTTATTATGCCAATAGGATAATCTCCGAGGGTCCGCGAAACCTCAGGAGTCGAGGGTCTCCAATTCATCATTTCCGTGACACTCGGCTTCGGACTCACGGGTAGGGAAACGTCGAGGCTGAACATTGCGAACGGGCGCCGAACGTTTTGATGAAGCACTCACATTCATCGCGCCTGCGACAGGGAGGCATCGAAGCCCCTATAACCAGGCCGTTGTCTAGGACTAACCCCCGAATTCATAAATGTGACTTTTTCTGAAGCCGATGCTCGACTTGCTCAAGTCAGTCTTGAGACGAGGCAAGCACGCTTCATAAATGCGCCTTAACTTGAACCGATCTTGAACCGAGCTTGAAGCAAACTTGAAGTACCCCAATTTAAGACAGGGTATGAACTACCTTGAACGCGACTTCATATCCGTTTCAACATGGTGGCTTCCCGAAACGACGTTGCACGGAGGACCTCCGCTTTTGAATTCGCATCTTGCGCGTGAGCTGTCGTCTTCGGGGACGCCTTTCCTTTGCAAGAGTCCCGCGACCATCAATTCACGTTAGGGAAATTCCGATGGAGCGGTACAACTTCGAGCAGTATTTGGCGCGATACCTCTTCACCGAGGGAACGGTTCGAGAACTGCTCGTGATGCTGCCGCCACCAACGAGCACCAATAACAGGGGCCTGCCGTTGACTCCCATGCTGTAACTGCTGGTCACGCTGAGGTTCTATGGTGCGGGAACCTTCCACGCCGAGACAGGGGGTCTCCCTATCGCGTCCCAGCAAACAGTGTTCTGCGCGTTTGGTGTAGTAACGCAGCTGATGGCGAGGCACCTGTTCAGCGAACTCGTTCACTTACCCAGCGCCGCCCAATTAGGCATGGTGATGCGCAACTTCTACGCGCTTGCCCATTTCCCCGGCGTCTCCGAGTGCACCCACTGCACTCACGCGCAGATAAAGAGCCCCGGCGGCGAAGACATGAAGGTGTTCCGGAACCGGATGAGAGTCTTCTCCATCAGCATTTAGATAACCACCGCACAGTTGGTGATTTGCCAAGTTTATAGTTTAAAAGCTTATGAGATGAAAAAAGTGTTCACATTAGAGAAACCCTTTCGCGATCGAGACATTATTCATAAGAGTGATGCGCTCACGTTCTCCTGCACGGAATTTCAAAATTCTGCCCCAGGTAATGCACCTGTAATAACTTTTAACTTTCGTGGTCAAAGCCCTCTCGTCTGTACGTTAAGATATGTTTCTGAAATTTGATTCGTAGGATTAGTAAACTTCATACAGAGATTTCATCACATTATTTGTGGCTTTCTCAATTTTTCACTAACGACATGCACATAGTTCTGCACACATGTTTTACAGCTGTAGGTTGTTACAAGTGTGTACCTTTCGTTTAGCTGAAAGGTAAGTTTTTGCTTGGTCCAGATTCTTCTCTAACTTAAGCTTTGCATTCAGCATGCAATATTCATATTGACAATATGTCGCAAACAGAAAGCGTCACTTGGACAGGTTTTGCATGTAAAATATTTGTCGAGTATTACTACAACTTCATTCGATGTTACCATTGCCACAATTTTTTTATGGCTCATGTTTTCATGTCTCGTTTCATGGAAACCTACTTGCAGGCTGTCACCGGACCCCAGCTGCAATTCTACGATGTGTCTGCAAGCTGGCACGGGTCGGTAGACAACACTCGGATTTTCAACCACTCTCGTACGCGGGTGCTCTACGACGAACGTTAGGTGCAAGGGATGCTGCTTGAGTACATGGACTACACCTGCTTCCTGCTTCTTCTTCTTTGTTGATACTGTCAATCTCTTGCAAGATAGTAACAGGAGTGCTACATCGAAGCACTTTAATATTGGGTGCAATTGCTGCGACAGCAAGCAACAAAACTCTGAACATGTTGTGGCATTTACAACGCCAGGTGTTAGGCTGTTCCAACCGATTATTCCACGAGGAAAGAACGATAACTTAAATGTATAATTTGTTTTAAATTTTTATGGCTCAATTGTTTTGCTATGTGCATATCTGGTAAACATGGATAAAAAATAATACATTTATATTTTTATATTCCAAGCTCGCCATTGGCGATAAGGTAAAGAAGTTTATTCTCCTTCTTTCGAGTAGGGTTTCCAGGGCTGCGTCATTAGAGAGTTTGGTTGGAGATACATATGAGGAGTGCTTGATATACACAAAGCTCATTGCTAGTCTTCAAATTACCTCAAGAGCTGAAATACAATAACCCCCCTTGCAGATATCGGTCCATCCAACACGCCATGAGGTAGAAAAGTAAATACTCCAAGTGTTTGAGAAGATGCAATGTGCAGGAACGGGGATCACATTATATACCGATGTAGAACTCTAGTAACATTACTAGAGTCGTGCGCTGGTTGCGAAGGCTATACAATGTACGAACGAAGTAAGTAAGATACTGAACATGGCAAAATTAGCACAAAAACAGTAATGACAGAAGTTACAAATATGTATACTAATTGGGGATCATATTCTCTGACACGCTGCTCACCGGCACACTGCTCACTGACACTGTGAGAATAGCAGGGCGTATTTCTTTCTGCCCAGCCTCCAGCACACGCTTACTGCAGCAAAGTGAAAATTTGGGCCAGTTGGTTCATGTCCAGAATATAAAGCGCCAAAAAAAAAGCGACATGACAAAGAGGAGAGTAAACAAGACGAGGTGCTCAGAAGTCTCTGAATGCGAGAGGAAAACCCCTACCGAGAACTTCACTGTGCACTGAACGCGCTTAGCAAGAGCCTGCCAGTCAACAGATGTCAAAATCGTAAGCGGACGTCTTCTGGCATGCTTTGGCTGCAGACGCACAAGTGAGGTGTACGAGATGCCAAAGCGTCACCGCGCCGGCACGCTGGCCGACATGCAGCTGACGCCACTTTTGGTTATGCAGGTCCTTAACGCTATCGGATCTGCGTTCTCGTTAGGCGTGGGCGACGAGCGGACACTATACCCGCTATCGACGGAACTATCTTCGACAACCGCATTCGAATAGCGCGCACCAACAAGCAACAACAAGAGCCGTTTGCCAGTCATCACCGACTTCAAGCACCGTTCGGATGAAGCCCTCGCCGACGACGATCCACCAGTTTGCTTTGCGCACCGAAGGCCACGTGACGCCAACCGAGACTACTTAAGCGCTCAGCACTTTTGCTTAGTGGGATTTGGAGCCGGCGCGCTGGCCGACATGCAGCTGGCGCCTTTTTGGGTACACAGGTCAGTTCACACTACCCTTTTCAAGTGCGTAAACTGTTGTATGCGCTGCCGGCTCCTCCCACGGCAAGTGCTGCTTCTCATCGCCGCAAACGTGTTTGTTGTGAGCATTCGTCTCGTAGGAACTTCCGCCTTTTTGCGAACCGACTGCTTTACCTGATTCTTCTTTTGTTACTTTCCGGTGATGTCGAGCTCAATCATGGCCATCTCACTGTAGAAGAAATGGAACTGCTCATAGGTCTACAAAGTGGCCAGGCAACAATCATAAGCCAACTAGATAGCATCAACAATACATTAGCCAAACACAAAGCTATGTTGACAAAAGTAAACAATAGGCTGGGTGTAGCTCAGGGGCAGGTTGAAGCGGTCAATAAACTAGTGTCTGAGCAAGCCCATGTAATAAGAGGCCTTGCACGACAAGTAGTAGATTTAAGAAACAGGGGTGTTGACCTCGAAAATAGAAGTCCCAGGCAAAATCTTGTCTTTTATGGAATAGATTACGACAACCGCTCAGAAACGTGGAACCAATCGGAACAATTAGTTAAAAGTATTTGCAAGAATCATCTGGGGATTATACTAAAGTCTGCACAGAGGGCGCACCGTGCTGGTAGATATGATGAAACGTTCAAACGACCAGTCACTGTCAACTTCGGATCGTACAGGGCAAAACAGGACGTCTTGTCAAACGCTAAGAAGTTCAAAGGGTCGTCCTAAAGAGTGGTGATCATGATTATTTCCCTGAGACCCGAGATATATGGAAACGGCTGTGGGAATATGCTGAAGCTAAGAAAGTAGACAGCAATAATAAGGTAAGGCTAAATTTTGACAAACTTGTTAACGGAAAAGCTTTTACTTGGGATAAAGAAAACAAGAAGTCGTTCCCCTCTTGAAACAAAGACGCCCCAGTACGAATAAGAAAAGCGCCTGTCATGACCTAGTTGCTGTCGTGATAAACTGCAGAAGTGTAAGAAACAAAATTGATGAATATGCTGGCTTGCTTTAGTCTGTTAAAGCAGATATCATGTTTGGTACAGAATCGTGGTTGAATCCGTCCATTGCCGATAGCGAGGTATTCCCAAAATAATTGAATTTTTTATCGGAGAAATAGACCTAGCCTTGGTGGAGGGGTGTTTCTGCTAATACATTCTTCCCTAAAGTCATCCATGCCAGACATTAATCATGACGATGTCGAAACAATTTGGTGCTCCGTGACTTTATTTGGTAACTAACTGTATGCTGTAGGAACGTTTTACCGGTCACCGAATTCAGATTTAGAGACGTAACAGTCATTATTTGATATAGTTTCGAAGGCCTCTGGCAGCCTATATTATTGGCAGGAGACTTAAACTTGGCAGAACTAGAATGGCCTGATGTTATTTGTTCATGCAAAGTTGGTATACGCATGAACTTAGAAATGAAAAACATAGTAGATACTTTCGGACTGGTACAATATGTAAAGGATCCAACTCGGAATAACAACATTTTAGACCTTTTGTTTTGTTGTTCAGCCAATCTTATTAGCTTCGTGTCTATTGTCCTAGGAATAAGTGATCACAATGCCGTCATTGTAAGCGTCAAATCTAAAATAAACCGACGTAAAATATGTGCATCAAGAAAAGTTTTTTTTTTCTTTGATAAAGGTGATTATGCTAGTATATCCCAAGAGCTCCCCGACCACTTGCCGGTTTTTGAGTGTCTAGCTGAGGACTACGACATTCATAAATCATGGTGTGTATTTAAAATCAAGCTGCTAGAACTTACGAACCTTTATGTCCCAAGTATAGATTCTACTAGGCTAAAAAAAAAATATAAAGCCTTGGGTGGCCCCACGTATTCTCAGGATTATTAGAAAACGAAGGAGAGCATTCGTCAAATGTAAGAAAACAAAAAGTGACAAACATTTGATGAGATTATCTGAAGCAGTGCTTCTCAACCACTGATGTATCGCGAACCCCTTGCGGATCGGCGGATATGATGGAGGACCCCTTTCCCGGTGAGAGAAAAACAATGGTATAGGTTAATTATGACAATGATTTATTGAATGAATATAGCTAAGGGCTAGTGCGAAATAGACATTTCTAAGTGACGTACACACGAGAAAACCCACCCGAAATTTGGAACGTTTCTTCAAAATCTAAAAAAAATATAACTTTCATAGCCAGGCTTCACTGATGAGGCAGGGCTTCGCGGACCCCTAGAATGCTTTCAGAGACCCCAAAGGGTCCGCGGACCCCATCTGAGAACCACTGATCTGAAGTAACGCATAAGTATAAACTTAAAATTAAAAGTGCGAAAGACGGTTATTTCAAGCGACTTAATGACAGGATAAAAACTATCCGTAAACTTTTTGGGGCAGTTTAAAAAAGGGTGCCGATCAGATTCCCTGGGAATTAACGAAATTGTGCACAACCACCACGTCCTCCTAGACGACACCGAAAAGGCAATGTGTCTGAATAATTACTTTCGATCTATCTTCCTACCTAAAGGTAGCAACTGTCCTCCACCACATGCAAGCACCATTTTTTTAATGAAACCAGTTGAACTAAGCGTAAGAGGTATCGAGGCGCTCTTGAAAAACATCGACGAAACCAAGGCAAATGGTCCCGATGGTATATCTCCATGTATACTACAGCGTTGTGCCAAACCTATATCGATGCATCTTTGTTTAACCTACGATAAATCACTGTCCACCGGTACCCTACCAGACGACTGGAAAATCGCCCACGTTGTCCCTATTCAAAAAGGCGGTTCAAAAAAAGAAGTTTCGAACTACAGGCCGGCCAATATCACTAACTGCTATCTCATGTAAAATCATCGAACGCATCTTATATGTAAAGATAATGGGGCATATAATAAACAACTGCATACTAATTAATGAACAACACGGGTTTTGTAAAGGATTATCTTGCACAACACAGCTTGTAGAATCTTATCACGAATTGTCTTCCAATGTTGATAATGAAGGGCAAGCTGATTGTGTTTTTCTAGATTTTCGTAAGGCATTCGACACTGTGTCGCACCCGCTCCTTTTTTGTAAACTTAAGCTGTTAAAATTATATTTCAATGTGTTCCGAGAGATTGAAAATTAGTTATTTCAGCGTCGCCAATGAGTTGTCTTGAACAGAAAAAATTCGGTGTATGTTGACGTCACGTCAGGAGTCCCACAGGGCTCTGTTCTAGCTCCACGTGTGTTTTTAATTTATAAGAACGATATTTTCGTGCGAATTTCCTCGAGTCGGCAAACGGTTGTTTGCCGACGACTGCGTTGTGTATAAAAAAAGTATAGATGAACAAGATGCTGCTTTGTTTCAACGAGATCTGGAGTGTATTAATACTTGGGGTGCTCTACATGGCAGATAGATTTAAATCCAAAAAAGTGTTTTACCTGTGTTCTACAAAAAAAAAAAAAAATTGAAAGTCACTACCGAATAGAAAACAGCTCAATAAGTAACGAATCTACGTATAAGTACCTTGGCGTCACTCTATCATCCGATTGTTCTTGGAACGCTCATGTTGATGACGTGATCGTGAAAGCTGGCAGGGCGCTCCATTTTATTCAAAGGAATTGGAAATGCTCACAACATGATTTGAAAAAAAAAAAACGAAAAAACGCAAACTTATCATGTGTCAGACCAATTTTAGAATATGCCTGTGACGTCTGGGACCCTTCGCAAATTACCTTGATCGATAAATTGGAAAGAATGCAAAATAGAGCTGCTAGGATTCTCCTGGATCGGTATGGGCGGAGGGAGAGCTGCACTAAAATGAAAAGTGAAATGAATTGGGAACTACTTTCCTCCCGACGAAAGAAGTTGAAATTGAAGTTTTTATTTCTTATATACAATAATATAACCGGTATTAGTAGGGAAATATATTTAAAACACCCATATTATGTTTCTAGGCGGACTGATCACGTTTTAAAACCACGCCAGTACAAACGTGTATGCGAATTCTTTTTTTTGTTAAAACCATTGCAGGAGTGGAATATGGTTGCTGAAGACCAAGTGTGCTCTACAAATGAAGATATGCTTTTTTTGTCAAAACTGTAACCCCCCTGCAATAACGCCTCCGGGCTATGCGGGGTAATAATTGAATAAAGAAAAAAATAAAGAAAATGTATGACGCTGACGCTGGATGTTGGACAAGTGAAGCTCCTCCTGTTTATCTCACTTTGTGACTGTAGTCATTATTTGTAGGTGGTGCTGTGGCGTTTTAAAATTGAGTTACTCGGGAGAAAGATTTGATGGCGATGTACAGGCGACGTTATAATTTAATTAGCCAATCATGATGATCCCTCATATAATTAGGTGCAGCAAGGCCCATATCAAAACAAGAAACTCCGTGGAAAGGGCTTACGGCGTCGGGGTGTGCAAATCATCATGACTTGAGGTACTTTCCCCCCCCCTGTTCTGCTTAAGGAAGGAGCCAGGGTCTCCACCTCACCTAGCTCCGCCAGTCGCACCCGGGGCCACTCGGGCCTTCGGACCCAGGAGGAGCTCCCCGCGGCCAGTTCACCTGCCACCTGTGGACGCCGTAGAGGACTCCCTCACAGGCATACAGGCGCGAAAGTGACTTACCGAAAGGAGCTTCTCGCAGAGACCGGTTTGCAAAAAATGACTCAAGAAGCCTTGCCTTAAAGAGGTGGTGCGGCGATTTTAAGATATAATGTTTTGTTCACTTTACACGAGCTTAGAGAGACCCAAGTAAACTCGAACGCAGCGCCGCTGACCGAGAAACGTTTAATGTTGCTGTGTCATTTCAAGGATAAAGCGGGCATTTTCTTTTTCTTTCCATCTCTCCTCCACAAAACTTCACAACAATTCACAAAAACTCAGGGGTCTCAGTTTCGGCGTAGTCCCTTTCCCCCGCCCCCGCCCTCGCCCCCACCGGGACGATATTTGAAGACAGTTCCTAGATTGGAACCGACAGTTGCATGAGCACTCGATTTGGGCTCGTGATAATCAATAGCTCGTCAAGAATTCAGGTTGTCTCGTGTTCAATCGCTGTAATGGCACTAGTGGGACTCAAGGATACTCACACGCAACGCCACTGGTCAAGAAACTGCTTTGTTGCGGTGTAATTTCAAGGACAAGAGCGATCATTTTCATTCAATCTCTCGTTTGCAAAATTTGATGACGTTACTTGGGGATCGCAGAACATCCAAGTGACGATATTTGAATGCGGTTCATAGATTGGACCCGGGCCCTGCGTGGGCACTTGATTTGGGCTCGTGATAATTACTAGCTCGAGAAGCATTCGGGTAGTCGCCCGCGTCCAATCGCTACAACGACGACAATAGCCGAACTCTTACAATGTTTGGAATTCGGCGCGTGTCCGCTACTTTGACAACCACAGCGCATGGCTATGATCAACAATAACGGCATATAATCGTCTCCAGGTCACGAGGTCGCTTGTTCTGGCTGCGAGTTGAAGGGGGAAACGCTGCGATTAGTTTTCTGTGATTTTTATTGCCTGGGTTGAAAAACAAAAACGCGTTTCATAAATCAATAACTTCGGAAATTTATTTTAGGTGGTATCTGCACAAAACACGAAAATCGTTGCATCGCACCTTTGAACTGTTTTTGATCATGAAGTTGGCTTTTTTTTATTGTACTGGTGTAAACAGCAAAGCGTCCAATAAAACTGTTCTATAAGCATTTTCTGAAAATATGTTTATGTGTAAACTGTTCTGTATTTTTAAGTCTATTTTGCAAAGACGTCTTTACTACTTTCTTTATTCCTGTTCATACACATATAAAATATAAAGTATATCGCCAAAAACTTTGCTGCGGTGACTGTGTGGAGGGGTTTTACGAGTACAAATGATAATAATAGATACTAGGAAGGAGCAATTATGTTATCACGCCGTTTCTCGCAGCGCGCCTAACTTTCAACATGCCAACCTCGCATCCATTCACTTTCTAGCTGTAAGTTGCAAGTGGAAGCCCCAGCCTTCTACTTGCAACTTCCCTGAAATGAATTAGATCACCTCATAAGTCGTGGGTTTGGCACCGCTTTTTTCTTGCGTCCTCCCCACTTAAGCTCCCTGAGCTTCCACTCAGCATTTTTAATATTGGTTTGTTACACCTGGAGCCCGACACGGCACTCGTCGACCTTCATTCGGTACTCATCTTCGAGGAGCCTGATGTGGATGGCGTACTCTTCTCTCAGTAGTGAAATGCGTACATTATTTTCTGCTGAGGGGGTCTGCTCCATGAGCGTCATCCTCCCTCTGGGCGGCCTAGCATTTTTGCTAGTAGCCGCCACCCCGCCACTGCTGCAGCCCGAAGCAGGTGCAGGGGCAGTTACGTGTCGCTCGGTGTGGGGAGCCAGGGCTGCTCCTGTAGCTGCTGTGGCACTGGTGTTTGTCACGGGCTCCGCCAAGTCCATGGAGGGACTGCCCGATTGATAGTGGTTCCATGTCACAAGATGGGTAAACCGATATCTGAATTACCGGTCTGTATCACAGTGCACAATGTTAACAACTTGCACAGTATGAAATGAGCTCAATACCAATGAAACACCGACAACTGCGGGAAAAAAAATGGGGGAGGGGCACTTCTTAGGTTACCAGGCAGCGAAGGCTACAGCAGGAGATCAGGTATTTGAAACATTATTTCGCGGAACTAGTGCTCATGCTAGAAAGCAAGGTAGCACGGGCTTTCTATCATGAGCATGAGCTTTCTAGTATGAAATAGTATTTCAAAGCCGTGAGCTAGTGCTGGTGCTTTCTCAAGGAACCCATGCTACCTTGCGTTTCGCTTGTAGACTTCCTTATAGTGTCATATTACAGGTAAACCTAATGTGAAGGCTTGCTTTTACAGCGGAGCTGTTAAGGGCTAGTTTCCCCAGGATCGTTTCCGGTACCAAACAAATTTCGACACATCACTCTGGTTGCCCTATTGAAAAATCCACCAGACCGGTTTGGTGTGTCCTAGTGTTTTCTGACGTAAACATCAGACCGGCCTGGTGTGTTCTGGTGCGCACATCAGACCAGCCTAACGTGTTCTGTTGTCCCCACCAGAACACGTTAGGCTGGTTTGGTGTGCCCATTACATCATCCTAGTGTGGTCTGTTGTGCACATCAAAACACACCAGGCTGGTCTGATGTGCACAACACAGCACACCAGAATGGCTTGATGTGCACAATATGCCACACCAGACTGGTCTAATGTCCACACCAAGGCACACTAAACTGGCCTGACATGCACACCAGGGTGCCTCTGGTGAGCACACATTACGGATATATGTATGGTGTTGAATGAAAACATGTTTTCTTGTAAAATTAAATAAGATGTACAGAGCTCAAATACCACATTTGATTTTATAAGGTGCTTAATTGAACGGGCGATGCAACGATTCACTTCAAATAATATGTACTTTGCGTAAGCATGTTGGCAAAGTGTAACAAACGTTTACCTATATGCAATAGCCTGATGGAAAGAATACAGGCTTGTCTCGTCAACAATCGTCAGCAGCTTGTCATCAATGAAAACTTGAAAATATTTCAGTCGGCGTTTGACATCATCAGAGGCCGTAAACATGGGTTCCGCAGGCTCCAGAAAACACCGGTCTTCTTTTCCCCAGTCAAAAACTTGCGGCGGTGACTTTTGCTTCTTTCTTGACGTTGACAGAAGGGGACAGGCGGGCGTTCTGCCTTCAGTTTCGTTATCGCTTGGAAGTTCTGTTGTTAGGCCCTTCGTTGGCAAGTTCTCCTCGTCACTGTCACTCACTTCACTATCACTAGGTCCCGCAACAGACACTGTTCCACTTTCTGGAATCAAAACCACACAGGGACGATCGCGACACCATGTCTGGTAGAAAGATCCCGATGGAATTTCCTTCGGGCAGCAGTAGAATACGAAGCCTAAAAGAAAAGAGCACCACGTCAAATTCTACCAGAAAACAGGGATGTACTAAACCACGCCAAACAGGAAGCTTTCTCCCGACAATTACAGCCGATTCCTCGTGCACAGGTATGTAAAATTCAGAGTGAACGCCCGCCCCTAAAGTAAACTACTGAAACATTGCCAAATCTAAGCACGGAACGGAACACCACAGAAATCACAGAGCTACTATGCGACTCCTCTCTTAAAACAGTTTCACATGCAGCGACTGTGCGAAAAAAAAAAAAAAATCGGTGCGACAGCCGACGCAGCGAGTGCGATCGCAATGTTTGGTTTCACATGCTCCAACAACCGCGCGATTTCTGTTGGAGCGGCTGGCGCTTCGGACACGGACGCGACGCGTTTCACTTTGTCTAAAATACAACAAAAACGTCTTAATAAGCATACATGTTTTAGGAATGCAATATGTAACCAGAAATTTATAATAACGAAGCATTAAATCAGCTTTTATGTGCCTACATTTATTTTCGCGGATGAGAGCTGGCTAATGAACGGCTGATTGACGAGAAAGCGATCGCACCGGCTCTGCGGCAAAATACCAACTTGGTGGAAACCAGTTGCAGAGCCGCTGCGACAGTGCTGCTGCGATTCTAATCGCACATATACTAGAAATCGCACCGATTTCGGGCGAGAATCAGAGCATGTGAAAGAGCCTTCGCATATCTACTATGTACTTTTTTTTTTCCCCGACCTTCATACGTTTCAGGGTAAAATACGTCAGCGCTATGGAATCCAGAACTTGCAAAAATTCAAAATTAGCATACTTCACAGCAAAGTACTGCTTACCTTTGTAACACCAGGTCGAAGTGGGTAGCACGGCGTGGACGATACGCATCTTGGGCGCCGCCATGCACATCGCAGCCGACGGAGCGACGGAGTATCTGGAAACCCCTCGCGGCGAAAAGTCGAGACCGCGAAACCGAAACCAGAAAATGTATTTCCTAAGATACGTTAAACATTTTGCATGACTATTGCTTTGGACCCCAAAAACACTATTTTTATATTGAATGTGTCCTAAAAATACACAAACATTTTTTTAAAGCACCTAAAAGGGTTAATAAAAATAAAAACGAAAGGAAAACTTTAGTGTTGCTAGAAGTGCTAGCAATCGTCGGCGGCGTCTGTGCACACTGGGCAATTTGCACCGCCAGCGAGCTGCTGAGCGCGAAGGAAAAAGGAAAAAACGGTCGTGGGAGAAAAGGTAAGGATTAAGGATATTTCTTTGTTTCTTTTTGTGCTTGCTGCATTACCATGTGGGGATTTCGCATTATTAGGTCTGCTGAGACACTTGTAGCTTTATTTTCAGTGAACGATTCGAGCCTGAATGTATAGCTTTAGAGAAGAAAAATTTCCGGGAGGCTATCAGTTCGAAAGTCTTTGTTACCCAGCATTGCTAGCCGGCAAGCATATTCTAGAGTTGTCATTTGGACACCAGTTTGAGTTGCCTTCACCACGTGTGGGGTCTCTTTGTAATAATCGCCGCGCGATCGGCATGTGCTTCGAAGCGCTCGTCTCCCAGGGAGTAACACAACACAACGAGAAGATTGCGAATCGGTTTACTATACTTCCCAGTTGTCCGTCTTCGAGAGCCGGCACTGCGGCCCGCCGAGCCGGGTTGTCGCCCGTCATTCAGAGCTCGCAGTCGCTGTCCGTGTCCAGGCCTGCGGATCGTCCTCCCCACGCCAGCGCTGCGTAGGCAAGCTGTTCCGGGCCATCACAGCCCGAGTCTCGCTGCGGAACCACTCCGGGATCGTCATGGCCTAGGTCGGTGTGGCCAGGGCTCGCCTTTTCCGCCGGTCCTGATCTGAACCTCGCTA
Organism: Ixodes scapularis; assembly: GCF_016920785.2. NCBI lineage: Eukaryota > Metazoa > Arthropoda > Arachnida > Ixodida > Ixodidae > Ixodes > Ixodes scapularis. The sequence goes on along the minus strand of NW_024609880.1, from coordinate 12,370,534 downwards.
ATAGCCGATTCACACGACGGATCAAATCGCGATTTTCGTCCGCGGACCGTGTACCACGTGACCGGGACGTCACCGATTCCTGCGATCCGCGCCTCCTCCGCGGAGGCGCGGACTGATAAAGTCGAGCGCCTTTTTCACTCGCGGACGTTTGGCGGCAGACTGACTTGGAAAGCATTTAGTCTGGCAACGGTACATTGTTTTCTTGGTATTTTTGCTTCTGTGCGTTCAAAACAAAAATGGCGCGTCGTTGCGTTTTGTGCGTTTGTTGGTTCATTTTGTCGTACGATTCTTGGTTCCACGCGTGAGAGAAACTCCAGAAACTTTGTCCAGCTGACGCGACGCAGGTTCCGGTGCTCCTCCGGGTCCGTGTCAAGAAGCTCCCGTCAAAATTCGTCTAGCACCGCAATAATTCTTGCACGTCCAATCAGGATTTCACCGAGCAAGCCCTCTCTTGTGGATGTGGTGTGCTTGAGTGTTGTGCACGAGCGCGGAGTGTGTGAAGGCATCTCCAAACGCCCCTCCGCGAGCCCAGAAGTTCGTCGCGTCTACGCCGAAGCTTTCTCGGGCAGGATCATGCCGGTGTCACTGTCATGCTTTGGGTTAGTAAAGTTAGTGGCGCTTCGCGCGAAGCCTGTCCCGGTGTTTTGTTCTCGATCTGTACGTAGCAGCGGCGTACGATTCGTTATCGCGGTAGCAACCGTCGATTTCTCTCTTGGACAACGGTGCTACGGTGCGATGTTGGAGTTTCGCGGCACTGTGGGGTGCGAACAGGTTCGGTCCGTCCTCACTGGCGTCTGCTCGTCGTCTCCCTCGTGTGGATGCGCTTGGGAGACGGACGAACCGCGGATATGTCGTCACGTGATCAATCCGTCCGCGGATCAGTCCGTTGTGTGAATCGGCTATAACGGAACGCTGCAGGAGTCGCCATGAGCCAGACCAGCCAGAACGGCTCCATCGTTCCTGCGCGGCCCCAGCCTGGTGCGGCACGCTCTTCCTGTTTCCTCGCGCTCGCCCCCGGCTAGAAAATGTGAGTAATTAGAAACATACTCTGCGTGCTAGAGAACAGTATGCACGTTACAATGGCTGTACCGTGATATGCAAGCCTGGTGTGAAAAGGTGACAGGCAACAAAGTGCACATGTGAGAAGGATATTTACGCTTTACTTGAGCTTTTTCTAAAGAAAAACTTACGCATCCTGTTTTCTGCATGCCGTCACATTTGTTACCAGATTCAGCGTTAAATTTTGTTGCCGAAACAAACAAAGCTTTATGTGCTGCGAAGATTTACTATTAGCAAACTCGCAGGTTTGGAAGGTTTTGGTTACGACTCCGCGTGTGCCGAACGGCTATGCGCACATACAACTACGACTGCCGGGACGGGCCTCTCGCTTCTTGAAGGCCTGATCGCCTGATTCTGGTCGTGACAGCGAAGCAACAATCGGCCCAATTGTTCCTATTGTATTTCCCTATGTGGTGTCTATAGTATGTTGCAACCTAAGAACGAAGGGCGAGGGTAAGACGGGCCGGGGAGGAGGAAACAGGCGGAACGCTAAAGAGAGAAGGCGGGTTTCCCCTCTCTTCTCCAGCGTTCCGTCTGCTTCCTCCTCCCCGACCCGTCTTACCCTCGCCCTTCGTTCTTAGGTGGCAACGGACTATAGTGACTCGTAGAACAACTTGTATAAAATTGTTATTTTGCTGAGTAGTCTGCAAAACAAGTTCGTCAGACCACTTTCCAAGCCTGCACTTCAACAGCAACAATTACTGTAGAATTTACTTACCTGATGCATCACACTGCAGTGATCCACTTCTGTTGCCGTGTCACTTCCGAAGATCTCGAGGGGAAGCGGTATAGTTTGACGCTTGAGTCGCCATCGTGACTGTGACAGTCTTTCACGCAGCAGTAGCGACATTTATTTTTTGGGGGAACCCTATCGAACCCCAGCGGGTTCCTGTGGCATCTCACCTACTCCTATAGGAGTAGGCAAGATGCTACAGAAACCCGCTGGGTTCATGGAGACGTGAAGCCGGGACTTACTTTTAAGAAGAACGGTTCCCAAAAAGGCTGACGCCGATCCAAAATGCCACATTCACACTTGGTTTCTAAATGCACCCGCCTGCAGTTCTTGCGATCCGGGCTGTCCTGGCCTACCCAGTCTTTTATTTTGCAGCCGCTAGATGGCGCAATACATAGTGACAAATTGCATTGCCAGTTAATATTTGGGTCACTTAAAGTGAGGGGAGTGGGTGGAGCGGAATGGGGGGGAGAGATTTGTATTATCGAGATTCTGCTGAGTCGTTGCCCAAGGCGCCTCCGACTGTACGTTGGAAATCTTAATTTGTTTTTCATCTGTATAAAAGCAGATATTAATTTACTGACAGGATGACAGTGCTGGTGGGCCCAACTCTAATTATGTATTTGCAATCTGAACTGCTGATAATGTAGTTGCAGGTAGTGACAATCTCAACTTAGTGGAGCAAGTCAATTGATTGTTCAGGAGAGGCTCTGCCCAGTACTGTTATTCACATGCTTCAGGCCCTTCTACCGTTAAGAAAATGGTGTTTCACCCTCTTTGCACACAGGAGCAGAGGGATCAAAAGTCGCTTTTTTAGGGGCAGGACAACACTGTCATACTACTATAGCCAGACTTTTAACTCAACAAATGGTTGATGACAGAACAGGAAGACATCATTTCATGACTTTATGCAGCGTAGCACGATACAGTCATTGCTTACCTGACAGGCGAGTAGTTGTAATAACGAGAGTTGGTAAGGTTGCCAGTATCCCACATAGATAAATACTATCTTAAAGGCGTGATTTCAAAAGGTAGTGTTCATTTATTTAGTGCATAAAGCAGCCTGGCTGTGGCAACATCATAAGCAACAATACCATCTTAATGGTAGTGACCGCAGCCCTTGTGTCACCTTACTAAAAGTACCGCAAGAAAGAGCTGACGTTACCTCTACAGGTTTGCATCGTCATAAATCAAGTTAAAGCGATTTGCTAATGGTCTGAAAATCCTAAAACAAGTGAAAGTGATTTACTGGGGGAGTGAAATTACGAAACATTTTGAGGGCATGCATTGCTGAAATCTCACCCTATTAGCAACTGTAGGATACATTTTGTTTGGGAATATGCATGCTTCCTGCTATTACTACAACAAAGAAATGGGGTTCAATGTTTTGACTAACATAGCTCCTGAGCATAGGGCTAGATTGACGTTGTGAAGGAATATTGTGCTTTATTTATACTGCATTGCACGTCATTTTGAATATGTTGTGCGGCTATCTTTTTCTTTATTACAGCTACAGTATGTCCTAGCGTATAAACAAATCAAGATTTTGATGTTACTCGTCGCTCTAACCTTTAATTTGCTATCCTAGGTGCTGCAGTGGCTGCTCTACCTGGTGAGGCCGTGGCCTCCTCTTGGCCACCTCTCTTTGCTGTCCAAGATCGTGAGGTACGTATCTGGGCCTACAAGACATTTTGTCTATTTTTTTCACTTCATTGACTTGCATTGACTTGTTCAGGAGAACAGACTAATGGCAGAAAAAACAAGGACACAAACAGGCAGGCACACAAAAAGGCAAACACAGGTACTGACTTAAAGGGATACTTCAACGAAATTTAAAATATTCCCGTCGTGTTCCAAAATAGGTTGAATATGATCCAGAATATCCGTAAATGACAATCGCACGTTTGTATTTTGAGCCTGGTGGCTGTATTTTTCGTTATAAACGGCCCACTCTGGCAAGCGCTCAGAGAAGGCCCAGTGGAGACCACGTGACATCCAACGCAATCGTGACGTAGGTCGTCTCAAGACGAGCAAAGCTACGGCGAGGCTGACGTCAAGAGGATGGCCTAGTCGTTCCAGCCACCGAAGCGGCTGCTTTTGTATGAATTTTGAGTGACGGGTTAATATTCTGTAATCTTGTAGGGGGAGAATAGCGACTTCTGCGACACACAAAAGGCATTCTCGGGAAGAGGGGAGTTCCTCCTGCCCCTCTTCTCTCGTCGTGGCCGGAGACGAGACAACCTCCGTCACTAGCTGTCAAGGTTCCTAGACGGGCATTACAAGCGAGGCGTTAGCGACATCCACCAAGTGCTCTTTGCTAATCGTTTAATTCGTTTTAAAATTCCTTTTCGTGACTTTTTTAACAAGATATTGGTATGTTCGATGTGATGCTGCTTTTTTGAACACATATACACCAAAAATGAGCGCCGAAATTTCGTTGTAGTATCCCTTTAAAGGTGCACTAAAGATGTTTCTCAGACAGGCTCTAAGTATCCAAAAAAATTATGCTCGTTCCATTCCTATTTTCCTTCTAAAAATAAAAATAAAAGAACATACTTAAGTCTTGCCATAGGACGAGCAGGTGAACTATCTTTGAAAAAGTGTACATGCGGATGACAGTGACATCAGTGCTATCTGATAGCCGTGTCCCACAAATTACAGTTTAGCAGTGCCAATAATACCTATCTAGAGGTTAGTAAGCTAGCCCGCTTCACTAGTATAGACTAGCAAAGAAGATAGAGTATGGATGGATGGTAAGGGCTTATACCTTTTGTAACGGGCGGCAGCTTGTGCCACCTAGCCGTACATTTCGTCATCCCTTCTTTTTTTTTAAATTGTATAAATTTTGTTCTACCACAACCCCACCCCCCTTTTTAATGTGATTATATTGCTTACTTATTTATATCATTTTGTTTATCCTTCCCTAGATCTTTTCCACCGATCTTCCGATCTTCTCTTAGTTACCGCAATTCTTTCTCTATCCATTTGTCCATCCATGTCCAGAAAACCCAGTGCCCCCTCCAAATCCGTAGTTATCCGCTTAAGAGGGTGGGACGAAGCCCCGTGCGCCTTAAATTTACATGTTCTATAGTTTCCCTTTCGCGGTTACATACGTCGCACAGAGCGTCCACTTCCTGGAATTTAGCCCATTACGTTATCGTTCTAACTTCAAACAACAAAGAGCTCCCCACTGAATTATCATACAGCTGTTCCTTCTTTATTTTTTTGTTTTTATGCCCTGTATATTGTTAAAGCTGATTTCCCCTGCATTCTCTCTTCCCACAATTTCCTTTTTGTTTCCTTTACTCCCTTTTCTTCTGGTATGCTCTGATCGGCTCCATCTCGTTGAATGTACTTAAATATCAGCTTGCGGGTTCGGTTTGTCCACTTAGTGTTTAGACTTTTTATATATAGCTACTTGTACACTCTCGCTGCCTACCGTGTCTCCTCAATTTCACCTAGTCTTATTTCAACTTTAACTTTACTTATTGCCTCTCTACTCGAAAGATGCCCAACCCATGTCCCCCTCTACTCCCTCATTTGGAGTATTCCCATGTGCCCCCAATGCCAACCTGCCCACACTCTTTTGCTGTATCTCTAAACCTGCCTGGACTTCTGACCTCATACACACTACCGTATTCCCAAATCACAGTCCTCGCACCATGACTCCCTTCCTTACACCCCTAACGACTTCACATCTATTATAGTTCCATAGTGCCCTGTGTTTCATGACAGCTGAATCTCGCTTCCCCTTCTTTATTACAATATCTTCATGGTCTTTTAGACACTGTCTTCCTTCACTTAACCATATTCCCAGATATTTGTACTTTTCTATGTGTTCTATCAATGTGTCCTCTATCTCAAGGGGTTCCCCCTTCTCGTCTTTATAACCGACTGCGATTATACCCGACCTGTCCCTACTAAATTTTAGTCTTAAATTGTCCCCTTCTCTGCTGCAAATCCTGATGAGTTCCCGTATTGTGTCACGACTTTCTGATACTAGTTCAATGTCGTCTGATACATTAACCGTGGCAATATTTGATTTACTTTATGTCCTTCCTTCATGTTAGTCAGATCAAAACCTAGGTTGCACTGTTCTAACTTTTTCCCATCTCACTGAGGTATATCATAAAGAGCAGGGGAGACAATGGCCAAACCTGTCTGAGATATCTTTTTATTGCTGCTGGTCTTGTAGTTTCGGCTTCCCATGTTATAATCACCCTATTCTCCGTATAAACCCATTCTAGAAACTTAACCGTGGTTCCCTCTAGCCCATATCCCTTCAATTGGTTCCAGAGTTTTTCCTGATTCACATTGTCATATGCCCCTTTGATGTTTAAAAGTGCTACCCATAATGGCCTTTGACTTGTCATTGCTATCTCTATGCACTGAGTGATTATGAATAAATTTTCATCCAGTCGTCTACCTTTCCTGAAACCATTTAAGCTCCCCCAGAATCTGTTCTCTCTTTGCCCATTCTTCCATTCTTCTTTTTACAATTTGCATAGCTAGTCTGTATATTTCTGAAGTTACTTTGATTGGTCGGTATGATTTGACACTGTCTTTTTCTTCCTTGCCCTTATATAATAATCTCATCCTGCTCAATTTCCAGTCCACTGGGTACCTCCCTCCTATAAGTATCTGGTCAATCACCTGCCTTAGTTTCAATTTGCTTGTTTTGCCTAGAACTCTTATCAACCTCATTGGTATGCCGTCTGGACCTGTTTCAGTGCCAGCCAGAACCTTTCCTTCTGCTTTTTTCCCATTCCTCTGTGGTCCTTTCCTCTTCCTCACTATGATCCTCCGCGTGTGTTGTGTAGACGCTACCATTCCCTACGACCTGATTTGATTCTAACTCCGAAAATACTGCTTCGATTGTATGTCTAATGTATTCTCCTGCCTCATCCCCTTCTACCTTTGTCCCTTCCTGTGTTGTTAGTGCCTGCTGGTACGCCTCGGTCATTTTTCCCTGTGCACTGATGTGTTCCCAGAATCTTTTTGCCGCATTCCTATCCTTTTGGCTTATCTCTATCATCCACTGGACCCCTGCTCTCCCAATTGTGGCCTGTATTAATGCTAATGTCTCCTGCTTTCTTTCCTGAAATTTCTCCCATTTTGTCGCTACTTCGGCTAGTGTGGCCCCCTTTTTCTTTGCCCATCTGTGTTCTTTAGATGCCGCTTGGCATCTCGATATTGCTGCCTTAACCTCTTTATCCCACCAGCTTTTGGGCTTGCGTTTTAGTTTTCTTCATCCTTGTTTGATTCAATATTTCTCTAACTCTCTTTTGAAAAGACTTAGTCTTCATATGTCCATTCTCTTTCCGGTTGCTTGGATACAATGTTCTCGATCTGCTTAGATGCCTCTTGTAACTGTTTAACATTTAAGTTATTCCTACCCTCTTGTTTTTGATTTTGCATTTCTGGTTTTATTGTGCCAAATCCGATTTTGATTCTCTTATGATCGCTCCCCAGACCTTAGACCTACATACCTCCTAATCTGTTGTATATTTTACGCGACATCAAACAGTAGTCAATAGTCGAGTGCGGGTTCTTTATTTCCCATGCTATTTTTCCATCACATTTCACCTGAGCGTTAACCCATTAACCTTTGCAGAACGCCTCTAACATCCTCCCTGTTGTATCTGTATGGCCATCAAAGTCTTCCAAATCTGCATTCACGTCCCCCAAGATAATTATTTCCATGCTAGTGCCAATTTCCCTAACGTCTCCTGATATGCATGTCAAGTGTTCTGCATTTTCCTTCCCTGCATCACCGCCTGTTTTTAGATAAACAAAACCCAGGGTTGTGTCCAAACGCCCAATATTGCCTTTGATCCACATGTGTTCCCTGCAGCCCTCTCATTCCTTTTCCCATTCCTGAACTTTAACTAACACCCCTAATCCCCCTCCCTTGCGTTCCCCATTGGCCCGGTTGCATCCCATCCAATGATATCCCGGTATGTATGGTGGTTCTTCCATATGCCTGAGATGTGTTTCTGCAAATCCATACACTGCAAAGTTGTTGCTTTCTAATCGCTCCTCAATCTTTTCCCACTTTATTCTGTTCCTGCCCTCCTGCATGTTTATGAAAGCTGTTTTTTTTTCCTAGTCCTGCGAGGCTTCCTCTCACCCTCCCAAACCCTCCCCCCTGTATCTACATTTTGGCCCTCATTTACACCGGCGCCCCCAGGCGATGTGACATCCAATCCTATCGCCTACCGTGCTCCCAGTGGTTCCACTGTAGTGGATGCCCATTGTAAAAGGGTCGGAGCAAGCTTCGTGCACCGCCCTGTTTACTTTCATTACTCCATACTCAAATCGTTCGCTCAACCCCCTTATCACCCGGTTAGCTTCCACCACCCGCTTCTCTATCTGCAAAGACTGTCCCCAGACCTCTGGGACGGTGCATATTTGCACATGCACAGTCTCAGAGACGTCCCTCAGCTTACGTAACCCCAACTCTATCTGCCTGGCGAGGTTCTTGCTCCGTCCCTTTAACACATCATTTAGTCCTGCGTGTACAAACACTAGGTTCTCTCCTTCCCTGTTTTTCCACACCTCCACCTTCGCTTTGGCCATAGCGTCTACCATGCACTTTCCTGACTGAGCCATACGGTTACCCTCCCATCCCCTTTCACCCTTTCCAGCAGCCCCTCCCTAACCCTTGTTATGTTTGAGTCTCCTACCACCAGCACCCTCTTAACCCCCGACTGCCTGTCCTCATCCCCTGCAGTTATCTGTGCTTTCTCTGCCTCAACTTCTGCTGCCTTCCTCGACCCCTGCTGTACTGCAGTACTATACAGCTGTGCAGGCTCCTTTCCTACACAGTCAATCACCTCGTCACTATTTAACTGGCCCCCTTTGTCTGCCCCCCCCCCCCTCGCCGTCTTCTCTGCCACCTCACCCTTTTTCTTATTAACTACTCCTGTCAGTTGCTGCACCATCTCCTCATACTTCTTCTTATGCTCTTCCAACTCTGCCTTCCACTCTTCCCCTAAGCTCCCCTACCTGTCGCTCAACCTCGGCTCTCTGTTCCTGTTATCGTCTCAGCTCTCCCGCCACGCTCCCTACCTTGCTTTCCCATTCCCTGGTCATCTCCACTACATCCGCTTCGGCCCTCTTATTCATATCTCCGACCTGCGCCTCGAGCTGAACCCGCTTCTCCCGCTCTACCCGTATCTCCCACTTCGACTCCTGAACCGTATCCGCCGATTCCCTTCCTATTCTCCCAAGACCAAGTTCTACCTTCTCGCAACTCCGACAGGTAAAGTTGCTCTCTTCGGCTTCTGTTACAGTTTTGAGCTCCAACTCCACCATGCCGCACCAACGGCCACACTCTTCAGATTCTACATCGGGTCCCCCTTTTACATTAGCCTGCGCATTTTTCTTCCTTCACATATTCACCATTGCCTACGGACACACAGCGCGACCCCACGAAAAATATCGCACCAAAACCAAAAAAGCCTGGGTAACGTCTGTCCACAAAACCAACTAGCCCGCTAAAAGTTTCAAACGTGCAGGTAGTTTGGTCTTGTGACCCTACCTAAAAAGCCTGTAACCCAACTATCCTATCGCTACTTTAAAAACTGCTTTCTGCTACCTCATAAAACCACCAGAGTTAGAGCAAAAATGCTTTACAGCAGGGTGGTAAACCTCGAGGATCAACCCCAATGGGGTGTGCCTGCGCAACACCACCAATGAAGCAGATCCAACAAGCAAGTCTATCCTATCGCTAGTTTAAAAAGTGCTTTCTATAAACACACTCGCAACTAAACTAAATACACCAAATATTGCTTAGCTTCGCAGGAGCTCTGGAAAACAAGTCCTCTTTGTCAGCTGATAAGCAGCTGACTGGTGAGACATATTGATGCCTATTTCGGAACACAGAAAGGGAAGGTAGTGAGCTTTGGTAATAGCACACTCATTCGTGTTTTCTTTTTCATGTCTTGTCATGAAGTGGAGCCAAAGGTTTTTTTTTTTTTTTTTTCACATTGCTCGGCTGCCCGAGGTTGCAAATATTTGTACAAAACATGGGAGTGCACAGCAGTATACTTCCTTCATACTTGGCGATGTCGAATTTAAAAATTGTCAAATGGTTCATTAAAGTCAAGCTTTCGTGAAACAATTTTTTTATATCATTATTAGTATTTGATGTGTACAGCAATAATGGACCTCCTTTCTTAATGCATATTCCAAAGCTGAAATTACTTCTCTTAAAGGGGCGCTCGGGAGCTTTCTAAGACGGCCTATTTATGGCCGTAACACATTCTATGTGCTCTAAGCATCCCAAATATTTAAGTTTAAATCATGTGCAGCTTAGCTCACTAATAAAAATGTCATAAAAGATAGTAAATCTCAGACATACAAATGGCGGCACTGAACCCGGCCGAATGTAGGTGAGGAACGAACGGGGCTCATCAGACAATCACAAGCGATAGCTTCACGTCCGGACAAACAGCCAACCAGCCTTGCTCGTCTGCACAAGAGGCCCTCGCTTGCAATTGACTGACAAGTGTCTTTCGCCGTTCCACCCTATTCGCCTTGATTCGGTTCAACCGCATTCGCTATCGTTGATCGCATTTTTTAATAGTGAAATAGGCCACACATGATTGTAAGTTTTGGACTTGTGGGATGTTAGAGCACATAGGTTGACTTAGGAACATAAATAGGCCATCCTGGAATACTGGAGAGTGCCCCTTTAATTTATTTCATTTTTTTATATATATCTACAGTTCAGCATTTCAGTAAAACAAAGCAGGAACATGATTGCAGACGAAAGTGGAGAGTCCATTTGTGTTACCTGTATTTCTCCACTTTTTGTGCATTTTCTTGACAGTGTTACTCACTGCAGATTCATCTTGGACCTGGCATCAAAATGCGAGAGGCAGCATTTACACACGCTGTGGAAAAGGCTGCCACTCCTGGCCGCTCTCTCAGAATGGTCAGCCGATCACTGTGGGAGCCTGCGGAGCTCTTCGACAAGGGTGTGTCAGGGCAAGCCTGCAGGCGTCTCCTCTAGGAGGGTGTGGTGGGAAAACAGCCCCTACCACACCAGGTGGGTATTTCTGATCAACCTGGAAGGGCGCAGCACCTGTTGTGGCTGCTGTGCTTAGCTCTGAACAAAAAAAAAATTTGGTTATGGGGATATTTATACAGCGTGTAGTTGGTCTGCCATTAAAGTTGCGACGAGTCACACACTGTAGATGAGCAGCGTGTGACGCATCGCAACTTTAATGGCAGACATAACTTTTGTATAGTGTGAGTTATGATTTACTATGATTTGAGATTTTTATGAACCTATTGTTGATTTTGCCTTGTGCAGCACACATGTACAGTGAGAGGCACTAAGAGGTCAGACAAGGTGAATGTGGACAGAGCAGGAGAAATGCCACTTGGGGTGCAGCGGTTTCTTTGCTCACTGGGAGCGAGGCCACGATGTGCGATCTGCAGTCAAACCTGATATTATCGAACCCGGTTAATTTAAGGGCACATGGTAAGGTAAAATTGAAAAAAAAAATTGATTTTAGTTTTTTTCGCAATTTTAAAAGTTTAGTTCTTTCTGCACATTTTTTATTGTCCCAGTGTTTTTGGAAAGCTATATTTCGGGCTGAAAATCACTTCTTACGAAAGCAAGTAGCAGGTGACTACGCCTCCTTTTGGGATACACTCCCTGTTTATCGATGAATTCTCCAACAAAACAAAATCAACACAAGAACTAAAAGCTTGTCCAGTAACAGATTATCTCAAAAAAATTATTTCGAAACTATTGCATAGCTTTTTTTCAACCAAGGCAATCACGAGACGCTGTTCACGTTTTTCCCAGGTGTGTAACGTGTGTACATTCAAGTGTTCGTGTTTTCATAACGACAAAATGGCGCCATTGAATGCTGTTCTTTTATTCAATGGTGGCAGCATTGCACAAGCCAATGTTTTGAAGTTTTGCGGATGGAACCCTGTTTGGAAAGCCATCAAGTGGCTGAGGGAAGTTTACATCACTCTAATATACTTTACGGACCAAGCGACATGGCAGGTCACAAAAGAGGCCCAGCAAGCAAGGCGATAAGCCTAAAGGCGAAGATATGACTTTAGCAATGCCTTTCAAGCTGGCGGCTATTGAAAAAATGACTGTAAGGCTGTTGGTGCCAATAGAAATTCGTTATTCACCAGTTTTTTTACTTTGAACTCAATTATCTCAAAACAGTGTTTTTTAGTACATAGGTACCATTTTTTCCTTCACCTGACATTATGAGGGTTGATTTTTTATTCCATGAACACATGGGTGTTCAAAAATACTGAACTAAAATTAAAAATGTGCACCTAGCAGTTTTTGAGTTACAAAGTTTTAATAGATGAAAAAAAAACTAAAATTTCAGTACTAGAATAAAAAAGATATAAAAAAAACTTATTTTAGATTGGTTCAAATAATTATAGATCAGTGGATAAAACACAATATTTCGAACAAAATGATATATGCATGCCAGAAATACTCCTAATAGTCATTGAGAAAACTGTTCCTCAACATGGTCTCAAATGCATGGGGAGTATAGTACTTACCTTGTGCCCTTAAGCTATTTGTAAATGGACTGGTAGCCGCAATACAAATGCATAGCGAAAAATGCAATTACATCGAACGAAAATTGCAGCGTCTCCCCATGGACCGATCTGCCAAGAGCGCTGTTTAGCTCTGCAAGCTGGCTTTCTCCCTGCTTGAGAATCATCCTTGGGGGAGAGCCAGCTTGCAGAGAAAGCTGGCTTTTTTTCTTTTGAGCAGCCGCGTCGGCCGCCCAGGAGTAAAAAAAAATGTCTTGTGGGGGGAGAGGGTGAGCCGGTAAACGAAGAAGCGGCCACTATATAACTGCAGTCGGCGTCCCTCATGATGTACAGATGCCCCTTTGAGCGTGAACAACTTTTCTAAATGTGGCGTGCTTGTTCGTTGTCAAATTCATTAAAACTTCTATAGAGAATTGCCCGCTATATCAAAGTGGTAGACGGTTTTTTGAGAGTTTAATATAGTCAGGTTGGACTGTATTATGTTGCCCACAGGTAGGCGAAATCAGATAGAACGTGGGAGGGCGGGCTGAGTGATAAATTGACTGATTATCAGGCTCGACACGACATAACCTCTTGTTTACTGTTGTAGTTGTGATTTTATTATTTTAACGTTTTTTTTATGAATAACTGCTCGTGTATTTCTTTTTATGCACTGCAGGTTTTATCACGCAATACCGACTTGCTGAAGCCATCATCTTAGCCATCCAGATGTGCTGGCAAAAGTGGCATGGAAGAAAAGAGCCATGGACAGCTCAGTCTGCATGAGAAAGTTTGCGAGTGGTGCATGTTGTGAAAAAAATAAAATAGTAAGTTCCATTCTCTTTGTCTTTGTAGTTTTGTTTCATGGCAGAATGAACACCTAAACCTGCAAAAAATTAGCAGTCTTTTTGCACAATTTTCTAGCTGTTGTCATCAGCAGTACTTTCTGCATCTAAATTATATTGTGCAGGCATGACCAGGTCACCCCAGAAGACACTAGGTCGACCGGATCACATCAGAACACGCCAAGACACTAGAACACGTCAGCACACTAGAACACGTCAGCACACTAGAACACACTAGAACACGCCAAGACCCGTGTCTGAATTTCCGCTCTGATGTAAACGTCAGAAACACACCAGACCCGGGCTGGTGGATTTTTCAATAGGGTGCCGCCGTCGCTCATAAATGGCGGTAGCTGTCTAGACTTGTGTTTGCCGGTTGCCCTCTTGCCGCCGTCGCACATAGATTGCGGCAACCTTTCCAGCCTCGGCACCAGGCAACTGGTTGCTGCCGTCACTCATAGGTGGCGGCAACATTTCTTCGGAGGAAGGAGTGCAGGAACGGAACGAGCGGCTATGTGCGGAGCAGCGCGAATGCTTCCGCAACCGCCACAAGGCCGCTATCACCTAAAGTTCCACTACGTTGAGCGCTTCAGATTTCCTTGTGAAATAAGAGCAGATCGCTCGCCTGGAAAGCCACCGCCGAGAACAGAAGCTACAGCTCCGCTGCTCTCTTCCTTCTTCACCAGAGTAGAAAGGCTGAAAACTTTTTTGCGAATGTTTTGTATTAACTTGCCACTTTAGTGTCGGCAATTCAAGGTGGCAAGCCTTTTTTTTTAGATATTTCTGCTTCCTTTTTTGTACATGTTTCGTACTTCGAGGGGAGAGGTACTGAACTGGAAGAGTGCTTAAATTAATACTATAGTGTACGAGTCAGGAGTCACGCATCGGAACTTGCCGTCTTGTCTCGCAAGTCCGTTTCGTTATGGCACAACGCTGACAAAATATGTTGAAAGAGAGCAACTTAACCTGATGAACAAAACGAAAACCCAGGCACACCTGATTGTAGAATAGGGAACTTTCCTTTTAACGAGGAACGTATTGTGCGGCATAGCAAAAAGACGAATTTACGAATTTACGTGTTAAACTATAAAAGGGTATCTCGCACTTCCCCAACGAAGGCACGAGGATTACTTTCGATAATCTGAGCCCCTCTACTCGTCAGCTGGTTAAGTTTAACTGCGACATAAAGTTAAACGCCCTTCCCTACTAGGTACAAGTACCTGGCCAAGTTTGACGAGGAATGGATGCTTAACAGCCCTGATTTATTATGTAATGATAGCTTGTGTCACGTGCAGTTTGTAGAGAATATAAGTGGCTTTCATGGAAAGCTTTCTGATGAAAGGAGACCTGAGTACGCACGATGCCTGGTTTTCGCAACTCAGCATGCACTTGAACTCAAGAAACCCTTCTTGTTGCTCGCGAAACAACTAGGTAAGGTAAAAACAAATTAACCCATGTTTAGAGATTATTCAATATTTGTTGTCTGCAGTCGAGACAAGTCTCATTGGAATTTCCTTCCCATTGTACAAGATGATGACGAAGTTCAGTGCTTGAACCGACAAGAAAAAAGTGAGCCGTGAAAAGAGTGCGGCGCACCGGCAGCATGCATTGTTGGCCAGCATGTAAGAACTGTGCATAAAACTTTATCAAAATAAAATCGCGTACTTTGGCTCCAGCAGAAATATCTATGTAGCCTGCTGCTTCGTGCCATCAATAACTGGCCGATCGAGTCAAGACAATTCAGTAATTTCCAAAGATGATGCCACGTCGCCTATTATCGCATACCTTGAGGCTTAGTAATGGCCAGCATAGAAAAACGATCTAAAAATAGGAAGAGATCATTGTCCATTGGGAACGCGAAGGCCGGCGCTTTGCGTTGGACATGCTGAGACGGCTTGGCCCTAGTTGTTTCTGGTAACGCACTGCTGTAACGGGAGAGCTTGGCACAAGTCTGCTGAAACTCGCGCCCTTGAATGTTGAACACGAGTCCCCGTCGAATGCTGGCACAGCACCTATAGACAACGCAACCCTTGTTATCTGAAGTGTCAAGAGCGAAGACGCTAACATACATGGTGGGAGATGTGCACGAGGAGGTTGAAACCAAGCATGTGCTTTGGAGGAAATGGATGAGCAAAATAGCAGGGTGAAAGCAGGGCTGTGCAGCTGCACGAGACGCTAAATACATTTTCCACTCGCACCGAAGAGCTATAGTTTTGGCAGGGCTCTCTTTCAGATATGCTATACTTCGTCTTATCCTACGAAGGACTAAAGGTCAAAGCCATTTGCCGCCAGGCTCAATTACGTTCAACGATAAAATCTGACACACTTAACATTGCTTAGAGATGGTTGAATAATGCTTTTGGTAAATATTGGTATTTTGATTTTGGTATTTTGCTAAATACGTTTCAGCGTGTTTTATTTTTTTAGGAAATTTAGTCCTCCTGTCAAACACCAAACGGTCCCCAGACCCCGTCAAGCTGCCTTTCGCAGCTTTTTGTCTGGGGCACCATTGGCTATAAGGCTGAAAATAAAGACTGATTGAATAAAAAAGGCTGTATCATTTCTATAGCTTCGACACTGCAAAGAGCCTGTATAGGTCGTGGCTTTATTTTGCAATGTAAAATGTACGAGTCACTCAGTGCTATTCGATTCGAACCACTGTCCGCCCATCCTCATCAGAGATTCGAGACGCGTGCACCGATATGTGCATCGAAGCGAGCTACCACGCAATTTCTATGTAGCTCGTGATTGGCTCTGACTATCGAAGCTTTTGCCTTTAGTCTATTGAAGGATCACGCCAACTATATCAAAACAATGTGTGTGTAGTTAAGGCCCAAAATGTGTACCAAGTTAATTTGTGCAACATCACCACGATGCAACAGAATGAATTCTGTGCTGCAAATGTCAGTTGAAATGCACACAACCTACAAACGGCCGAAAGTGCAGATTCACTTGCCTGAACACTGTACCTGCGTAGTCGTACCCCTTCAGGCCGCCATCCATCATCTCCAGTAGCTGCACTACCGGCTCGTTCTGGAGGGGGACCAGGTAGGCCGCTCTGTCCGAGTCGTTGCCGCTGGCATGCACTGTTAAAAAAAAGGAGTAGTACTTCGTCCTTTTTGGGGACTAAATCGATGTCACTGAGAGCGATCCCCCCAAAAACGGCAAAACCCTGGTTTAGTCCCTCCCTTCTCTTTTAGTCCCTTTTTATTAATCCCTTGAGGTCAAAATTTTGAACCGTTAAAAGGAGTGTTTTTGGTCCCTACCGCAGGGCATCAGGGACTAAGTTTAACTCTTCAGGGGATTAATCATGGTCCCTTGAGCACCGGCGTGTTTATAATTGGGGGAGTAACTTTTATCTCTTTGGGGATCAACAGTGGTGATTGGGGACTAACTTTTTTTTATTGGGGACTAAATCTAGTCCCCTTGGGGATTAATTTTGCCACTTAAAGAGCTGATATTTATAGTCATGGTGGAGTAACTTTCGTCCCTTTGAGGATTAATTTTGACCCTTTTAGGGATGAAGTTTACACTGGGGGAGTAAATTTCGTCCCTTTGAGGATCAATTTTGTCACTTTGAGAGATGAATTTACTAGTAATGAGACCCTTCAGCTGTGTATAGAAGTGAAAGGTTTGCGGCATTGAACAGCTTCCTATTCAGAAAAGGCAGATTGTGCCACTTGTTTGAAAAAAGTATCTCTTCACAAAGTTGCACAAAGTATATTTTCAGAACAGGGAGGTACTCAATACCGCAGACCTTTCAATCCCATTCACAGCTAAAGATTGCAGTACATCTGAAAAGTCGCACACATTTATTTGGAAAAAACAAGCCTTTGTTGTTAAACAAGCTGCGAAGACTGGATATGCGGAGATCACTCGTAGAGGTGGTGGTGGTGGTAAAAACGTTAATTGAGTCTGTTCAATGATGAAGCCCCCGGGTCAGGTCCCCAAGTCCAAGGCCCCGCAGGCCACCGCTACCCGTCTAGCCCGTTCGAACAGCGCTCGCTGCCGCTCGGGCCGTGAGCTGAGTAGAGCGGCCTCCCAGGAGGTTGTAAACTTTCAGGCAGGCTTTAACAGCCAACATCACCATTTTACGAAACACGTTGCACCAGCTATCTGTAGAAAAAAATTAGCTCTGTCACTGTGGAAATATAATAATTCTAGAACTACAGAACCCTGAAAATGAAAACAATTGCACATCACAAGAAAGTATACCAGAAAATACTGCCATCTTGGCACTGAAGGACTTGCCGAAATTTCACATGACTAGCATATATATAGCCATCTACAATGGTTCTTAGTCCTGCGGAACAAGCCCGAAGTTTTGGTGCCTGCACATTAAAATGTAAGCATTCACTAAATGTGCATGTTACCTGTTGAAATTTTAAGGCATTTCGCCTCCTTTTTGTGAAAAATGAGACCAACTTGGCAGGGCCTACGGTGGGCATGCTTGCAGAGTTAGCAATGCTTGTAAACTGTGACGTCATTTTGTTCTAAGCACAGCAAGGCGAAGGCGATCTTTCATCTGCTTGTTGTGTCTATCGGGAGTTACAACCATCGCTAACTCCAACGTTTGCAGACAAGACTGCTATTGACACTGGCCAGTTTGTTGGTCTTATTTTTCATGTGAGGGCAGCTAAGCTTTGAAACTTTTGCAGGAAAAATTCACATTTGGTTAAATATTAATTGAGCTTTCTACATGCAGGATCTGATTTTTCTGGCTCGTTTCACGGTACTAAAACATGTTGTAGACCACCCTATATATCAATTCAAGAATAAGAAAACTTGGAGCAAAAAAAAAAAGCTACCAAGAGACAGCTCTTTTCAATGCCCTTTGTTTCCTTGTATAATGAAAGTGACTATAAAAAATCAAACACCCTAGTAAAAAAGCTCCCAATCATAAAATATGAGGAAGTAAAATTAATAGTATATTTATAAATGAAAAAAACCTGGAACGGGTTTTTGACCTTCAGGAATATATGTGCTCAAGAAAATAAAAATAATGTTCCCTTAAATGCGAATGCATTCCTTCAATGCATTGCACAAGCAAAGAAAAACTTTCTCTTACCAACATATGTAGGAAAAAAACATTTCTTTTTTTTTCAATTCAGGCTGGTCAGCAGCCTTGTGCCCATGCAGCCCAGCTTTGAATGTTTGAGACCTACAAGTCTCTCAAAACAAACGAATGTGCGACGATAATTCACGAAGTACTGAAGGTCGAAAACATAAGCCAGGCAGAAACAAAGTGCCACAGCTTCCAGAGGGCCCTCTGTCTCTAAAGCCTGATTTACTAAAAGCACACTGCAGCGCTCTGTTGAGGTCCTGGGACACACTGCGATAGAATAGACTGCAGGGCACGTCTGAAAGAAAGGTCGGGAATCAAGACAAATCGTAAAATCGAAGTCTTTATAACAAAGAAAAGAGGCCTCCCCTTAAGGCCCGTTCACACTCTTGCGACCGAGTAAGACCGAGAGAGACCAGACCGGTTTTTAAGCCCCTTGCGAACTCTTAGGACCAGCTCCGCTGCATCGCATCCGGTCCTAAGAAGTCGCAAGAGGCTTAAAAACCGGTCTGGCCTCTCTCTGTCTTACTCGGTCGCAAGAGTGTGGACGGCGCTCTACAGCAGACGTAGGTAACTGATGATAGACTAGCTGAAACAGGTTCAATACATACTCCCTAAACCTAACACGCCAAACCAATTACCCTAATATTCTTCTTGGCAAATCAAAGCTAAATTGGTCATTGGAGCAGCTGTAATATCTTCTCCCGGCAAGGTAATCATCGTGTACCCGAACTCCACCACGAGGTTCGACTGGTAAGCCAAGGAGTAGCACAAACAACGCATAAGATGGACCATCTCCGGGCAACAGTAAGTTTAGGGAGCCACTGCGATATCTAAAACTCCTAGATGCGGTTGCTGTATGTTCAAAGGCTCTTACACGGATGCATCTAATGCCTTGCATTAAAGCCAGAAATGTATTTTGTTTATAACGAAAAATTCAGCCTTCAGGCTCAAAATACAAGCGTGAGATTGTCATTTACGGATATTGTTGATCATATTCAACCTATTTCTGAACACGACGGGTATATTTCAAATTGTGTTGAAGTATCCCTTTAAAATATTTTCATACCACATAGCACAGACACTTCAGGAATTTTTGTCCAACCACCATCTACACTATACTCTGTTTCACTTTAGTCAGGGCGCAGTGGATGCTACGAGCCATCAAAGCAAATCCAAAGCCGTGCGAGTGTCATGTGCCCTTAGATAGCGGGCGCAAAAACACGTATTATGTGCTATGTTCGAAGAGCACGATTGGCTGGCATTGCTCTTGGCACCCACTGCATCCGGACATAGGGTGAAACAGTTATACCATGCAGCCAAATCCTACCCGGTGAGAAATAAGGGCCTGATTTTGTTTCCTCATATGCACACACTTAATGAACAGATGCCAAGTGTCACGGCAATTGAACACAAAATATGAAGGCTGCATTTAAGCATCACATCACTAATGTAAATTTATATATTTCCTTTTAAATGCAGCCATTCACCAATTTTTTTAATGTCACTCATCACCAGACGGTCACTCACAATTTAAAATTAATGTACAGAAGCAATTGGAATTTCAGATGCCGTACAGCCCACTGTTAGATATCTCAAATTTAATTTACATAGTTTGCACGTGGTTTGCACCCACCTATCACATGAACTGAGTCGGCACCAATTTGGTTGCAATAGAAAGCTAGCTGGATTGGGACTTCCGCTAACAGTCAATGAAGGCTAAATTCTAAAGCAGGAGTACCTTGTTTCTCCGATTCTTTAACATCATCCATCCTTTCAACAGTCTGGTAGAAAATGTCCGGCTTTGGCTTGCCCTGTCGGTACAAGGACGGTCGCCAGGTTTTCTAATGCAATTTAAAAAAAAAAGCGTTGCTTGGCATCAATGCTTGTGATGCGATGAAACTCAGCAAAAATGTTAAATAAAAATAGTTCATCTTTAGTCAACCTATAAATTGTAAACTACCCTGTAGAAAAGCCGGAGGCAAAAAGAAAATTCCCATTTTATTATGAGAAACAGAATCGTAATTGCAAAGATGTCAGGGGGATAAAAAAAAGACTTGTACTGCTTGCTTTTGCCATGGAGGAAGTGCCAGTTAAGGCTATGGTGTTGTTATCAGTTTTCTGAAAGTAATTTGTTCCAAGCACATTTAATTATGCTTGTGATCACATTTAGTTTTGCCCGTGCTTTGACAAATGCTGTTAATACTTACTTTAAAATAAACAAAGAAATAAAAACAAGTATGAAGTACCCAAATTCTCCACATAAGCCAAGTAATGAAGAGTGCGTAGTGTTTTTGGTTGGTCAGTTTCGATCAGATGCATCCCAGCTGCACCAAATCCCGCTCAGCAGGAGGAACCTCCCGAAATATAAAGTTATTTGCTCGGTTTTCTAGCCCTTCAAAAATAGAACTAAAACGCAAGTATTTTCTTATAATGCTGCTATAAAAAAGGCAAGCAAAAACTGTCCTATGAAGAGAATTTGTTTTTAAAGGCATGTTGAACTTGAATAATTCCCACTGAATTGAGCTACTGGGCAAGGACAGTGTGCTTGCTCTCTTGTTCAGTTGAAAACTTCCAACGGGTTGGCAGGGCAGTGCCATTTTAAACCTTATTATCACATTGGGTATGCTCTCAGATCCAGCCAGCTGTTGATCAGAAAACTGGTGACCATGCTTTCTACACATCCTCATGTGCATGAGGGCAGGGTTAGGTAATGAAATACTTGTCCAGAGATCCCACAGTTTCTTCCAACCCGTAAGCTGAGCCCTTGGAATGAAATTAATAGCAAAAGACGAACAACGGCTTCATTCACTGCAAATGTGCTGAACAAGAAAAGTGTAATACAACGAAGGGTAAAGTGCACCTTTTTTTTTCTATATGTTTAGCATCATGAAGCCTTACGATGATCTCCAGAACAGGGCCGGTCTTGGTTTTTCCTCAGTCACCATGAGAACAGTAGGCAGGTTTTCAGGGGCAACATCCATAAATCGCTCCTTTGCCTTGACGCCAGTACTAATACGAAAAAACACTGAAAAGATCTGCAAGAAAAATTATTTTCACATCTTCAGTCTACTTGAAGATATTTGTAAACTGCTCTTTTCAAAAGAAGAAGCGAAAAGACCATGATTTATTAGTTGCAACAAAATCGTAATTGATGTCAGTGGGGAAAAAAAAGGAGACCCATATGGTGCCAGGCTTCACCATGACAGGACAACCGGCGCGTTTATGCCAGGACTTGAGCCGCAACCGCAAAGCAGATCTCCGCAACCGCGGAGCAGATCTGCGCGTTGGGGAACATTTTGTCCAACCGCGTCACCGAGCCAATGAGATCTCCCTGCGGGAGCTCCCGTTCATTAGCAGCGCGAATGCCCCATAATCGGGGTGGTCGTGGTCTTATCAGGGCACCTACTGCTCCTAAAAGCATGAGCAACATCCTTAGTAAGCAACATATTACCTGGTCTGTGAGCTTTAGGGCTGGATTGTCGTCTACGATGTTGGAGATTGTAGGGTGTATGCTGATGTACCCTCTTTGCCCAAAAAGTCCTCTCCATGGCATCTTTCGCCATCTCCATATACGCTGTCGTTTTCTTCCTTTCTCTTCTCATTCCGTCCATGTCGCCGGCTATGAAATTTCAATCTTCAATCGTGGGCGAGGATGCTTGCAGCTTCCGATAATTAGAAGGAACGAAGTAAACCAACCTTGAACATAGTAAAAACACTCCGAGATTGCGAAAAAGAAAGGACAGGCAGACACAGTCTTAATTAACTAGCACCAGCTCGTTTTCGCCCTAAACTTCTCTTCATAAATACACCCTTTTCCATATGTCTGTTCTCCACCTGTGGCCGAATATTCTTTCTACATCACAAGTATTTTTCTGATAACATTCAAGAGACAAAGGAGCCTACAAGTCCGAAATCAATAAATTAAAGAGGTCAACATTCAGATACTACTCAGTTAGTTCAACACCTCCTAGTTTCCAAGGCCTTAGTGTTGCTGGATTCTACCCCCACTCATAGGTCATCACAAAGCAGACAGGAAAATGTGCTGGATTTGCATTCAGCTGAAACACGTATTCTCACTAACTGAACACGAGTTCTGGGCCAATGCTTACATAGCACTGTCCACTTTGTACCCTGCACTGAAATATGATAGTCGACAAAGAAAACCAAGTGCTAAGGTATTGGTATTTAGGAGGTGTTAGGCCAACTCAAAATTAAAGTGTCGTTTAAATGAAGCTATAGCAACATTTTGTGTCGTGATAAGAACTGTTCATGGCATGTGCAGATTTATTTTTACGTGACTTGTCTTTATTTTTGTTTGCGGCAGCTTCTGTTCCAAAATGACGATGCTATGTGGTATAATCCTATGCTTCATGTAAAATACTGCCACAAAGCACAGTGTCAGTCATAACCAGAATTTATTAATGCGAAATTGAACGACATTCAAGACGAGAACATTGCACACTAGAGGGCCACTGAAAAAAATTTTTTTTTAAACAGTTTGTAAGGGACACAAGTGCCAAATAATAAATTTTACGCGAAACATTTTCTTAGGGCATATTGACGGCGCGAGATTAATTTTCTATTAATTTCATGACGTCACGGAATGGTAATACGCAATTTCCCCCTCAATAAGATTGCCATACCATCTCTCCACCTCAACGCGAAGGCCAAGGCAATCCAACTCTTCTCCCCGCTACCGAAATGCCGAGAGAAAACAAGTGGAAAGGATGTGATTACCGACTAAATAGCCGCCTCGCGCAATCACTAACTATTTTAGCAGTGACCCATGACCTGTTGTTTTTCTGTGTTTGTTGCATATTTAATATCGTTGACTTGCTACTAGATTACTACCTTTATTGTATGTGTGTTCCTCTCCCCCTCTGTAATGCCTTCGGGCCCTGAGGGTACTTTCAATAAATGAATAAATATTGCTTTAACATTTTTTTTACTCGCGCAAAATTTACATTTTGACACGCGTGTCCTAACTAGACTGTTTGAAAATGCTCAGAGCCCAAAACAATGAAAGTGCTCAGAGCCCAAAGCAAACACAGCTATCAAATAACAAGCATACAAAAAAAAAAAAACATTTTAAACCAAGTTAACAAGAGCAACTTTGCATAATACAAAACATATTTCGAAGCCACGAGCACAAGTTGAGTTATACACAGGGCGAAACAAAACTCCGAATTGAGGATCTCAAAAGCAAAAGTATTACAAGACAAAACACCTCCACGCTGGGCTCTATAAACAATGTGTATCGTTACAGCTTCCAAGTTCAATTCCGATTTTGTGATTCCCGACCATGGTTGAAACTATAAACCGTGCCGCGGAGCCGACCAGCATCGGCCGAATCATAGAGGGCCGAACGACACTCGGAAACCCGCAGAGAAAGTAAAAACATAAAGTAATGCTTCACTAAACGCGCGCGTGCACGACTTCGCGGCACCGCTCAATTTCGTGGACACGTGCTCTTACAACGTTTCGTCGACTTCGTTTTGTCTTTTTTCACCACGGGGATTGCGTTATTGGATTAATTTCGTTCGCCGCAAGCCTACCTCAACTAAAGCGGAGTTGCCCAGGCGACTCTGATACGCCAGAAATGAATTCGCGATCGCCGCTTTCAAACAGTCCGCACTACGCGCTGAAACTCCCCGCTCAGCTCGGGGAAACTTAATATTGATTGAGAACATGTTTATTTACGCATACCGGATACGACCATACTTTTCGCCTAAGAGCGTAAGGGCGAAACTTCACTCTCGAGGCGCGAACTCGCACCAGGCCTCATGCGAACTGCAACGGTTTCGTCAAGCTCGCATCGCCTTGGTCGCCGACCGAGGCGATATCTGCGGAAGGACGCTTTCGATGAAGCGTCGCAAGGTTGGTCGATGAAACGAACGCGGGAACTTTTCGATGAACCTAAGTCGCATTAAAATGCTACTGAGTCGCCGAAACGATCTGCCAGTGTAACATCGTTTGTTTGATGAACTGATTGCCGCCGGGCATAGTTTTCAATGCTAGGCCTCGTTTGCACGCTAACATGGGCGAGTACGCGCCCGACCGCGTCAGGGAGCGAGCGCCTATCGTACAGGGAAATCCTGCGGCTTTATGAAGTACGTTCTGAAATGTCTATAACATTTCTGCTGCTCTACAAGTAGCCAAAGCAATCGAAACTCATCGTTCAATCGGTCGCCACTCCGACTGCACCCAACGACGCATCCACCGCACCGCCACAAGTCAACTGGGTCCAACCGTCACCTCTAGTTCAAACTCGGGCGCGTGAGCTGCAGTTGGAGAGTATATAGCCTCGTAACCGGCGCCTCCGCTACGCTCGGATTCCGTTCTCACGTTTTTCGCGGTCGGAAACATTCACCAAATATGGGCGTGCAGTCCCACTTTCTAAATCCCGGGGCCAAATCTTGTTTTTCCAAGGCTTTTTTTCCAAAATAGCTACTCGAGTGATGCTTCGTCCATTTCATCGAAGGCTTGTGGCAGCCATTATTGACGGGGGTACTAAAGTATTCATTAGGGGAGCAACTCCAGTGGGAGCAACACAATGCCCGCGGGACGAACTGCTCGAGTTACCGCTTCTGAATAGAGGGCGCTAGGGCTGTGGGGGTGAAAGATGGCGATTGGTCCCTTTGCGCACCCTTTTTTTGAGAGTGTGGCGGGTGGCCATGTGCCCTGCTACTGCCCCCCTCCCCCCCTCCCAAGCGCAGCAATTGCGCGCATGGGTGTGGGGGGTGGCCCTCCTCCTAAACAATAATACCGTGCTTGTCAAGGAACTTGATTCAGGCAGCCTTGATATAGGCATGCTGAATATTCAGAATAAGCACTCCCATACATTGGCCAGGCTGGGATATTTTAGCACGATATTTTGTCACACAGGTAACAAATAAAAAGGAAGTTTGACCAATGCTGCAATGACATTATAAGAGTTAACGGAAATAATGCCATTTTATGACATTTTGCACAAAAAACAACTATTTCCCCGCTTCCTACGGAAGATATGTCGAGATGTGTTGTGTGCCTCAGTTCACGAATCCTAAGTGGCGCTAAATTGGTGCGGGATAATCCACGGCACTCGAAATACTGTGCATATCACGATCTCTCTCTATACTACTCCGAACTGACACACGCTGGCAAAATGGAAACGCGAAAGGTTTTACTGACATCAACTTTCGCCAATCGCAACTACAAGAGTAGATCGATCGCTGCGATTAACATATGGATAGAACACTCACGTTTTTTGTGAGTCTTGCGCTTTTTGTCCGAGCGCTCATTTTCAGGAACAACAAACAATATTGCATTCCAAAACACTCGTGGGTTACGAACCAAACCGGATGCTTTCTTTGAAGGACTTCTGATTTTCATGTAATTTGTATCACAGAAACTTGGCTTACACGAGCAATCTCTAGCAAAGAATATTTTACTGGCGAATGTTGCGTTTACAGATGTGATAGGGATTCAACTGGTTTGCGGGCCACTTTGGGACGAGGGATACTCACGGCGGCGGCATAAGTCGTTATTATGTTTTCGCAGGTTTGATCTTCAAGAAGGAAATGGATGTGTTTGAGTGCAAATCAGTTTACCGGGCCAGCCTAACCTAATAATTGGATATTATTACTTTCCACCTCGTTCTGACACACAATCATTCATAGACACTTTAAACGAAATTTCGGGCGCTGTAGATTTTTCAACCGATGATATGATAACCGTTGGTGCCTTTAACGTGCCTGGCATTGATTAGAATTCAAACACGATTAGTGCTGCATCAAGTGAGGCACGTGCAAGGGCCGAAGAGACGATGCAGTTTGTGAACTTCAATGGGCTTTATCAGCGTAATACTACAACAAACTTTGCTGGAAATGCGCTTGAATGGTGCATGACTAACATATCAGCAATGACTTTCGAGCCTGCTGACTGTCCTCTTGTCTCTATCGATAAATGACATGCACCATTCACTCCTTCTATCGTACCTCTTGCTCGGACGTCGGCGAGTAATCAGTCTTTCGGGTATGACTACGCTCGTGGGGATTACCTTCGTCTTTATAATCACCTTTGCAACGTAAACTGGAGCGTTATTCCACTATGTTCCAATATCGATAACGCAGTTACAAGTATAACAGACATCGTTAACTGCAGCCACGAATAATTTCATTCCACGCAGAAGTGGTCGAACTAGCAACGATCCTTTTTGGTTTTCCAGAGAGCTGCGCGTGATGCGTTGCGTAAAAAAGCGAGGTATCATAAAAAAGTACAACACTGGCATAGAAAAATGGCAGTGTCTGTTTAAAGAGTATCATTCAGCGGCCAAAAAGTTGATACGGCGTGATTGGGAGAACTGGCGAAATTCAGTTGAATGCAATTTAAAACGGGATCCTAATGCTCTGTGGAATTACGCGAGGTATATGAGGACGTCTAGTCGATCGAAAACTATTGCATTGCAAGACGACTCTGTATATACATCTGAGCCGTCCGATGTCTGCGATTTTTTTGCTACGTTCTTCTTTTCCGTCGGTAACTTGATTACTCCGTGCACTGTTATGACCGATGCTCCTCTCGAATCTACCCGCAGCTTTGCAGTTCCTAGTTTTATGCTTGAAGATGTGCTTTCCGCAAAAAATGAACTCGCTCCGAAAAAGTCATACGGTGAGGACGGAATTCCTGCTTTCATTGTAAAGGAATGCAGGAATAGTTTTGCCCCTGTGTTGCTACATATTTTAACATGTCCTTAGAGGCCAATGTATTTCCTCAAGTATGAAAGAATGGAGTAGCTGTACCTATACATAAATATGGCCGCACTGACTGCGTTAGTAACTATATTCCAATGTATCTCCTTTGATCCTTCTATAAGGTATTTGAAAAGGTAATGTATAAGCATATTTATTTTAATTTTTCAAATCGTCTCTTTATCTCAACCAACATGGTTTTTGTCAAGGGCGCTCAGCAGAAAAAAACCTTGCATCATTTTTGGAACACACTACATAAGGTCACGTCCCGCGGACAAGTTGATGCTATTTATTCCGATTGCTCTAAAGTTTTTGATCTCGTAGGTCATAAGTTGCTACTTGCCAAACTTTCAACGTTAGGCATGACTAGCTCGTTTTGCAGTTGGCTGTCTAGTTTTCCTAGCGAAAGACCTAACAGAGTGCTTTATGAAGGGTGTTTTTCTGCTTCATATGTTTTAAATACTGGAGTGCCTCAAGGATCCAATCTGGGGCCGTTGTTATTCAACATTTTCGTAAATGATTTGGTAGACAGTGCGCAGCATTCAAAGATGCTGCAGTAGGGAGTTGATGTTAATATTTATCGCGAAATTCATTCAACTACTGACTGCCTAATGAAGCAAGATGATGTTCAGGCAGTTCTAAACTGGTGCTTGAAAAATAATTTGGTACTTAACCCCAGTAAGACCAAGGTTGTTTCCTTTACCTGTAAAACAAGCTGCATTGAGTACTCGTATACCATGTTAGGTTCAGCTATCGCGAGGTCAGACACTATTCGTGATCTGGGAGTGCTGCTTGATTCCCGCCTTTCGGATACTGAGCATGTTTCGAAAGTTGTAAATGATTCTTATCCCCCATGTGCTAGGTGTTATTTCCCGAATGACGCGGGATTTTCGTACTTAGACTAGCATAATTTATCTATTTCCCGCCCTTGTTTTGTCTAAACTTGAGTTCTGCTCAGTCGTATAGAACAGCATTGGATCGACTCAATCATGTATTTCAGAAAAAGCGCAGCGTCCTCTCTTGCGTATTGTTTACGATACATGGGTTGGGAGGCGCATTTATTTTGATTATGAATACTTATTTAATCTGCTTGACCTGGTACCCTTGCACAAAAGAGGATTAGCGCGAGGCATGACTTTTTGTATAAGATAGTGAACGCTACAACTGATGCACTTTTACTTCTAAGTGCGATTTCTTTCAGTGTTCCTCAAAAGCGAATCAGATTTTCATTTCTTTTCTACCCGCAGAAAGTTGGTGCGCAGTCTCCTGTGACACGCCTTCAGCTGCCTTATATTCGCGATAGGAGTGATTTCGAACTGTTATCACCCCTTTTAAATTTTAGATGAGCATTCTTGGCCGCTTGACAAACATCTGTGCTCTGTTCTCCGTTCTTCCCCGTAGTTTTATTTATTTCCTTTTATCTTTTATAAATCACGTCTTGCTTGTTTGTTTGTCTGTATCTGTTCTTTTTTTGTTTGTAATACGTGCGCACTAATAAAGCCTCGAGCTGTTTGTGAGCACATCAAGCAGAATAAATAAATAAATAAATACTTCCTGAGGTTATTAGAGTCCTGAGGACTAACACCATGTAAGCTGTTTTGCTTCAATTTTTTTTATTATTTAAAGATACTGTCAGCCCCTCTAGGGGTCATTACAGGAGAGAAAATACAATACACATTAAAAAAAATCAGTGTTTCAATTACAAAAGATGTATTACTCAATGAAGAGTTTCTCTCATGTGTCATTTTTAACGTTGACATATCCTGCGCCTGTCTTTCTGCATTCAATGATCATATTATGCTAGCCAACAAGCCCGGAGAGAAGAGACATTTCATTTGTAGTAAAGCGTGGCGTTTTTTTTTTTTTACTTGCGATTTTACTGTTGTTTATGAGTCGGGGGAAGCTGAAAAGTTTAGCAGAAAACTTCGACGGAAGATAAGATGGAGCGACCAGACGAGCAAAGAGCGTGCTTGAAAAAAAAAAAAAAAAAAAGCGGAAAAGATTGGAGTGGCTCTACTTGGCTATTTTCAAAGAAACGCTAGCTATTTCGCATGTGGCTAGATGAAAGTATCATTAATCTAGAAAACGCGTACAATATGAAATGCATTAAATTTGCCTATCCGCCATTTTCGCGATTTATGTTTTGTAAGCACATCTTATCAAGAAAATGTGAAAGAAGTAACTTCTTTTTGAAGTCTAAAAGAGCTTTTAGAGAAAAACTCTGGCTCCCAGGCGGGGAGCACCGCAACCGCTCGCGACTTGAACGGGACTTGACAAAAGAAGTTCGCGGGAGCGCCTATGAAGTGCAAAAGCCAGTTTGGTTGTTTCCAAGTCGAACATGTGTTTGAGTAAGACCTGACTAAGTCGAAGTTCGGCTTCAGTTGAAGTCGCATCTATGAATTCGGGGGCAAAGTTCCACTACGACTATCTTGGACGCACGCCAAGTTTTTAAGAAGGTTTAAAATAGTGATTAGCCACTGATCTCTTTTTCGATTTTAGTCACGCAACTTCACAGGGCTTGGTAGAACACCTCATTATAACTCGGCAGCCAATGAGAGTGCTGCATCAGTGAATAAAAACACCTAAGTGCCAATCACAAAGACGGAAGCGAAAACCTAACAAGCCATGACCAGCGTTTCCAAAGCTCTTAGTGACTACATTCTAAAAAATCTGGAGCGTCTGCAAAGCACTCGGCAGAGCGCTGCGTATCTAGGGAGGACGCTGGGAGAATAAAGTGCCTGATATTGCGTTTAGACTCCCCCCCAAAAAAAAGACAAAAAAAAAAAACTCTCTCTGCTGTGTCACTATGCACGGTGAAACGTCATGGCGATCGGCAAAAAATGGCAACGATTTATGGGACAGAGATAAAGTCTTTACGGGTAAATGCTACCTGCTTCCATATCATTTTTAGGGAAAATTGTGTTCTCGACATCGTTCTTTGTTGTGTTTTTTTTTGCGCAAAGCGCGATGATTGACTCTATGTGTGTTCTGTAAACAAGTAGACGCAAAGGCCTTGTTTATAGCAAGTGCGCTGCTATTACTTCGGCCAATACGGTATCAGCCCTGTTATACGTCTAGCAGCGACTGGCTCTTCCAAGTGATTACTGGGGAGCAGACGCTTCAGATGTCTTAGAGCGTATAGTGCGCCGCATTTACTCGAGCAACAGGTTCACTGTTTATGGACAATGCCCATCCGTCTTCGTTTCGCACAGGACTTGAATACATAAGAAACACTGCGAATAACTAGGGAAAAAAACGAGTCTCCCCAAAAATGCAATTAGCCCGAATAACATTTTCATGTGAAAGTATGTATTCTCGTCTTGTGCGCCGTTAGCTATCACTATCCGCGTGCCTCAATGACTGGCTGTTTGTGTGCTTTACTGATTTGTTATCAACGGGGTTCGATGATTGACTATCCGCGTTCACGTGCGTTCATAAATCGGTATCTGCCTGCTTTGGTGATTAATTATGCGCGTGCTTCGATGGCTGACTATCTGTAGTTTGATTATTGGTTATCAGCGTACTTCGGTGATTGACTATCCGCGTGCCTTCATGACTGGCCGTTTGTGTGCTTTACTGATTTGTTATCAACGGGATTCGATGATTGACTATCCACGTTCACGTGCTTCCATAAATCGGTATCTGCGTTATTTGGTGATTAATTATGCGCGTGCTTCGATGGCTAACTATCTGTAGTTTGATTATTGGTTATCAGCGTGCTTCGATGATTGGCTATCCGCGTTCACGTGCTTCCATGAAATGCTATTTCCGTGCTTCTGTCATTGATTATCCGCGTAGTTCGATGCCTGATTATCCTTGTTTAGAGCATGGCAGGCATTTATCGGCCTCCTCTACCTATCTGGGTCAGTGGGGGTGGTGATATTTTGAGCGTCCTTTGGTGGGGTAGCTTTGAACAGATATAGAGTCGGAGGTATGGGGACGTGTGTTAACCGACAGGAAGAGAGGAATACAGGCCCTATCGATTGAAATCGCCACGAACTGCACCCTCCCTACATTCTGAAATTTCTGGAAAATGCATTTCTTTATGTATCAGTAATTGTATTCCGGAATACTTATTTGCTGCTTCTGCGGAGTTACAAGACACATCGCACAAACACATAGAGTTATCTTTCTAAAGATTCTATATTGCCATTTCGACTACCGGTCCGTCGAAAGGTCCATGACAAGATTCTCGCCATTTCGTCTACCGGGCCATGACAAGATTCAGAAATTCGTGAATAATTTTTTTATACCCAGTGCACCGAGCTTATTTTTTATCGTTTGCGAGTGAACTTTTGTTTATTAAAGTGGCACAATGAGCTTCAAATTCAATAACGCCTCGCGATCTTTTTTTTTTTTTTTTTTTTGCTGAGAGAATACAACATTGAAGAGAACCACATCAGAGGTTAGCCCACCAATTTGCGTTGAGCTTTCCCGCTGCGAGTGAGAGAGAAAGAGAAAACGTTATGCCAAGCCATATCCGGGCAGCGAAAACTAGAGCGGGGGATCCTTTGAGCTTATTTTCGGTGAGCATATTTTCATGAGTGTATCTCCGTGGCCCGTCTTTTGCACCGTATTTCATCTCTATAAGAAATAAGGAACAAACAAAACCCTTGAAAAAAACATATCTTCCACACCTTTAACCCCCCCCCCCCCCCCCACCCCGCCTTTCTCAGCTTTCGTAATAATTTAAATCAAATTAATATTAGAGGATATATTAAATGGCGAAGCAGCGGCTAAGCATAGGAGAAAGCTCAAGGACTGCCTCGTGGAGCTCCAAATCATACAAAAGGAACGCGTTATTTCGCCTGATGAAAAAAAAAAATAATTGGGGTTGTGAGGATATTTATACAGCGTGTACTCGGTCAGCCCTTTCAAAGTTGAGACGACTCACTCGCTGTGGGTGGGCAATTTAGCCAGTGCAGTACAACCGCTAGCCTGGGGTCTTTAACGTGCATCACGGAGTAGTGATAGACGACCGCACGCCGGTACGATGCTCATCCAGATCGAAACGGGCAGGGGTGGAGATTGGACCCAAGATCCCTGGGTTCTGCAGCGCGAGCCTTCGCTCCACGTGCTCCGAGCTGGTGGGCGCTAGACCACCCTAGGGTGCCTACACGTCTGTCAGTCTCAGTGGGAAGACATCCATTGTTGCCCTGAATGTGCCAGCGCGTGACGCTCTCGCGTACTAAATGCGTGACTTGGGCGGTAAAATGGCGTCTATGCAATAGCGAAAGCTACGCGCTCGAGCTGAGTGACACCGGATTGCGCGCATTCTAAAAAGCATAAGAAAACGATTGGGTGGGAGAATGGCTGAGATATCACCACTCAAGCAAAAGCGCGCGTGTGTATGAAGGCACTCTAGCCCAGTCGGCCACCGATGCTCTCCCTGACGTGAATATAGGGAGCGTTCAAATGGCGGTGATAGCTGTCTGCGCGACTGCTGGGCGCGTGCTGACGGCGAGCTTCCGCAGTTCTTTTTTGGCAGCGTCATTCCGCATAATCGAGATTGTCGGTCTTAGCAGCCTAATAGAGGGAAACTGAAGTGGTTCTCTGTTTGGAAAAGAACACCTAAATCGTCTTTATTTGGCTTCCGGGATCACGAATATCGAGATTTTTCTTCAATTTGGTGCACGGAGGGCGCAGAAATGTATTTTTAAAGTACCATTGAAGCCCCCTCTTCCCGGAGCGTGACGTCATATACATAATTTTAGGAATTTCCGCTCTTGCGCGTCTTCGGCGCCTATTAGAGTTATGTACGCGCACTCTTTCTACAGTCAAACGCCTGTATATCGAAGCGTGTGGGACCGCGATAATTCTTCATTATAGACGTCACTTCGTTGTATCCGTCACGCACTTTATTGACCCCAATAAAGCAGATAAGCAACGAAATAGCCCGTTGTACCGGGTATTTCGTAGTAGAAGCGTTCGTTGTAGCGGCGTTCGACTGTATCTTTTTTTTTTTATTTTAAAGAAGTTAAAAAAACGTGACGTCACGCGCTGTCTACACGAGCGACATGCGCGTGGCGGCCCAAAGATCTGCGTATTGCGTATTTGACTGGTAGGAGGGTTTCCGTGTTTTCTCGCATTTAGTTAAACATCTGGGATAAATGAACGTGATATTTAGATTAACGGAACAAAAATACTCTAGAATTCACTTCTAACTCGTTGTTTCCTAAAACCTCTTTAACTTCCCTTTAATGCGAGCTCGTTCTGGGCATGCGCTCTAAACAGCACCCTCAAATATGGCGTCCATGAATACCCCCTATAGACCTTTTTCGCATAACAGCTCATTCCTGCGTACCCAAATAAGAGTTAGAACGGAGGGGAGCTGTTGAACAACCATAATTAAGAAACAAAAGGTTGAGACAAGGAAACAAAAAGCGACATACACACCACCGTCTCAATTTGAGACGGTGGTGTGTATGTTCCTTTCTTTTTCCTAGTCTGAAGCTTTTATTTCTTAATTATCATTCCAGCGTTTAACTGACGTACCTCATTCCAGCGCACCGAAACAAGAGTTAGAACGCAGGGGAGCCGGTGAAAAACCATAATTAAGGAATAAAAGTTTGAGACATGGAAACAAAAAGGGACATACACACCACCGTCTCAATTTTAGGCGGTGGTGTGTATGTCCCTTTTTGTTTCCTTGTCTAAAGCTTTTATTTCTTAATTATGATTCCAGCGTTTAACTGACGTACCTTTGACTCGGTGCATTTTTGGATCGCCATTGGTTTGGGCAAAAAGGCTCAGAAACTAACGTCGTGCGGGAGTTAGTTCAGTTTGCTTCTTTATGCCGTGTTACAATTCACAAAATGTACGGTTGTCTGGCTACCCCTACGTCGTCGTCGTGTGCACAAATAATTTTAATAAGAATAAGAAAAATCGCGGAAAATGTGCGATGACCTCAAGGAGCTGCAGCGCGAGTATGACTACAATGTTATTGAGCTTTGCACGTTCCACGAGGATCCTTATTTATAAAGTCAGTCGATTGCAAGCGTGAATCTTTTTTTTATTTTTTGGAATACCCTCAAGGCCAGTTGGCATTACAGAGTGGAATGGTGGTTATACTTCGTTTCAGCTTCGGTCCGAGTGCGGCCGATGTTATGAGCCGAAGGGCCAATCAAACAGCGAAAGAGGCACAACGTCATGGCGTGCACTCTGCAGTTGATAGGACCAGCAGGTATTCGCCGTCTCTCTGTGCGTGCTCCTCCGCCGGCTAGTCTTATCAATCGCAGAGAGCTCGCCATGACGCTGCGCTTTTTGCGGTGTTTGATTGGCCCTTCGGTTCATAACATCGGCCACGCTCGGACCGAAGCTCAAACGAAGTTTAGTAAGGCGATTAGATATGACGCTCCGAAACAAGGTGCCGTCGCTGATGGTGACGATATTTTCCGGGAGGTCGTTCCAGCTCACGATGGCGTCCGGAAGGGCAGAATAAAGGTAGGCCTTAAGTTGCATTTGGGCCGGGCTATCTTGCAGGGATGATCAAACTTCGGGGAGATGTAAGTAGGCGGGTGAAGCTGGGAGTGATGTAAGGTTGGGTGGAAATAAATCTTGTGCAGAAGACATAGACGGGAAATGCTACGACGAACAGAAATATTGTGGATGTCAAGCTGGGCTTTTATGGCAGACACACTGGAGAAACGTGAGTAATCAGACAGGATGAAACGAACGGCGCAATTCTGAACAGACTCAAACTTGCTTTTTAACATTGGCTGATGAGGAATCCAAATCGAAGATGCATATTCTAATTTAGGGCGGATAAGGGTAGTATAGAGAATACGTTTAAGGACAGGAGAGGCAGACTTGCGGCGTAAATATCCTAAATTGCGGTTAGCCGATGCTATGACAGTATTAATATGAGTGTGCCAGAAGCGATCAGAAGTAATGTGAACACCTCGATGCTTATACTCATTAGTATAAGTAAGGGCTGTACAATGGATAGTGAGGTTCGGCTTGGGGCAAAATGGAGAACGGGAGAAACACATGCATTTACATTTATACATTTTGAGTCATCTTCCACGTAATGCACCAGTCGGCTATTTTAACAATGTCTGTTTGTAAAGTTAGGGAGTCTTCGGGGGTTGTTATATTTCTGTACACAACACAATCATCAGTGAAGAGACGAAGAGAGGAAATAATATGAAGTGGGAGATCATTTATATATATTAGAAAATGGAGAGGCCCAAGGACGGTTCCTTGAGGGACGCCCGAAGTACCAGGAATGGCAGTGGAAGTTGTGTTGTTAGCATAAACAAACTGAGAACGATCAGATAGGAAAGAAATAATCCACGCTAGTATTCGAGGGTCAATGCTTAACGTAGATAATTTATAAAATAAAAGGTAATGTGGGACTTTATCGCAGGTTCTGGAAAAATCGAGAAACACAGCGTGAGTAGGATAACCGGAGTCCATGTTCTAAAAGAGGTCGTTATTAAGGCAGGTAAGTTGGGTCTCAAAGGATAGGGACTTGCGAAAACCATGTTGAGAGCTGCAGAAAAAGTTGTTTGAATCTAGGAAGGTATGAAGATATTTGGCAATGATATGCTTTAGAATTTTAGGAGGTATGCAAGTTAGAGAAATTGGCCTATAGTTGAGGGTGCATGTTTTAGCGCCGCCTTTGTGAACCGGGACGACCGTGCTGAATTTCCAATCATCAGGTACCTCCCCCGTCTCCAGCGATTGTTGGAATATTCTGGTGAGAAAAAGGAACGACGTCAGCTTTGTGCTACGGTGTACTTTAGAATTTATATTACCAAAGCCACAGGACGAGGATATTTTCAAAGAAGCAATGATTTTAACAATTCCGATAAAATCGATTCTAATTGGTTCCATTGGGAAGTAATCACACGAGACGATGGAGGCATGATTGACATAGGTAGGATCAGTAAAAACATTTGAAAAAATAACATTATTAGAAAGAGATGCACACTTGCTATCTAGAATGGGAGTGCCAGAGTCGTTATTTAGCTTAAAAAAGTATGCGGTTTAGGATGTACAACAGACCAGAATTCATTCATTCATTCATTCATTCATTTATTGTACCCTTAAGGGCCCTTCTTCGAGGGCATTGCATAGGGGGGGGTCATACATGAAAAAACATACAAAAACAAAGCACCAGGTGTTGCAGCTAACAATGCTGCACTTGCATAAGATGTGAAAAAATACAATGATTGATTCTTAGTAAAAACGTGAAATTATAGCATCACAAAACAAGGTGGGGTCATCAATGGCCACTATATCAGGTGGCAGGTCGTTCCAGTCTATGATGGTCTGTGGGAAGAAAGATTGGTTAAAATAATTAGTGCGACCAGTGATCCGCGACACATGGCGTGAGTGGTTTAGCCGTGATGATGACCTGCTAGGAGGAAGAAGCAGTGAGGAACGTAGTATTGGGTGAAAATGGTAAACCTTATGAAACAAACTTAAGCGTGTTATTTTACGTCGTACGTTGAGAGTTTGGATATTGTTTGAGACGTTTGAGAGATGAAACACTAGTCGTTGGGAAATAGTCGTTTAGGATAAATCTAACAGCACGATTTTGGATGGACTCAAGATGGCTGATGAGATAGGCTTGGTGTGGGCTCCAAATGGCTGATGCGTATTCCAATTTCGGTCGCACATATGTTTCGTAGGCCAATTTTTTGTAAGTGAGAGGGCGCTTCTTTCAAATTTCGTTTGATGTACCCCAGAGTCCGGGAAGCTTCTGCAACAATAGTTTCGATGTGGTTATTCCAGATTAGATCACTTGTCAGCGTTACACCGAGGTATTTATAATAAGATGTAGAGTCAACTAGGTCGGAGCCAATAAAATATGAAAAGTTGCTTGTTGCTTTTTTCCGAGTAAGGCGAACCAGCTTGCATTTTGACATATTCAATGACATAAGCCATTTGGAGCACCAAACATAAATTAAACTTAAATCACTTTGAAGCTGAAGATGGTTATTGAGAGAATTAATTTTGCGATGCAGAACACAGTCATCCGCGAAGAGACGGATGCTAGACGTGATTGAGTTAGGTAAATCGTTAATAAATATTAGAAACAGTCAAGCTCCAAGCACGGTTCCCTGAGGAACCCCAGAAGTGATGCGACTGCAGTTTGATTTATGGCTGTTAGCAACAGTGAACTGGGTACGAGAAAAAAGAAAGTCACGTATGCAGGAGACAACAAGAGGGTCAATGCCAAGACAAGAAAGTTTATCGATTAGGCGATGATGAGGAACCCTGTCGAATGCCTTCGAGAAATCAAGGAACAAGGCATCTGTTTGGCTTAGTGAGTCAGTATTAGTGAAAAGTTCATGAGTGAACTCTACAAGTTGCGTTTCGCACGAGAAGCCCCTCCGAAAACCATGCTGGCGATTGTAAAAAAAGTTATTTTCTTCTAGGTGGGAAATAACGTGAGAAAATATTACATGCTCAAGAAGTTTGGACGCAATGCAGGTTAATTTAATGGGACGGTAGTTCGAGGGCAGCTTACGATCGCTGCTTTTAAAGACTGGAACGACCTTGCCCAGGTTCCAGTCCAAGGGTAAGCAACCTTGCTCCAGTGACTGAGAAAAGATAAATTTAAGACACTCACTAGATGTAACTTTGGTATTGTTAAGAATTTTCGGGTTTATATTATCGGGACCACACGATGACGCTAGTTTTAATCTTTCTATGAGGTGAAGTATTCCATCGGCAGAAATGTCAATAGAAGCCATAGGTACAAAGTCGGACAAGGGTAAACATGGAATATCAGTGGTATTTTCACAGGTGAACGCAGAAGAGAAATAATTATTTAATTTCAGTAGCGCGAAGAAGCTCAGATACAGCGACTTCATTTTCGTCCTAAAGATGAATCGAATGAGTGCCTCTAGGCGAAAATATTTTTCAAACTTCTGGGGATTAGAGCGCAAAATTCTTGGTAAATCTAAGGAAAATAATTTCTGTTTTGACGATCTAATACTTTTTGTATAAGTTTTGAGGCACGCAAAGTATTCATTCCAAACGGAGTTAAGGTTCAGCCGTTTCGCTCTTTTATACAAACGTTTCTTTTTATTGTTCAATGAACGCAGTGTTTCTTTATACCAGGGGTTATTCCTGTCGCTCCGCACAGTGACAGTGGGGACGAACTGCTCAGTGAGACTGTTTATTTTATTTTTAAAAAGTAACCAGTTTTCTTCAACCGACCTTGAAACGCCGATACGCCGAAAGGCATATGTTTGGTAAAAGGAAGATAAGTGCTGATTTATTGCCACGTAATCAGCTTTGTTGAAGTCGCGGATTGTTTTGATTGTGGGGTTCCTCGTGAGGACGGGAATTGATAACTCAATGAGCAAGATATTGTGGTCACTTAAACCTGGAACAGAGTCAACATTTTCTATAAGTTCCGGAGAGCTAGTAAGGACAAGATCAAGAATGCTATCACCACGAGTGGGCTGATTAACGACTTGGATGAGGTTGAAGTTCAAGCAGTTATCGAGACATTTTTTAGCATCATTCGACCCGCTTGGGGTATAATTAACCAAGCCAATGTCTGGAAAGTTGAAGTCGCCACAGATTAGGAATTGCGCTTTCGGGTAAAGGTCCTGAATGTTAAGCAAAACAGAGTGCAGATTGTCACAATAATCGCTATCCCGACTTGGCGCCCGATAACATGCGCCGATTATGGTTTGCCTAAATGCCGATGTAATGCAGACGAACAGAGTCTCTAGGTCAGGACAGGCTCGAACACAAAATGAGGAGACACATTTTTTATCGCGATGAACACTCCCCCTCTTCGTTTCGAAATCCTATCGCATCGATAAACGTCAAACTGCAGTTCACCAGGAAAAATTTCGCTGTCGTTAATTTCGGGTTTCAGCCAGGATTCCGTCAAAATGACAATGCTAGAGTTATTGTCACAAATGAATGCACTTAGATCATCACGTTTAGTCATAACACTGCGTATTGTAACACTGTAGTTCAAACTTTTTGACTGCCTCGCGTGCACAGCTGGGCGAAGGGGTGTAACGTTAGGAATCTTCAGTTATCTTGAGACTTCTATAACAGAGTCGGAGGTAACGTCATATTTATAGCATTATTATTCATATGCAGCTTATCATAGCGGATTCTGAATGTTTCATTTTGAGACCGAGCAAACGAGTACAGTTTGTTACGAGCGGTGCGGACAGCGTCCGATAAGTCTTCCCAAATGGCGTACTCAGAATCTTTTAGTTTATAGCCCGAAGAGAGAATGTTTGGTCTATCTTTGTAACGCAATAACTTGACAATAATGGGCCGATTTTTGTTAGGTAAAAACTTTCGAAGCCTATGTGACCGCTCAAGGTCGTTCGGGTCAAGCTTAATTCCCAGCCGTTGCTCACAGAAGCTCAAAATAGTTGCCTCCGATTGAATCCAAGTTTTATTTTGCAAGTCAGGGATACCAAAGAACAATAAGTTCGATCTCCGAAGCCTGTTTTCGGCATCGTCGCACCTTGCGTTTACTTCCGATAACTCCAGTGCAATTTTGTTGGAAAATTCTGAACTGCCTCCGCTCCCATACGAAGCCGTCCTCATAGAGCTTAGATCGGCCTCTATTGCCGCTACCTTTCCTTTAAGGTTCTTTATTGCTACATCTGTTGATGACTGGGCGTCCTGGAGCTTCTTAACTTCGGTAAGCATGTGGCTTTGGCCAATCTCAATTCTAGTTACAATGCTAAAAATATTAGCCACTTGGAAATCAACACTGTCTGGTCCGGGATTGGTTTCGATATGTCCAGACAATTGCAGGGTTAGTAATGCTAGGTAAACGGCATGCGCACTCTGCACCAGGAGCATAAACAGTCGGCCTCGACACTCTGAAACGTCGTAGGGGCACGACACCGCAATCAAACAGGGGTCGTTACTTCGGTGGCAGTGAGAATTGGGAAGGTAATCAACCTGAACGACGGGGAAAAGGATTGACATCGTTGTTTCCAATGCGATGCCGTGCCCCAACTGGCCTCGCTGACTGACTAGCTTAAGTAGCCATGCGTCCAGATAGCTGTTCGCTGACGTCCCAGGTTGCCAGACACCATACACGTTGTAGGCCAAGCGTGGTGACTTGATCGTTGGTGCCACCGGGATAGTTGTCGAGTTACTCGCTGGGACGATCCAAAGGCCATCGCAGTCGAAGAAGTGTCCGTGAAGATGACCGGGCGACGTTGTTGCGTATGCAGCTGTCGGCAACACCTGAACGACGGAGAGAAGGATAGACATCGTTGTTTCCAATGCGATGCCGTGCCCCAACTGGCCTCGCTGACTGACTAGCTTAAGTAGCCATGCGTCCAGATAGCTGTTCGCTGACGTCCCAGGTTGCCAGACACCATACACGTTGTAGGCCAAGCGTGGTGACTTGATCGTTGGTGCCACCGGGATAGTTGTCGAGTCACTCGCTGGGACGATCCAAAGGCCATCGCAGTCGAAGAAGTGTCCGTGAAGATGACCGGGCGACGTTGTTGCGTATGCAGCTGTCGGCAACACCTGAACGACGGAGAGAAGGATAGACATCGTTGTTTCCAATGCGATGCCGTGCCCCAACTGGCCTCGCTGACTGACTAGCTTAAGTAGCCATGCGTCCAGATAGCTGTTCGCTGACGTCCCAGGTTGCCAGACACCATACACGTTGTAGGCCAAGCGTGGTGACTTGATCGTTGGTGCCACCAGGATAGTTGTCGAGTCACTCGCTGGTACGATCCAAAGGCCATCGCAGTCGAAGAAGTGTCCGTGAAGATGACCGGGCGACGTTGTTGCGTATGCAGCTGTCAGCAACACCTGAACGACGGAGAGAAGGATTGACATCGTTGTTTCCAATGCGATGCCGTGCCCCAACTGGCCTCGCTGACTGACTAGCTTAAGTAGCCATGCGTCCAGATAGCTGTTCGCGGACGTCCCAGGTTGCCAGACACCATACACGTTGTAGGCCAAGCATGGTGACTTGATCGTTGGTGCCACCGGGATAGTTGTCGAGTCACTCGCTGGGACGATCCAAAGGCCATCGCAGTCGAAGAAGTGTCCGTGAAGATGACCGGGCGACGTTGTTGCGTATGCAGCTGTCGGCAACACCTGAACGACGGAGAGAAGGATAGACATCGTTGTTTCCAATGCGATGCCGTGCCCCAACTGGCCTCGCTGACTGACTAGCTTAAGTAGCCATGCGTCCAGATAGCTGTTCGCTGACGTCCCAGGTTGCCAGACACCATACACGTTGTAGGCCAAGCGTGGTAACTTGATCGTTGGTGCCACCGGGATAGTTGTCGAGTCACTCGCTGGGACGATCCAAAGGCCATCGCAGTCGAAGA
Organism: Ixodes scapularis; assembly: GCF_016920785.2. Classification (NCBI taxonomy): domain Eukaryota; kingdom Metazoa; phylum Arthropoda; class Arachnida; order Ixodida; family Ixodidae; genus Ixodes; species Ixodes scapularis. The sequence continues at coordinate 12,329,267 of NW_024609880.1, read as the reverse complement.
AGTGTCCGTGAAGATGACCGGGCGACGTTGTTGCGTATGCAGCTGTCAGCAGCACCTGAACGACGGAGAGAAGGATTGACATCGTTGTTTCCAATGCGATGCCGTGCCCCAACTGGCCTCGCTGACTGACTAGCTTAAGGAGCCATGCGTCCAGATAGCTGTTCGCTGACGTCCCAGGTTGCCAGACACCATACACGTTGTAGGCCAAGCGTGGTGACTTGATCGTTGGTGCCACCGGGATAGTTGTCGAGTCACTCGCTGGGACGATCCAAAGGCCATCGCAGTCGAAAAAGTGTCCGTGAAGATGACCGGGCGACGTTGTTGCGTATGCAGCTGTCAGCAACACCTGAACGACGGAGAGAAGGATTGACATCGTTGTTTCCAATGCGATGCCGTGCCCCAACTGGCCTCGCTGACTGACTAGCTTAAGTAGCCATGCGTCCAGATAACTGTTCGCTGACGTCCCAGGTTGCCAGACACCATACACGTTGTAGGCCAAGCGTGGTGACTTGATCGTTGGTGCCACCGGGATAGTTGTCGAGTCACTCGCTGGGACGATCCAAAAGCCATCGCAGTCGAAGAAGTGTCCGTGAAGATGACCGGGCGACGTTGTTGCGTATGCAGCTGTCAGCAACACCTGAACGACGGAGAGAAGGATTGACATCGTTGTTTCCAATGCGATGCCGTGCCCCAACTGGCCTCGCTGACTGACTAGCTTAAGTAGCCATGCGTCCAGATAGCTGTTCGCTGACGTCCCAGGTTGCCAGACACCATACACGTTGTAGGCCAAGCGTGGTGACTTGATCGTTGGTGCCACCGGGATAGTTCTCGAGTCACTAGCTGGGACGATCCAAAGGCCATCGCAGTCGAAGAAGTGTCCGTGAAGATGACCGGGCGACGTTGTTGCGTATGCAGCTGTCAGCAACACCTGAACGACGGAGAAAAGGATTGACATCGTTGTTTCCAATGCGATGCCGTGCCCCAACTGGCCTCGCTGACTGACTAGCTTAAGTAGCCATGCGTCCAGATAGCTGTTCGCTGACGTCCCAGGTTGCCAGACACCATACACGTTGTAGGCCAAGCGTGGTGACTTGATCGTTGGTGCCACCGGGATAGTTGTCGAGTCACTCGCTGGGACGATCCAAAGGCCATCGCAGTCGAAGAAGTGTCCGTGAAGATGACCGGGCGACGTTGTTGCGTATGCAGCTGTCAGCAGCACCTGAACGACGGAGAGAAGGATTGACATCGTTGTTTCCAATGCGATGCCGTGCCCCAACTGGCCTCGCTGACTGACTAGCTTAAGTAGCCATGCGTCCAGATAGCTGTTCGCTGACGTCCCAGGTTGCCAGACACCATACACGTTGTAGGCCAAGCGTGGTGACTTGATCGTTGGTGCCACCGGGATAGTTGTCGAGTCACTCGCTGGGACGATCCAAAGGCCATCGCAGTCGAAGATGTGTCCGTGAAGATGACCGGGCGACGTTGTTGCGTATGCAGCTGTCAGCAACACCTGAACGACGGAGAGAAGGATTGACATCGTTGTTTCCAATGCGATGCCGTGCCCCAACTGGCCTCGCTGATTGACTAGCTTCAGTAGCCATGCGTCCAGATAGCTGTTCGCTGACGTCCCAGGTTGCCAGACACCATACACGTTGTAGGCCAAGCGTGGTGACTTGATCGTTGGTGCAACCGGGATAGTTGTCGAGTCACTCGCTGGGACGATCCAAAGGCCATCGCAGTCGAAGAAGTGTCCGTGAAGATGACCGGGCGACGTTGTTGCGTATGCAGCTGTCAGCAACACCTGAACGACGGTGAGAAGGATTGACATCGTTGTTTCCAATGCGATGCCGTGCCCCAACTGGCCTCGCTGACTGACTAGCTTAAGTAGCCATGCGTCCAGATAGCTGTTCGCTGACGTCCCAGGTTGCCAGACACCATACACGTTGTAGGCCAAGCGTGGTGACTTGATCGTTGGTGCCACCGGGATAGTTCTCGAGTCACTAGCTGGGACGATCCAAAGGCCATCGCAGTCGAAGAAGTGTCCGTGAAGATGACCGGGCGACGTTGTTGCGTATGCAGCTGTCAGCAACACCTGAACGACGGAGAAAAGGATTGACATCGTTGTTTCCAATGCGATGCCGTGGCGAGGGTTACTTTGTAAAATACTAGGCAGTGTGTCATAAAATAACATATGTTTAAGCTCACGTAGCTCAATTTTATACTTACTGGCGCAATCATTGTATCGCAACCAAAATTCAGGCGTGTTGACAGATTGGGCTGCACTAAAGAGTCGTTTCTTTTGGTTAGAAAGGGAGCGGAGCGAACGAGTAAACCATGGGCTCGAGACATTAGATTTGATCGCAGCACAAGGATCGCTGACCTTTAAGGTTTTGCAACTTGTCACGAAATAAACACCAATTGCCATTGACACATCTGGAATCAAAATTCTCATTATAGAGGGGAAAGTAGTCTGATAGACACACCACAATTGAATCAAAATCGGCCTTATTCTATAAACGTACTTTTTTTTTTAAAACGCTCGCACACTGGGGGGTTAGAACGTCGAGAAAACAGTGTAATGCATCGTGATCGCTTAACCGTTCTAGGCAGGAGATTGAACTAGCCAATGCAGGGTTTTCAGAAATAATTAAATCCAAGATGCTGGAAAAATTGCCACAACTCTAGTCCCAAAATGTACCAGCTGAGTGAGGTTAAACATTGAGCACACATCTAGAAATGCACCGATGCCTGCCTCTCCAACAGCATTTGGCGCAGTAACGCTCCAATTTATACTCAGGAAGTTAAAATCCCCAAAGATAAACGTGGGGCAATTAGGATAGGAGCACGACAAGACAGATAAGTCATCTTGCAAGCAATCGATAAAAGACGGCAGTGCGTCAGGGGGGTGATAGTAAGCACCTATCCATATTATTTTAAAAGGAATCGTTAAACACAGCCAAACTGAATCCAGCACACTTGCTACTGAGATAAGCTGGCTTGGAATGCCTTTCTTAACACTGATAAGGACACCAGCGCCACGCCGGCCTTTCCTGCACTATAAATGTTAAAGTCATCATTATCGTCCATAATTTCACAGTCATCTATATCAGGAGAAAGCCATGTTTCCGATATCAAAACAATACTTGCTTCACATGAGCTGATAAAAGAACACGGATCATCTTGCTTGGGTAGATATACTTCTAGCATTTGCATGAAGGACGCTGATGGTCGTGGATTTCGCTGTTACAGAGCAAGGGACGCGAGCACTTGCAGTATTTTTATGAAAACACTAATTGCCCTGGTGTTCGCTGTTACAGAGTCATCCGAACAAGCACTCCCCGCGCAATTCTATCTAGTAAGGTTTTTAACAGATGTTGTTGCGGCGTCGTAAAATAAATTCCTATCACCAATGTGCAGGTTATTATAGCGTAATTTGTACGGTTGCGATTGGGATTTTGCAAACGCAAGGAGCCGACTACGGGCTGCTCGCGTTGTCACAGAGATGTCTTCAGACAAGGAAAACGGCGAGCCTTCAAATTTAAATGCGCTCAGAAGGACTTGGTTTTTCTTTTAGAGCGCAGCTCTTAGGGGCCCGTTTCCGGCTTGAGCGGCGTCGCCGTCGCCGTCGCCGTCGGCGTAACCGCGCGGTGCATCATGGGAAATATCCCATAATGCACCGCGCGAGCCCCCCACCGGGGTCACGTGACTTCGTGGGGAGGCACGTGACCCCCCCCCCCGAGGTCACGTGACCCCCCGAAGTCACGTGACTCCCCTGAGGTCACGTGACCCCCTCCTCGAGGTCACGTGACTCCTTTAAGGTCACGTGACCCCCTCCTCGAGGTCACGTGACCCCCCGAGGTCACGTGACCCCCGCCGATGTCGCGTGACCCCCCGATGACGTCATCGACACTGATGACGTCACCGGCATCCACATCGTCATCGTCATCATCAGTGATGACGATGACGATGCGGATGCCGGTGACGTCATAAGTGATGATGACGATGACGATGTGGATGCTGGTGACGTCATCAGTGATGATGACGATGACGATGTGGATGCCGGTGACGTCATCAGTGATGATGACATCAATGATGATGACGTCATCAGTGACGATGACGATGTGGATGCCGGTGACGTCATCAGTGATGATGACGATGTGGATGCCGGTGACGTCATCAGTGATGACGTCATCAGTGATGATGACGATGACGATGCGGATGCCGGTGATGTCATCAGTGATGATGACGATGTGGATGCCGGTGACGTCATCAGTGATGATGACGATGACGATGTGGATGCCGGTGACGTCATCGGTGATGATGACGATGACGATGTGGATGCCGGTGACGTTACCGACATCCGCATCGTCATCGTCATCATCACTGATGACGAAATCAGTGACGTCATTGATGTCGTCACCGGCATTCGCATCGTCATCGTCATCATCACTGATGACGTCGTCAGCGACGTCACTGATGACGTCACCGACATTCGCATCGTCATCGTCATCATCACTGGTGAAGTCATCAGTGACGTCACTAATGACGTCATCAGTGACGTCAGTGATGACATCATCGGCATTGGGGGTCAGGTGACCCCCCAAGGTCACGTAACCCCCCCCTGGTTAGTCTAACCCCCCCCCCCCCCCAGCGCCCTTCCCTCCTCCTCCTCAAGAGCTGCGCTCCAATTCGGCGTTACAGGGAGTTGTAAGCGGCTTTCACTTTTTTTAAATGAAAAAAAAAAAAACATGACAATAACCGGCCTAGTTTTATTTGCCTTGAACGTACCTTTCCGGTGGGCGCGCTCAATGTGCGAGTCATCAAGAGTAATGCCGAGATGTTCATTAACGCGACTAACAATCTTACTTTTCGATTCTAACGAGGTTTCACCCGCAGTATCTGGTAAACCATAAGATATAAGGTTACACCGCCGTGAGCGATTTTCAGCCTCATCCAGACGAGATACCAAGGAAGTCGTAGCGGCTGCCTGGTCATTAACGATCCTGCTCAAATAAGCGACCTCTTTTTTGATCGAGGTAACAAATGAAAGCTAGCTTTCAATAGTAACAACTTTTCTATCGATGGTTGCGATACTGTTATCTAGAAGTACTTGTTTATCAATAACAGTTTTGACATGAGTTTCAAGGGTAACCTGCCGGTCCTCAAGTCTTGAAGACCTAGCATTGAGTGGCAGAGCGAGCTTGTGCACTGCAGCAAGTCGCTCTGCTTGCTGAGCGGTCATAGGTCCTGGGTTGGACTCAGTGTCACCAGATAGTGACAGTAGGGACCAGAGTACACTCGCAGTCACGAATAGCATCAAAGAGAACTCGGGGGCACGGGAGCACAAGAAAGTAAACATTGCTAGTTTCCGCTTCACGTAAAGGGTACTGTTTACATACCTGTACGAAAACAAACATATCGGGGTCAGGAAGTTCTGCCGGGCGTACGCTCCCTTGCCCACTGAAGTTGCCGCCCTCGCTGCAGTTCCTTTTATAGGGTGCCGAGAAGCACCATGGTTATCTTGATTGCGTTGTTGCTGTCACCTAGTCAGCGATAGTGGCGCTCTGAAAGTTAATAGGCGTTGAGATGCTCTGCTTCATGCCCGTTGTAGATTTTAGAAACGGGTGAAGCTGTTGGGCTGCTACCGGCAGGCTGAGCGATGGAAGGCAAATGAGAGTGCATGCCAGCGGGAGTTCTACGAAAAAAAACATATCGGGGTTACGAAGTTCTGCCGGGCGTACGCTCGCATGCCCACTGGGCTTTGAGGACTTTGTATCAGACTCATCGTCACGTTTATGCTCACGACTACTTCGACTATCGCAAGAGAACCGATTCCTAGGTGCAGGTGCTCCGATTAAGTTATCACTGCAAGGTATGCTATCGCTCCATGGCATGTGGAAGTATGGAGATGTTTACGTGCCCTTACTCAACATTCTCCTATCAAATGTTGACGGCTTACTTGCATAAACTAGATTAAACTGCTTACATATATATTCGTTGTTAAAACTCAATTTGTTTTTATTTAGGTTGAGAAAAATGGAAGTCAGCGAAATTAGTCTGGAGATTCTATCCAGATTGGCTACTCTGGTGGAGATGGATATGTGACATGACAGGTATAAAGAAAAGGCTAAAAAAACAATCACACTTGCAGATTAAATATACACATAAAATGCACTCAAGATGGAGTTCAGTACAACATTTTAGAGTCTTTTGTTGAGGTATGTTACTGTAAGCAAACTTAGAAGGGTGTTCGTAGTTGTCGAAGCACAGGCTTCATTATTCCAGAGGCCCGTGAGAAGTTGGATCGTAAAGGTTGTTCGTGATGGCGGTTAAATGGATTTTAATAATTTCTAGTGGTGCTCTTTATATTTTGGACACTGAATGTGTCATGTCTTTAATGGTTTCGCACTCAGCGCAGTTGGGTGTTTGTAGCTCTCCAATAATATAAAAGTAATAGCTGGCATAATATACTTCCAAACGTATTCGATGAAGAATGGCTTCGCGTCGCCTCTTCAGACCATGGGGGACTCGAAACATGAAGTATGGATGACCTCTTTCCTGAGGTACTCCGCTTTAGATCCCGAAAATTGATGATACCGTGGAGATAGCTGATTTTGAGAAGGGAGCCAGTACTTTTTGTAAAGATACATGAGCATGTGTAGCCATCGCATCAGCCATTTCATTACCTGTTTTACAACAGTGAATAGGTACCCATGAAAATCTTATGAATATCCTCGTGAGACAATGTCAAAGTGAGTTTTGGGCATTTTTAAAATTATTTGCTTGTTTGGACTATTTCTGCGTAGATGTTGTAGTGTCTTGAGGGCTGACTTATAGTCGCTGACTATAGGTGAAGCACAAGAGGATGCGTCTAAGTTCTATCGAAGTACCTCACAGATGGCCACCAGTTCGGCAGCAGTAGAGCAGGTTTTAATGGAAGAGATTGAAACCGACTATCAGACGAAGCGATGGTTCCTC